>NC_136264.1:164322671-164427671 GCF_964187855.1 Myxine glutinosa
GTTAAACTGGGTTCCCATTTGCTAGCATTAGTTGCAGATGCATGTTAGACATTGTTGATGGACCTATGTAGCGAAGTGTGAAATACTTAAATGTGATCAGTACTGTTTAACATTATAATAAGTGAAGGTCGTAGGTGTGAGTATACAAACCCATTCGTCAGCCCAAAGTTGATGCTTTCATTCCGGTTTCAGCTCTGTTTTTGTAGGACATATGGCCATATGGTCCCTTTTGTACCTGATGTACCAAAGATTTATTATCAAGGATTAAGGAACAGCTCCATTAATACCGCACCAGTTTAGTGCTCTGGTGCTCTGCCTCAACACGTGAACGACTTCCATTTATTCTTGGCCTCACTTATTAAAGTCAATAATGCTCTTTTAGAATAATGTTAGAAGAAAGTCTACACAACGGGACGTTCTTGCCTGATCTCCTTTAAATGAAGACACAGGATGAAGCCTGGCAGTGTGTGTTACCGGAGCAGGTTGATGTGCATCGGAAACCAAAGAATGAGACAATTTTTGCCTCGTGCAATGTCAAGAAAGGTTAAGTAAAGCAAAGGATCCATTGATTAAGTCTGCAAGATGGGCGCAAAGAGAGGAGAGCTGTGTTGCAACAATTGGGTGTTCATTCATTCCTTTGCTTGTTAAGTCCAAATGTGGCCCCACTACCACAGACTGTGTTGCCCTTTTACCCTCTGTCACCTTGTTCTTCAATGAAATTAATTGTTGTATTAAAATAAATATAAAGGACATTATGCAAATAATATATAAAGGTACAGAGAGGGGATAGGAAGGGAGAGGGGAGGGGCAGGCATGAAGAGAGCTGCAGGGAGAGGGCAGAAAGAGAGAGGGGCACGGGAGAGGGAGAGAGGTACATGGAAGAGAGGTAGGGGCAGAGAAGGAGGGGCAGGGAGAAAGAGGGCCGGTCAATGAGGGAGGTGGAGAAAGTGAGGGCGGGGCAGGGAGAGAGGAGGCAATGAGTGAGATAGGAACAGGGTGGCAGGGGGGGGGGAGGGAATGGGGGAGAGAGGCATAGAGAGAGGGAGGAGCATGGAGAGAGAGCTGGGGAGGGAGAACGAGTGAGCGGGGGAATGGAGAGATAGAGAGGGGGAATAGAGAGGGAGGATGGAGGGAAAGAGATGGAAAGAGGGGGAATGGAGAGGGTGGGAGAACAGAGAGAAGGGATGGAGAGGAATGGAGAAGGAGGGAGAGGGAAGGATCAGAGAAGGGAGAGAGAGAGCTGGGGAGGGAGAATGAGTGAGAGGGGGAATGGAGAGATAGAGAGGGGGAATAGAGAGGGAGTGTGGAGGGAAAGAGGGGGAATAGAGAGGGTGGGGGAACAGAGAGGAGGGATGGAGAGAGAGAGAGAGAGAGAGAGAGAGAGACAAAGAGATAGAGAGAGAGAAAGAGAGAGAAAGAGAAAGAGAAAGAAGAGGGTGCATTGAGAAAGAAAGTGAGGCGGGATCAGGAAGGGAGGGAGGGCAAAGAGATGGACAGAGAGGGAGAGAGGGGAGCAGTGAGAGCACAAAGGTTCAGTGAAAGAGAGGGAGAGGCAGATATATTGAGAGGGGGGTGGGGAGAGAGAGGGGGGCAGAGAGGGATTAGGGTTATGGGGGGAGAGGAGGCAGAGACAGGGTAGGGAGGGAGAGAGAGAGGAACAGACAGAGGAAAGGAGGGAGAGACAGAGGGGCAAGGCCAGAGAGCGGTAGGGAGAGGTGAGATGGAGAGAGAGAGAGAGAGAGAGAGAGAGAGAGAGAGGGGGGGGATAAGGCCTCCTCCCCTCCTCCCCGGAAATGCCGGGTACTGCTAGTATATATATATATATATATATATATGTCCCTGGAAATATATTTTCCATAAGAACTTAAATTCCTTTTATTCTTTTGGCAGGCAGGGTTGGCATTTGTACTTGTCCCAGCAAAATTACTGTGTTGTGACTCGAACCATCATCAGCTTGCCATCTATAATGTCGCACGTACCGCATCATCTTCGCGCTTTTGTGCAGTGCCTTTGTTGGAATAAGTGTCAGCTGACAGGAACATGGCGTGTATCTCCTAAAGGTTGTATACAAATGCGTATTGAAATAATGTATGTTAACATACAATTTGAAATCCTTTTCCCATGAGGCACCACCTGTTCCCCAGAGCTGAGCTAGCAGCAGCAGCAACAGCAGCAGACAAGCAGCATGTTTGCTCATCGCTGCCTTGCGCTCCAACACATCAATGTGCCTGTGTGCAAGGGGCCAATGCCCCTAAATTATATTTTATCAGGTTAGCGTATGTGGGAGTGACATATGCTGACTGTGAAAACTAAGTTATCTCCTTCCTCTCCTCTCTACGCGAGAGTAAGTTATTGAGGCCCACGAGGAGACAGCCATTGAGATTACGGCAGGGAAATTCAATTACGGACCGATGCCTATCCCCTAATAGAATTCTGATTCTCAAGAAGATGGCTGCCGACGATACGGCAAAGGGAGTTTCAGCCACCTTTATTGCAGAGGAGGGAAAGACATTTATGCGAACTGATTTTTACGGCTCGACTTGGAAGGGTCGTTAAGCCAGGCACTGTTTGTTTCCAGTGATAATGGCATCAAAGCCCACCACCTGGTATAAAGGATTTTCTTTGAATCACATGGATTTGTTTGGCCACACGACTGCACGCTGTCATCCCTGCACCCCTCACCATTCCCCTTACACACCACATTGTGCTTTCAACTCTTCGCATTACATCATGCCTCGGGCATGGTTTGCAAAATTGTTTCAATTTCCTTGAGAAATATTTTGCCATTGGATGGATCGGGATTTGAGGAAAGTGAAAAGTTGTTGGGGGGAATGGAGTGATTATTATAACTAGCAGTGGTACCCGCCCTACGGGCGGGGCTTAAATTGGGAGGCCCAAATAAAAAGGCAAAATATCAGAAATTGAAGGCTTTTTTTATTTTAAACGATTCATATAAACATCCGTTGAGTCATATCACACGCAAATCATCAAAATATAAACAGTACATGGCGCCCATTTTGAAAAAAGATTGAATTCTGCAAAACGGAAGCGACCGCTACACGTCTTTCTCAGTCGCACGTTTATGTGTAAATGGTGCGTACCGAATCTGTAACACGGAAGCGGCCGCTACACCTGTTTCTAAATCGCTTTGCACACGCTGCCGTGTTACTTCGGAGCCGCACGTTTATATAGGAAGAGTTCGTCAGGAGTCGATCTACTCTCTCCTGGTACGTAGAATAAATAGTATTTGTAGAATTTCAACAAAAGCCACATCACTGTTCATATCGGTAAATATTATTCCATCGTGTTTGGAAAATTGGAAAACTTGGAAAAATTGGAAAAACAATATAGCCTATTTTACTCCCAGGGGTCCCAGGAATACCCACCCAAAATATCGTTGCGATCGGTTGAGTCGTTTTTGCGGTACCTTTGAACGGAGGGACGGACATTTGGTGAATTATAGTAAGATAAATACTTGATGATACTCTATCTTCAAGACATTATTGATTTTGATAGTGCTGTGTAAGAAAGTTCTAATTGTGGCCCAAGCAATTTTAACATCCACACCATAATGTATTTTTCCTTGTAATCCACATTCAATGTTGTAAGTGAGTTAACATGAAGTAGTAATTGCTTTTCAGTGTGCTTCGGCCTGGATCCATTGTTCGTCATAGTTTCATAAGTTTCGCAGCCAATCAGGTGCTTACGAATGCAAGACATGGCTTCCTCTGCAGAAATTGATCAAAATTCATGGATGTTGCATTTTTTGCTTTTAAAGTGAAAAAATTGGAAATGTTGAGGAAATTATTTTTGTCTTATTTTTAAGTTGTGTATTATTGTGTGTTCAGGCTATTATTGTATGTTGCCATCGCTTACTCTGGAAATGTTTGTTAGTCTCGCATTCGGCACACGACCCCCATCTGTTCACGTTCGGGCGAATATCCTTGCCATTGGAGAGTTTGATGGATGCAGCAGGTCAGTAGACAAGTCAGATAGTTTGCTCCGAGTTGTGGATGAAAAAGGTCAGGGCTGAAGGTGCAAGACTTTTGCAACAGAATGAAGTGCACAGTTGACAGAAAAAGCTGCCACGGGATGGTATGAATTTGCGAGATCTTTATGGATTTCAGATCTGACAATGTCCCCATTTGAGGTTTCCTCATCTGAGCCAGGTGAAGTGTGGTGGAGTTTCTCTGCTGATATGGCCAAGATAAATTGACACTTGCATACCATGAAATACCAGGCAAGCTCACTTGTGGTTGGAGTTGCATCCGAGCAACAATTTCGTGTATTTCATTGGATCTACATCTTGGCACACCGTTTCTGTGCAGTCCTTTCTTTGAAAGCAAAATGCAGAAGCTGTGGATAAATCGTGACAAATTTTTGACATTTAACATTCCTTCAATAAAACATGAATGGATATTTGTATAAAGAATCTAGAGCTGCATAAAGACCTCCTCTTTCATATAGTCACACTTGGATGCCAGTCAAACACCATTGCCTTGAATCACAAAAATGCCGACATTTTTGGAAGCAAGGCCTATGTAGCACCTGCTTTACCCATCACGAGCTGCGTGAGAGCATAGCAAATGGCCTTGTGCTAATCCGGTCTAATAAGCCCCATCATTAACAGCAAAGCTTTTCTGCAATGTTGGGCTGGCCATCCCCGGCCTGCCGGTGGCCTAATTGCTGCCAAGCACTGGCAACACAGGCAAGCCCGAACATGAATCTGGCCCAGCTTGTTAGCAGCTTGTACATTATGGCTGATCAAGACTGTAATTGGATTTCTGTGCTTCTCCATTTTTGAAACCGATGATTCCTCTTGTTTCATGTGTTCTTGCAAGGATTGCACTGCACCACAACCTCCCCAAATTCTCCTTCGCCTAGGTTCCCTAAACTCTGCATTTTGAAATGAATGTTGGAATTATTGCTCATAAATGTGGGTTACTCGTAAATGTTAAAGCACTCGTAAATGTGGTTTAAATCGAGCAAAGGCTCTGCCAAGGATTGAGCTAGTTGTCGAACAAAAAATTCGGAAAAGACGCCATTGCTCCACACAGGATAAATGCGGTCGGCGGTAAATCGATTGGTGACAAAAGTATTTATGCTCCCAGCTCGTTTACATTCTTGATTTTTGAGTGTCATGGTTGCTTCTTTAACCTTCCTGGGTGCCAATGTTGATGACGAGCTGGTTTTGTGATTGCTGAGCTGTTTGACAGTCTGCGGTTATATATTTTTTGCTTTGCTAAGGTGGAAATTATCTGAGAAATGCTGCCCCGATGATTGTTTTTAATTGTTTGATCTGTGAAGGTTCTCCAACAATAACAGTCATTTTGATAACAGGCTTTGCCAAATTCCAGACAGAAAAACCCAACAGCTTGTTTTTTGCAGTGGCTGAAACTCAAAGTGCCTTGCATATTATTTTGAAGCTACAATGGCGTAATGGCATGTCAACCTCGAAAGGTGTGAATTTACTTTGTTATTGGTGACGTGAGTAATCATCAGTGTGCCAATCATTCTCAGTGGTATATGCCAAACACATGCTTCTCAAGCCCTTTCCAAGTAGAATAATTTTTGGAGGGAGTTCCAGGTTGTTTAGAATCGGTACTAATATTCCCCGTTTAAGGAGCAGAGTTCTTGATGTCTGATATTTTAGCAAAAAAGCACGGGAAGCACATCTGCTTTGATTGGAGCATGTGTTCCATAGGAGGGGGGAGGAGAATGTGTTCAGGTAGGTCTTTGTTTATGGCTGCAGGTGTTGAAAGGACAAGGTGCAGACAGAAATTGAGGTGGAAGGAGGTGGTAGAGAGGGACATGAGTGTTGAGGTGCAGAGAGAGGATGCTTAGGATAGTCGGGTGAGGGGAGTGGGAAGAGTGATGTTGCTGACACCACGAGAAGGTGGGATTATTTGAGGCCATGCAAGTTGTGTTATTGTAGTATGTAGTTCATTTAAGGTCCTGAATTTTGATTCCTGGTGGAATTGTGGAAGTGATGCAGGCTTACATCCTGGTATGGTGCCACTTTTGGAGGTTGCATCAGGGATAACAGATTTTGGAGTGGAACGTTCAGCCATTGTTACCAAATTATTTTCTTTCATGCAAAAAATTAATATTATATATTGCAATTTGCAAAATGCTGGTTGTATTTGGGAAGATATGTAATGACCAAAAACGAAAGGGATGTCCCGCAATTCTGCGGGTTGACGTTTTGATTTGCACGTCACCCAGGAGTGTGCAGCCATTGTGTGCCAAGTATTAAGTACTTTCCAAAGAGAGGGCGCAGGGGAGGCATCACTTGACTACAATATGCAGATGGTGACATCAATTGGCCTGCAATGCTGTGCTTAAAAATGGTTTGCATCAGAACACCTGGTGCACAATTCCTACACAGTCCTGGATGAAGACCATTTTATGGTAAAAAATCCGGACCTGAGCCTTTCCTTGTTGTGCAGCTTTGCTAGTTGGTGTGGTGATTTCATTTTCGAATAATCTTACTAGAATTCACCAAATGTCTGTCTGTCCGTCCGTTCGCAGGTACCGCAAAAACGGCTCAACCGATCGCAACGATATTTTGGGTGGGTAATCCTGGGATCCCCTGGAGTAAAATAGGCTGTATTGTTTTTTCAATTTTCCAATTTTTCCAATTTTCCAGTTTTTCCAAACACGATGGAATAATATTTACCGATATGAACAGTGATGTGGCTTTTATTGAAATTCTACAAATACTGTTTAGATTTTGATGAGAATTATGAACCTGCCACGAATGCGGAAGTGGACAGATGACGGAAATGAGCTGGTTTGATAATATTCCAATACAACCATCATTTAAAACAGTATTTTGTTAAAGTATCAATTGATGATTGGAATTGAGTGAATACAATTACGATTTTGATTTCGTAATTGTATTCACCCAACCGTATGGAACTTCACATCAGGATTTAAATATTTGTTTATTGTCACGAATGTTGTTAAAAGTTTCTTTTTTATATTAATGCTATTTAATTTGTGATTGGAGTTATGCTGTTTGTAATGAAAAAAGAGATATCGAGTTCAAGTGAATGACGAAATGCCGTGATGGTTTTACGTTCTAAGCGTGATATTCGCGGATCGCCATATGCAGATTCGTCATTGACTGGGCATAGAACAAACATACCCATTTGTTTGCGAACGGGTACGTTTTTCATCGAAGTCCTTCACGAACTTGCTGTCCATGTCTGTGGCATGCGACTGAAGGTGCCACAGGAATGTGGAATTTATTGGTTTTATGCTTCAGCATTCGCCGCTTCTGCATTGTCTGTTTGCTTCTGGCCTCCCACCCATGCGTAGCACGGGTACCTCACTAGTATATATACAAATTGATCAATAATCATGGCTTCGTCTTCCCCTTCCCAATTACTCTTCCCCTTCCCAATTATGTCAGTTGTGCTTTACTGTTAATTATTTTCTTTTATTTTCCTTCTCACCCTGTCTTACCACCCACAGTCACAATGTGCCCAATACACAGCGGCCCGACGTGAGGATGAGAAGCTGTGTCACCACATGATCATGTCAGCACGACGGCGAGACATGAATGAAGCATCACGAATCCTTCAGCAAGTTTTTCTTTCCATGAGCCGGCAGCTTGGGCCTTGGGAAGCCAGCCAGAGGTATGATTACAAGATGCTAGGAATCTCACTATTTCCCACCGTTAATTTTTTTTGCTTGTTAATTACAACACAAATCCAGTAAGCGAGAGCATTTTCATAATTTTACAGGTTTATATTTTGCTTTCCTTTGTAATCACATTCCGCGGGTATCAAAAGCCCCAGTCCGAGACCCCCTCCCCACCCACAAGGACCCAAAATATCTGTATTTTCTCATTTTTGGGGTTGCTTTCCAAGGAACAAGTGGAAATCTTTTCAAGTTTAAGATTAGGAACATTTTCAAGTTTAGGTCAAGGAACATTTTCAGGAACTTTCCTCATTTTCTTTCATTTAATAATTTTTTTTCCTCATTTTCAAGGATGTCTGAGTTGTGCTGCTTCCAATTCAATTAAATTCAATTCATGGTTTTATTATCAAATCATAGCAGCCAGAAGCTGAATTGTGAATAATTACCTCCACCACCTATGGTGGATGGAGGTTATGTTTTCACCCCTATCTGTTTGTTTGTGTGTTTGTTTGTAAACAAGATATCTCAAAACGTTGTGGACGGATTTGGACGAAATTTTGTGGAGAGGTTTGGTATGTGAGAAGGACGAAATGATTAGATTTTGGTGAAGATCCGGATTCGGATCCGGGTACTAGAATGGTTTAAGTGATTCTTCACCATTGGGAGACAGGGCAAAAAATGATATATAGCAGGATATCTCAAAACGTTGTGGACGGATTCGAACGAAACGTGGTGGATAGATTCGGTGTGTGACATGACCAAATCGATTCGATTTTGGTGAAGATCTGAATATAGATTCGGATGTGAGAATTATTTAATTTTTGAAATGATTCTTCACCATTGAGTGAGAGGGCTAAAACCGATATATAGCACGATATTTCAAAACGTTATGGGCGGATTGTTTGGACAAAACTTGGTGGACAGATTTGGTGTGTGACAAGACTGAATCGATTCAATTTTGGTGAAGATCTGAATATGGATTCAGATACAATAATTATCTCTTATCTTCCCCCATCCAAAACCTTGATCTTTTCTACCCCCGCTAATTTCACCCCAATTCCACTTTTTTGAAATACCAACTTCTGTCCTGGAAGTCCTTGGTGTCCTTGTGTTTTATACTTCTCCCACCCCCCTTCCAACGCCTCCTCCCCCCAAGCCCTCTCCCTCCCACACATCTCCCTGCTCTCAAATGTTGTGTGCTCTCAAGTGTTTGTGTGCTTCCCCTTCTCTCCCCATCTTGTCTTCCGCTCCCTCTTTTTATATATTTTGTTTGTCTGGTGGATTTGTTTGTGAAGTAAATGTTAGCTCTTTCACGAGCCTCGATTCAGTATACAAAAAAAGAAGAAAAAAAAGTGTTTCTTCACCATTGAGAGATTGGGCGAAAAACGATATATAACGTAGTTTAAAAAGTTGTGAACGAGTTATGACAAAACTTGGTGGACGAGCTGGTTCGATGACAAGAACAAGCTCATTCGATTTTGGTTCAGGTCCGAAACCAGATTCGGCCGATCAGGTGGCTAGAAGCCATAAACTGTTCAGCCTGGTGGAGGTATGTGCTCTATCAAGTGCCATTCTAGTTTAAAATCTAAAATCAAAATCAAGATAATGAAAAATAAATTGTAATGATTGTTATAACATCTACAAATAAATGAAATGAATTAAAAAGTACTACTTATTCTTTTTTTAAATCATTAGTACATATGGAGGCATGTTTAACATATGAAAAATAATGATCGATACAATAATATGAGGTTACAAGAATTACAACAATAGGTTAGAATAATAATTATAAATCAAGATATAATAAGATGCAAGCTATGAAATGGATAGACCAATATAAAGTTATATCAACACAAAAAAGCCGAAATAAAAATATGAAAGGCGATATAAAATATTGCAATTAAAAATATATAAATAATAAAGTCGATCATAGCAATTAGAACAAAACAATCGATTTTGGTAGAGTAGACCCAGAGTGGTGCACAGCAAAGGCACCATGAAATTTAGTGAAAAAAATAAATAAAATAATAATAATAATAATAATAATAACAATAGCTAGAACTTTAAGGAAAACTGCAAGCAGTGATAACGTCTTCCATGTCTGACATTGTCAGAATATTACAATTTTAGTCTGCAGTGTATGTATGTATATATATATATATATATATATGAATATATATATATATATATATATATATATATATAATTATATATATATATACTGTATATATATATATATATATATATATATATATATATATATATATATATATATATATATATATATATATATATACAGTATATATATATAATATATATAATATATATAATATATATACTGTATAATGTATATGAGATATTACCTGCTACTGGCATGTGGGATTGAAATGAATGGATGATGATACCTTCTCAGTGCTGGATTTTCTTCCATTTGCTTGTTTGACAGGATGCTTTTATTTTTGGTGTCATTGGAGATTAAGTCAATATATATTCGCATGCTCAGTCCTTTAAATACTGCATTTATGTATGACTCTCTTCGATGTGTATTTTTGCCACTTTTTGTCTTTTTCTTCCCTTAACCGTGTCCTCATCTCCATCGGGTATTTAACCTCAAATTGCCAGATCTCGTTGTTGAGGATCAATATTTCTTCTTTGAGACAGAAACGTGCACCATTGTGGTGTAGCATGGCTCATGGTTTGGCCATTTATACCGTATGTTAAAAGAATGTTGAATAACTTGTAATTCCAAGCCTTATTGTACAATTTGCTTGTAAACCGAATGTTGCGTCGAGATGTTTTATTTTGAGTCTCAAAACAATCTCAGCAGTGCTATTCTGCATCAAACTGTTGGGCATCAGAATTGTGCGAGTATTTTTGACATTTGATTTGAATTGAGGTCGCATTTGAGTCTTGTTGCCATGGGTTACGTAATGTCATCAATCCCATGTTTAGGCCAAAGCTATTAATTATAATTTAACCTTGGTGTTTGCCCAACATGTCTCGTTTTATTTAGTGATAGTAGTCTTCTTTTTTTGTAATAATTTGAAGCTCATGAAAGAGCTTGTACTTTTATCACATGTATAAACCAGGACACTGGGAGACATCAATGTACTTAAATATGAATTATAAGGACATTAGTTTGCAATGTAGAAATCATTACAGTGTGTGGAATTTTAATCTGGGATAAGATCATCAGGAACAATGGCTTCAATTGGGAAAACCAATCAGGCCAGGCCAATGAGACATTTTGTATCTACAAATGAATACACGTATACAGGATGTCGGGCCTAATATTGCAACTGAAGAACGGCGTTATCGTGTCTCGATGCTCGTGCTGCATCAGATGGTACTTTGAGTCCAATCCAATTGTTGTGGAAATACTGGGGACCAGAAATCTTTGAAGAAACCACCCTACCAGATGAGAGAGGCTTCTATGAGTTGAGCATATAAATATGATGAAAGTTTTATTCTCCATTTTGTTGGATGATTTGGAGAAAAGTTGAATATCTACTTTGAACATTGTTGGGGATATGGATTAGAAATGGACGGACTGATGGATGGATATGCGTATTTCAAACTTAAACTTGCCTTTTTTTCCCAGAGATATGCAATTAAGCTACCTTCGGTTTATTACTTTTTCCATTGCAAAAACATCATTTGTGAAGGAGGGAGGAGAGTGGAGGGTGGGGACATTGAACTCAAAAAAAGGATCCACAGTTTCCAAGATAAGTTTTATCTGATGGAGGCTCTTTTACCACAAACTTAACCTGCGTATATAAGGGAGGGCCTTTTGGATGACAAACCACTTTCATATCTCTTTGCCATTGGGAGCAAACCGTCCCATTTATTGCTTTGTGTCTCGACAGACCCTGGAGATATGGTTGGCTCTATTCCATCAGATGTCTGCTTTCAGCATTTGGGAGTAGGGGATGAGGGAGGACACACACACACACACACACACACACACACACACACACACACACACACACACACGGTGGGGTACAGGCAAAAGCGACAGGTGAGCAATGGGGTTGGGCAAAAACCAGAGTAGAGATGACACTATTGTTCATGCTCGACGTTTTCCATTTGCCTGCACCTCATCTCCATTCCTCTTCTCTCCGACTCTCCCTGTGTTATAATGCACCACAAAGCACTCTCTCTCTCTCTCTCTCTCTCTCTCTCTCTCTCTCTCTCTCTCTCTCTCTCTCTATCTATCTATCTATCTATCTATCTATCTCTCTATCTCTCTCTCTATCTCTCTCATCCTTTCTCTCTCCCTCTTTCTCTCTCTTTTGCTTCCTCTCTCTGCTTAATAACATGGCACCAAGGTCCTAGCAATTTTTCTTTCACAAATCGAATCTTCCTTTCCCTCAGCAAGATGGATGTCTGCTGGCCAGCATAGCGGCCAGGGATCGATGGCAGGCAAATTGAAACAGTATGGCTCGCTATCGATCTGGGCTGGCCGAATCAAAACTAACGGCGTTGTAACAGCTGCCACGGTCTGCCCATTGAGCCGGAACTAGCGGAGCATCGATATTAACTTTCCATTAATAGATCAGGTCTGCAACGGAATGACAGTTTACCTTTTTTGCGCCCTGCTTGCTTTGCATGTTTGTTGCACATTCGGATATAACCAGCTGGCGCAAGCATGGGTTTGAGTTGCCAGACAGTAATGGAATTGATCATCCACGAATAGATATGAAATTACTTGTTTGATCACTCTCTACCACTGAGTTTGTATTTCGCTTTTGGCCTGTGCAGTATTGGAGAGGATGTTGTCAATTTTCTCCAGAGCAGTTGTCAGTTCATATAGTCAGTTGTCACAATTCCTCTCTGCTGTCACTGTGCTCTTCCTTTTGTAGATCCACCAGTCAGTTGCTTGCTTAGTTGTCACAGGGAGCAAGGCGACTGCTGAGATGGGTGAAAGGTCTTGTGTTAGTATCACTGACCTTCCCAATAACAGTGTATTGAAAGATAAACCTTTAAACTCAATGATTCTTTTTAAGTTGCGTATTGCGTCTGGCTGATGTCTTCTAAAGTTTGTGTCTAAGGAATTTTTGCAGAACAGGATAACATGGAAACAGACTATTTGCAATGCGTGTGCATCATCAATGAGGGATGGTAACCTCTGTTTTTTCTTCTGTTTATCAATCTCATGAACATATTGTTGCGGATCTCCAACGTCGGCCTTTCCCCTTACCAAGGGGGGATTAATCCCCTTGTCTTTTATCTAGCCGACGCGATCCGGGGCTATGACGTTCCTTCCGGTTAGCGCTGAATAGGGTGGTAGGCCGAATTAGTCCTATTACCTAATTACCAGCGCCTCCCAGGAAGCAAGGAAATAACCCCGCCCGAACCACGGTTTTAGTGGACACGCCGAGCGATAGTGAGCCGCGATTCGGGCCGTTAACAGAACTAACCCGATTTGAGCGGTTTCTAATCGTGCCACGTTTACCCAATGGAGAAATCACTAAAACGGTCGAATCAAGAGGAAAAGGAATAACAAGCAATTTATTTACACTTTGTACAATGAAGAAGAATAAGCAATGTACAGTGAAGAAGAAGAAGCAGATACACAGGGCAGCCTTATACAGTCTTAACTTATCCCTGGACATGGGCCCGTTCGCACTCAGACTCAGACTCACACGGGGGTTGTAGATGGTCGGGTTGAGGGTCCAAGGATGGCGTCCACAGCTCGCTCCGGTCCCCGACTCGTACCACGAAGAAGATGGTAGACGGAAGGGAAGCTCTCCGCGTGTCGTTGGCGCGGATCGGACAATTATATGGGGGGGATCGGTAAGCTGGGCTAGCGGTTACTTCGCGGCTCACCCGCGTACGTAATAAACGAACCGGCTGGGTGGTTATACTGGTGGTCTCGGCCGCGTGCGTAATAGAAATACCGGCGCTTTATATGCGCTCCCAGCAAGCCCAAAGCCAAATCCTCAACGAGTCCTTGCAATCAGTCAGTATAACAGTGCCTCTCCCAACCAGTCCTCAACAATGGTGCTTTCCCACACGAAGCCCTCGAGCCCTTGCACAATCAAAGTCCCCCCAGCGAGTCCTTTCACCAATGCCAAACGTGACAGTCCTTGACAGTCCTCTGCAATGAGTGCCGCTGCGTCAGTCCTCTTGCACGAGTGCTGTTGCGTAAGTCCTTTTTGCACAGTCCTCTTGGTAAAGCGCATATACTCTCAAGTCCTTTCCGCACAGTCCTGTGGAAGGGCTTTTCGTGCGCGTTTATATATCGCCGCCCAGCGAACCCTCTCGAATGTGCCAGCCACGTTCTCACCACACTCCTTAAGCCATGCCCACTCAAGCCCTGGTTGGTTTGTTGGCTCATACCGGCTCCGCCCTTGACGTCTGCTTGACGTGGCAACACCCCCCCGACCTCGCGCTCCTCCCCCTTTTCCAGGCCTACCTCGTGGCATTCGGCTGGTTTGAGCCTCCTAATGCGAGGGGCAATAGGGCGCAGACTGGATGGTGCACAATGGGGAATGGGGCACAGACTGGATGGTGCCCAACAAGGTCGATTGGAGGGTGGGCTGCAAAATGAATGGGACCTACTCTTATTTATTTATTTTACACAACGCAGGTATGGCTATTGGAAATGTCCTTATCTCACATATACTATGAAATAACTAACGTTCTAAGGTGGCCTACGTGTTGCATGTGGACTAACTATGGGGGCAAAACCTTTAACCTTTATTAATCAATGTGTACATTTCTCAGAACCGCAACAATATTATACAGATGTTAACATATTGAGAGAGCATGCTTCTTATCCTTGTATAACTTGCTGAAGTATAAGGATCAAACTATAAAGTTTATCTTCTTTCTCTAAAGGCCATATTCCCCCATCTGGTTGGATCGGTGAGGGAATGTATTTAGTTGGCCCAAGTTTTTCATGAACCGGCTGGCCCGGCCTGATGTTCGACTAAGTGGGTTCGAGCTTAAGTTTCGGACTTTGTTCAGGGTGCCGTTGATAACTCGCCTACTCTTTGCGAGGGCCAGCAGATGGGACAGCCAGTAATGGAATTGATCATCCACAAATGGAAGTGATCATCCACACATATTTTCCATCCATCCGAAGTCTTGGATGCGAAACACCAGGATGGCATTTTCTAGCTCGTCCCAGATTCGAACCCAGGCTAGACAGCTCAGAGGAGACTGTACCTACCTCTAGGCTATCCAGCCAGCCCTCTATAAAGTTCATGCAAATGTTTAATTACCTTTTTGGTCATTGCATTGCCTGTTTTCTTTTTCTTATGAGATGCTTTTGCCTCAATCAATGATATTGTTCTTTCCCCAACCTGGCTGGCCAATGAGCTTAAGCCTGGGAGCACTGCTTGCTTTGCTGTGGTGATGAATCGCTGCAATCTCACAAAGCATAATTACCCACGGGAGCACAGTCTGGCTACCTACCTTATTTCCTCTCCCGTCTCAAGGCCCTTTGTGATCTACTTCCCTTTCAGAATAGCTGTGCGGTGCAATCGGTATCCGAATATCTTGGACAGGGGCTGTGGCTTGTTTGATTTCCTAGGCTTGAGTGAGTATGGGCCTAGATACCGAGCTTACATTTATTTTCAGCCTTGCACTTCGATGCTCTTGTGTTATCTTGCTTTGAGCAATGACCTTGGAAGACCTGGGTGAATGTTAATGCTTTTTTTTCATTTTGCATTATTTCCCTTAATCCTTCAATGGCTTACACCCAGGATTTGAATTTCTGGCCTCTGAAATGTTGGTACAGTCCCCACCCAAAGCAATACGCATATCATCATCATCATCATCATCATCATCATCATCATCATCATCATCATCATCATCATCATCACCATCATCATCACCATCATCATCACCATCATCATCACCATCATCATCATCCACAATGCTGCATTCAGTCTCAGTTTTGCCGAAGGGGTTTCTTGGCTGTGGTTACAATTCTGGATGGGTCGCCACTCCGACACAGGATCCTCGACTGATTGTGCAGGAATTTGAAAATTAGCAAGAGCGATAGTTCGCCTACTCTTCGCGAAAGACATCGTGACATCTATACCATTCACCAACTAATGCTAGCGGATGGGATTCCGAATTCAACGTCCGTCGGAGTGGCGCCACACGCATTGATGCCTCGCCTCGCCTGCGAAACACCAGGACGACCGTTTATAGCTGGGCCCGGATTCTCACCCAGGCTAGACAGCTCAGAGGTGAGTGTGCGTACCTCTAGGTCTAGGGCCTAGGCCATCCTTCCAGCCCTTTATACCACATTACCCTTCCTAATTTTGTTCAGACCAGCATCCTTAATGATTAGTCAAAATACGCTTCATGATTGCGTGATGTTGGTGTTTAGCCACCAGCAATTACAGCTGAGCTGATTTTGCCTTTAATGTGAAAAGGTTATTTTCCTACTAATGTTTATTTTGAAATAAAATGAAGGAACACTGGAATTTGAGCCAATCGGGTTTTGGTGGGTTACTAGGCGGTGTATGAGCATGAGTGTGGTTGGGGGTTACTAGGTGGTGTATGAGCATGAGTGTGGTTGGGGGTTACTAGGCGGTGTATGAGCATGAGTGTGGTTGGGGGTTACTAGGCGGTGTATGAGCATGAGTGTGGTTGGGGGTTACTAGGCGGTGTATGAGCATGAGTGTGGTTGGGGGTTACTAGTCGGTGTATGAGCATGTGTGGTTGGGGGTTACTAGGCGGTGTATGAGTGTGGTTGGGGGTTACTAGGCGGTGTATGAGCATGAGTGTGGTTGGGGGTTACTAGGTGGTGTATGAGTGTGGTTGGGGGTTACTAGGCGGTGTATGAGCATGAGTGTGGTTGGGGGTTACTAGGCGGTGTATGAGTGTGGTTGGGGGTTACTAGGCGGTGTATGAGTGTGGTTGGGGGTTACTAGGCGGTGTATGAGCATGAGTGTGGTTGGGGGTTACTAGGTGGTGTATGAGCATGAGTGTGGTTGGGGGTTACTAGGCGGTGTATGAGCATGAGTGTGGTTGGGGGTTACTAGGCGGTGTATGAGCATGAGTGTGGTTGGGGGTTACTAGGCGGTGTATGAGCATGAGTGTGGTTGGGGGGATGTCAGAAGCTCTGCTGTTATTGGCGCTGAGGAAGCGCCTTTAGCGATTGACTTCCAGCCAGTGTAACGCTAATTCCTGTCACAGGAATTCGGAGATCATATAAGTGGGCGTGGCAGTTCCTGATTGGTTCGTGTTGGGGAACGCCTTCTCGCTGCCGACGTGACGTAAATTCGCGCACGCGCACTGGTGATTGGCGCTGAGGAAGCGCCTTTAGCGATTGACTTCCAGCCAGTGTAACGCTAATTCCTGTCACAGGAATTCGGAGATCATATAAGTGGGCGTGGCAGTTCCTGATTGGTTCGTGTTGGGGAACGCCTTCTCGCTGCCGACGTGACGTAAATTCGCGCACGCGCACTGGTGAAGCTTACTCGATCTTACTCGATCCCATATTACATGTACTTTCATTGCATACAAATTATACTTCCTCCTAGAAATTCCAAGCCCGAACCTCAGCGCAATCCAAGAGGATTCACTTGTTTTCTGTTGAAGGTGTTGAGCAGAAGCTCACACGATATGTCCACAAATCAGAATTTTCTACACTTGAACATGGTCGTTATTAAATAGTCATTGGTTCCATTAGGTAGACCGTTAAACCGCTTATTTACGATACATTGCAATTGATAGATGTTTTGTGCAGGTGCACTTTTGATGTTTGTTGGACAATTAGTACACCCAGACACCAAGTCGTTAACACGTGAGCTCTGGTGCTTTAGCTTCGATTTGCAGGTAGACACGCTACTTCGAAAAATAAACACCATTCATATGAAAAAGTGACGAATAATAAGACTTCTTCCGTCGAGCTCGAGGGGCAATAACCTGTGATCGCCAAGATAATAATTTCCTTGCACAGACAAATCAACTTATGGTGCTTCCGCTTTTAAACAGAAATCTAAAATTTTGGTTTCTTTGGAACAAGTAATGGCTGCAGCAGCTGAAGTACCAACACACCCTGTTTTTGGGATACTAATGCGCATGTCATTATCCTTGGAGTTTGGGCTGGCAGGATGGTCTTGATTCGAGAGGTACGCACACTGGCGTCAGCTGTTTAGGTTCGAATCCCGGCCTGGCTATAAATTTGTCATCCTCGTGCTTCACATGCAGATTGAGGCATCGATGTGTGGGCACTGTTCCATGGATGTCAATCTAGCATCAATGGTTGGACTTTCCTGTGGTGATGACTAGGCGGGTTATTTCCGGCACTCTGACCGAATTCCAACCACCTTGAGTAGGACATGAGGCCTGGCCAGCAGGTTCGTGAAATACTTGGTCCAAAAGTTTCTCTGGCGGACCCTTCAAGAAAATGGGAAAAAATAGGGCCATTTAGGTTGTGGTAGTTTTTAAAATTATATTTATAATAATCATGTATCTCAGTGTTCCTGGCAGGTTGGCGACAGGTATGCACACTCACCTCTAAGCTGCCTCGCCTGGGTTTGAATCCTGACCCAGCTATAAACTGTCATCCCGGTGTTTCACAGGCAGGGCGATTCATCAATGTGTGTGTCGTCCCCCGGATGGATGGTAAAACTGGAATCCTGGCTTCTGGCATTAGTTAGCAGATGTTAAAGATCTCACGGAGTCCTTCGCGAAGAGCAGGCAAGCTATCGCCGGCACCATGGCGAAATTACAAATTCCTGCTCTAACCTAGAGAGGGCACTGCATCAGTGGCACAGCCACGCCCTCGTGCCGCATTCAAACGAAGAAGCATCTCGACGTTATTTATTTTTTGACACCTGGCTAATTGTCCCCCGTCGCACCGCGGAGCGAAAGGGGGACTATGGTTTTCCCCTCCGTCCGTGTGTGTGTGCGTGCGTGCGTCCATGCGTGCATCCGTGCGTCCATGCAGGCGTGCGAACGTGCGTGCGTGCGTAAGCGAAGGACCGAATTCTAATTTGGTGTGTGGGTGCAACCCACGTCAAAATCCATGATGGCCGCCGCCATGTATGTCTGAACCTTGTGAGCGGAATATCTTGAAAAATAAGCGAAGTACCAACTTCTAATCTGGTGTGTGGGTGTATCTAGGCACAAGGAAGAACGCTATTGAAAATTGGGTCGCCACGTCAAAATCGAAGATGGCCGCCACCATGTATGTCTGAACCTTGTGAGCGGAATATCTTGAAAAATAAGCGACGTACCAACTTCTAATCTGGTGTGTGGGTGTATCTAGGCATAAGGAAGAACGCTATTGAAAATTGGGTCGCCACGTCAAAATCGAAGATGGCCGCCGCCATGTATGTCTGAACCTTGTGAGCGAAATATCATGAAAAATAAGCGAAGTACCAACCTCTAATTTGGTGTGTGGGTGCAACTAGGCATAATGAAGAACGCTATTGAAAATCGGGTCGCCACGTCAACATCCAAGATGGCCGCCACCATATATATATATATATGTCTGAACCTTGTGAGCGAAATATCATGAAAAATAAACGAACTACTAACTTCTAATCTGGTGTGTTGGTGTATCTACGCATAAGGGAGAATGCTATTGAAAATTGGGTCGCTACGTCAAAATCCAACATGGCCACCTTGCGTCTTCCACTTTGTCAACTCACATCACTTCACCGACGGGTGACCTAGGCGTAACGCTTGTTTTACATCTTTATCTCGAAGGATGCAGAATATCAACAAGGTTGTCATTCCCATGAAAGCAAACCCTTCTCATGTTCTGCTGCGGCAGCATAATCACGGCAAGCGATTGTTGAGCTGAAAACTCTTTACCCATGCATATTGCGAGTTAGTGGCCATCCTTCCCGCAGCAATTATATGTCCAATTTAGCTGACGGCAATAAAGTTTTTCATTTGCTCTTAGGAATTACACCAGCTCTTCGGCACACCACGTCCTCGCGTACGAAAAATTTAGCTGATTAGTGGTGGTATTGGGTTGGAAAAGAGGAACGGGGGTGATGGTGGCTCGTTTGGGTGTGTTTTTTTCCCTTGTCAGCCTGATGAATGCCCTACTGCAAATGGAATTCACATGAACCATTTTCTTTCTTTTTCTCCTTTCTGCTCACGAGATAATTGATAACCAGGAAAGTTAATGTTTATGCATATAGATGAATACAGGTGCTTCTGCATTGCAAATAATGCTTGACCCAAATTGGAGATAAATAATTGATGGCATTTGCGTTCTGCATGAGGGTGTTTCAAGGACTTACCACCGCTGCATCGAAGCTTCAGCTTCCAGGTTGTTCAGCTTTAATCCATGACCTTTTCTTTCTGTTGGGATGGTCTTGTATTCACTGATGTTGCCGTCGCAAGTTGTATGCACTTGACCTCGCTGGTCTGTGAACACTGAGCCGATGATTAGATCGCCTTTTGAAATCCGGTTTTTGTCCTTTGCGTACACTTGCGAGGAAGATTCTTTATAATTAAAATGAACAAATATCTCACTTGGAAGACCTTGGGAAGATCTGCTTTGTTCGTACGAGTAATAGATGAATTAGCAACATATCTCCAGAATCTATAATGCCGGATTACAACAAGTTGGTCTTTGTTGATCTGCTGTTCTGTTATTTTAACGATGTGAAGCGCGTTTGTCCGATGGTACTTGGTCATCATGTTGTTCATCAAATTTTCATTATTTTCCTTAAAGTTGCATCTGGACTTTCAGGTCATCCTAAAGAAAGGACTCATGTTTCTGGAAAACCTGAACCAGCCTGTAATTTACTGCCTGCCCCACTCTGGCAATTTATGCTTAAATCCACAAATCATTTGATTTTGTCCTAAATAATCCTTTATCACGTTTTTTTTTTTTGGTTTTTTTTGTTGTTTTTATTTACTTTTGTCCTCAGCAGGCATCTCCAGGCTCTGATCCTCGGTGCTCAGTGGCTTGCAGTGATTTCGCTCGCGCACAGAGAGCTGCGCTAAGTCGAGGGAGCTAATTATTGCAGCGCAACACAGCCGGGCTCCTCGGCTGATGAATAGGTGTGCATTGTAATGGCAGGCTAGCAAGATTTATGGTCCATTGCAGTGAGTTGCTTGGATTGCGCTGATATTAAAGAATAATTTTGAATGTGTTTGCTGATAAAGCTTGTGTGATTAACCGTAGCTCTCCCTCACTGTCGTATCGCAGGCGAGCAGGCAGAGGCTTTGAACTTGGCACCTGATGGTGTCACACACGCGAACCATTTGTGTAAATAAAAGGGTACTCCAAAGGGGCTCAAGGTTTTAAGTTACCAATGAACCACTTTATAATCCCCATATAATGGGGGTCAAGACACGATATTAACTTTCGCGTGCAAGTGCACTGTATCTTTCGTTTCCTGTCCACTTTTTTGACGAGTGTTTACTGAGCTATGAATTTTAGCCTGTGCTTTGGTGTTGATTTGATGAGCTTTTGAATGCTCTATGCTGATTTATGTGCCAGAACCATATGGCTAGACTTGTTTTGGTTATGAGACCCTGCCTTATGACTTCCAAGACGACGTCGTTTTCCAACAGCACCAGAGAAATGACCACAGGACCAGGAGCCGGGAAACTTAGACGCCATTACCGTTACCACGTGTGCCAGGAAGCTTTGAAACAAGACTTTCACTTATAAAGTCCCACTGGGACTCGGTAAACATCCTCTGAAAGAGTTATGGACAAAATAATGTTTGTAGGCCTTTTTGAAATCCCCCTGGCTAAAAAGCAACCAGGCTCAAATGTCATTCGTTGCTGTGGTAGGACATGTAATGGTGAAGAAGTGAAGAAGAAGAAGTGAAGTGAAGTGAAGAAAAAGAAGTGAAGTTTGCTTTTGCATGAATTTGTGAAGCGTGTTCAATGATGGCACTCAATTAATTATTTCAGTACTCTCCTGCCCCCTTACCCTGCTTCCCCTCCTGCCTCCCACCCATATTTGTTTGCAGATTAATATTTGCATGACCAACATCTTCTTCCTTTTTCCTTCCATTCTACCCTCACCTTATTCCTAAATAAGCCTGTATTTGGTGTAATGGTAATAGTTTTGACAAAATGTATAAAAATCCAAAAATTTGTTTTGACAAAATGTATAAGGTGGCAGCAGTCTTGTTGGGCATCATTTTGAAACCAAGCACACAATTATGCATGCCTGTGTTAGTGCAGCACAAGTTTGCACAGCACACCACAGGTGTGTAGATGCAGGAAGTATATAATTAGTATGTTGAGCATCCCACGAGGACAGAATAAATAAAAAAGCAAACTAGAAAGCATCTGAAAATGCAAAGCCCTTCCAGATCCAAATTTTGTACGCAAAATAAACTTGACAACAAGAACAGCATAAATATTTGTTTGTACATCTATGTAATGATACGTTTGTTCATCCATCCGTCCGTCTGGCTGTGTGTAACATTCCATTACACCCATTGGTTGGATAGTTTGCCTGACTCCACCCACAATTTCAACCTGAAAAATCATATGGCCTTCTTCCTGCTATGCGAAGCCAAAGTCATCTTTGGAGCTGTCATATTGAAAATTATTGGGGAAAAAGCCAGGGGCATAGTAAAAGCCCCTTTATACTGTATGTGCCATGTGGCAAATTATAGAAAAGAAGGGACATTCCATAGCTTGTAGAAAATGCTAAACAATAGAAAAGAAGGGACATTAAATAAATCTCGTGTGCATGCTGGACCTCCCTTGTGTTCTTAGGATGAACCAAGTAATGCTCTAGAAAAGTTCATATAAAGGGGTGCCAATTTGATTCATACACCTGCATGAAGAAGTAAATGTATTTTATTTGCCAGATGTATGGCGTCAGATGTTGCAACATTGTGAAAGAAAATATGCGTCATTATTTACTTTTAATGATGTTGGGTGTTGCCTGGTGTTGGTGTTGCCTGGTGTTGGCTTAGCGGTTCTGGTGCCAGCTTAGGATCCTAGGATCCTGGGTTCGAATCCCGGTCGATCGCTGAATTAACGCCAGGGGGGTTGACTCAGCCTGTCATCCTTCCGAGGTCGGCTAATTGAGTACCAGTTCACTGGTAATTCCCTGCTTGTCGTAAAAAGGCGACAAAAAGGGTTGGTGGCAGGAAGGGCATCCGACCGTAAAACATTGCTTCAAAAAGGGGACCGAAAAACAACAACAACCACGGTCCCCGAAAAAGGCCAACCCGCGCTTTGCGGGGAAAAATGGCCTCTAAAGGTGGTTTTTTTAATTTTTATTTTATTTACTTTTAATAATGTATACAACTATATATGCATCAGAAAGAAGGTAATTGGTTTTGGGTCAACGATCACTTGAGAGTTGCATTTCCATGGGGTTTCTGCATATCTCGTGGGTTTGGGAGTTGGACAGGTGACCGTGATGGTCCATGGATGTGGGAATGCCGTTTGCTTGTATGAGTAGAATGAGGGTGAGGAGTGGGGGACAGAGTTGGGATTGGGAGGTTGTGGAGAGAACAAAGATGGCACAGAGTTTTGAGGAGGATGGTGAGGCTTTAGAGGAGGAGTGGTTTGATGAGTTGTGAGGTGGAGGGGTTTTGAAGGCTTGAAGTGGGGAGCGGATTGATGCCTTAGGGTTGGGAGTGGGAGGGTGAGGACTTGGGGGTTGGAGGCAGATGTTGAGGACTTGAAGTCGCATTTTACAGTCTGTGGATGTTCTGCGGATCCTTGCAAGTTTTATTACTTGGTACGCTCCATAATCTCATTCTTGCTAATAAATGTTTGTGGATAATTTTATGACAAAAGCTCAAATGGTAACTAGGTTATGACACGCTCTGATGGAATGACATGCACACACACACACACACACACACACACACATTGACACACACTGACTCACACACATACACACGTGTGCACGATTGTAAAATCCCATCTTGCGCTACACAGGCGAAAGGGCTAAATATGTAGTACACTGTTCTGGAGAGCATCAAACAACCTCTGAAACAGTAATTGGTGAAAAACAATGATCATGTGTCTACGAATAAGAAAATCTGACAACCAGCACATGAGAGAACCATCACTGGCCATGGAGAAAATTTTGAAGAGGAGTAGAGGTGACACTGTCAAAAGCCGAGACAACTCATAGCTCGTGTTTGTGATCCAAAAAGTTCTGCCATTCCTGATTCCACAGCAACTTGTCTGCAGTCACTGGAGCAAAACTCAAATTGTTGGTATCTTAACACAACCAAAACAAAACCCAAACTAGAACGGCACTCAGTAGAGCGCATACATCTGCCAGGCTGAACAGTTTGTTTTGCATCTCAATGATGGGCCGGATCTGGATTTGGAGCTGAACCAAAATCGAATCGGCTTGTTCTTGTCACCTAACCAACTCATTCACCTTGTTTAGTCATAAGTCATCCATAGCTTTTTTAAATATCATGTTATATATCAGTTTTAGCCCTATCATTCAATGGTGAAGAATCACTTTGGATTTAAATAATTATAGTATCTGAATACATATTCAGATCTTCACCAAAATCAAATCGATTCGTCCATGTCAAGCACCCAACCTCTCCACCAAGTTTCGTCCAAATCCGTCCACAACTCTTTGAGATATCTTGTTCACAGACAGACAAACAGACAAACAGACAAACAGTCAAACAGACAGACAGGGGTGAAAACATATCCTCCATTCACCTTTGGCGGTGGAGGTAATGATTGATATCTTAACAATTAAGAGGAGCAGATTTTTTTTCTTTTCTCAAAATATATGTCACGTTTCATAGTTTCCACAAGGAAAGATGCTGGTAAAGTGATAAAGGATGTAGGGTAAGCCAGTTGACGAGAGCAAGTCGACAAGATAATGGCACTGAATGCGTTTGGCCTTACTTAATAATATAAGTTATTAAGATTCGACAAAATGATTTGGGTATTCTTTAATTGGGATAAAGTGGCAGGTGCAACCACTGGGGATTGGTTGAATTTAATTTCGAACACAGGCTTTTGATGTGAGAATAATTTGCAGTATGGATAAATTGTTAACTCGTAAAGCAATCAAAATTGAATATACATACATACACTACTCACAATAAGTTAGGGATATTGTGGGAGTGAGTTTATTATTTTTTTATAGGGGTTAGGGTTATGGTCAAGAATTAGGACCAACTGTGTTGTCTTGAGGATCAAGAATGCTGTGTTTTTTCACACTCATTAATAACCAAAGAATTAGGACCAACAACTTTTTTCAACATAATTAATACGCAAAATCAACCACACCGAAGAACCTGCCGATATCCCTAACTTATTGTGAGTAGTGTATTCTAGAAACATCTTACAAATCCCGAGCTACTTATCACAATAAAGTTGAGATTTAAGAGCATGTGCTTAAAAATTGCCAGATCTAAAAAAATAAATCCTTGAATAACTTCAATTTAAACGCTTCTGTTTTAACTTTGTATTAAAGCGCGGCGTTACGCGCGCTGCTTGTGAGCAAGGAGGAAGCGGACAAGCGGTAACATATAAACGTCTTTATTGTAAGACTACACTGTAACACTAAACTCCTCCGGGCTGGTCGCCCGGGGTATATCATGAGGCCACGCCTACCCCTCGGGCGTGGCCACCGCCCACTCGGTGCGTGGAATGATGTCACCACGCCAGTGGGCTTTTGTGTCCGCCACACGCGCCCCCCCAGAATTCCCGCGCACCTGGAGGGCCAGTTTGCGGGGCAGACGAATGACCCGGCCGAAGCGCCCCCTGGCGATCGGCGGCGTCCGGGGTGCAGGGATACCAGGTGGGATGCCCCTGGCTGCCCCTGGGATGGGTGCAGGACCGGGGGGCGCCGTGGCGGCGGGGCTTGGCGGTGCCGGGGGTCCGCCCGCAGGAGGGCGGCCCCGACGTGGGGGTCGGGCCACTGGCGGTGGATGGTCCACATCGAGGTGGGCCGGCTTGAGGCGGTCTACCGAAACGCGGTCAGGAGTACCGCCGATGTCCAGGGTGAAGTGCTTCGCCCCGGTCTCCAGCACGCGGAAAGGCCCATCGTACGGGGGCCGCAGTGGTGTCCGATGGGCATCGTGGCGGACGAAGACGTACTCCGCCGTGCGAAGCTCCGGGGCGACGTGCGTCGGTGGGTGCCCGTGGCATGCCGTTGGCACCGGGGCGAACCTCTGGGCGGTCTCTTGCAGAGCGGAGCGCTGCTGTGCCGCGGACCATGGTGCCGTGGAGTCGGGGAGGAACTCGCCCGGCACCCGCAGCGGTTGCCCGAAGACCAACTCCGCCGCGGATGCGCGCAGGTCCTCCTTGGGCGCCGTCCGGAGGCCCAGCAGGACCCAGGGGAGCCTGTCGACCCAGCCGCCGTCGCGGAGGGTGGCCCGGAGCGCGGCCTTCAATGAGCGGTGAAATCGCTCACACAGGCCGTTAGCCTGGGGGTGGTAGGCCGTGGTTCGGTGCAGCCGGACCCCGAGCCCCTGCGCAACCGCCCCCCAGAGCTCCGAGGTGAACTGGGGGCCGCGGTCGGATGAGATGTCTGAGGGGGCGCCGAACCGGGCGACCCAGGTGGCGATGAAAGCCTGCGCGACATCGGCCGCCGTTGTCGACGCCAAGGGCACGGCCTCCGGCCACCGGGTGGTGCGGTCCACCATGGTGAGGACGTAGGTGAAACCCCGCGAGGGGGGCAGAGGTCCCACCAGGTCCACGTGGACGTGGTCAAACCGGCGTTCCGGCACCGTGAACGGGGCCAACGGGGCCTGGGTGTGCCGGTGCACCTTGGCGCGCTGGCACGCGAGGCACGTCCTGGCCCAGCCGCGGACGGCCTTCCGGAGGCCATGCCAGACGAACTTGTCGGCGATCAGCCTTTGGGAGGCCCTCGCGCCCGGGTGGGACAGGCCGTGGATGGCGTCAAACACCTGGCGCTGCCAGCCCGCGGCCACAATGGGGCGAGGACGCCCGAGGGAGACGTCGCACAAGAGAGCCGCGCCCGCGCCGTCGAACGGCACCTCGGTGACGTGGAGGCCCATGACGGCGGTCCGCAAGGCCTGGACATCGGGGTCAGCGGCCTGGTCCGCTGCCATCCGGGCATAGTCGATGCCGAGGTGGACTGCGTGGGCGACGGCCCGGGAAAGGCAATCCGCCACCGGGTTGTCCTTCCCCGCGACGTGCTGGATGTCCGTCGTGTACTCGGACACGGCCGAGAGGTGACGCTGCTGCCGGGCCGACCACGGCTCGGTGACCTTGCCCATCGCGAAGATCAGCGGCTTGTGGTCGACGAAGGCAGTGAACGCCCGGCCCTCGAGCAGATGGCGGAAGTGCCTGACCGCCAAGTGAAGTCCGAGCAACTCGCGGTCGAAGGTACTGTAACGGCGTTCGGGCGGGCGAAGCTGCCGGCTAAAGAACGCCAGCGGTTGCCAAGCTCCACGCACCCATTGCTCGTGCACCGCGCCCACCGCGTAGTCCGAGGCATCGGTGGTGAGGGCGATCGGTGCATCGGGCGCCGGGTGCGCGAGCATGGTGGCGTTAGCCAAGGCGAGCTTCGCGCCCGTGAACGCCGTGTCCATCTGCTCGGTCCAGGTAACGTCGCCTTTGCCCGGCTTACCTCGGAGAGCTTCGTGCAGGGGGCGCAGGAGCTGGGCGATACGGGGCAGGAACCGATGGTAAAAGTTCACCATGCCCAGGAACTCCTGCAGCCCTCTGATCGTGCGGGGGCGCGGAAACCCCTTCACCGCCTCCACCTTGGCCGGCAGGGGGACGGCGCCGTGCCTGGTGACACGGTGCCCCAGAAAATCGATTGTGGCGGCGCCGAACCGGCACTTTGCGGGGTTCACAATCAGGCCATGCTGGCCCAGGCGTTCGAAGAGCGTGCGGAGGTGGCGTAGGTGCTCTTCGCGGGACGCGCTGGCGACGAGGATATCGTCCAGGTAGACGTAGACAAAATCCAAGTCGCGCAGGACGCTGTCCATCAGTCGCTGGAACGCCTGAGCCGCATTCTTCAGACCGAAGGGCATGCGCAGGAACTTGAAGAGTCCGAATGGCGTGATGACCGCCGTCTTCGGGACGTCCTCCGGCCTGACTGGGACCTGATGGTAGCCGCGTATGAGGTCCACCTTCGAGAAGAAGGACCTGCCCGCCAAACGGGCGGAAAAGTCCTGAATGTGGGGGACGGGGTAGCGGTCGGGAGTCGTGGCGTCATTGAGACGGCGATAGTCCCCGCACGGTCGCCATCCCCCGCCGGGCTTCGGCATGATGTGCAGCGGCGACGCCCAAGCGCTCTCTGAGCGCCGAACGATGCCGAGTCGCTCCAGGGTAGCGAACCCCGCTTTTGCCACCGCCAGCTTCGTCGGCTCGAGGCGGCGTGCCCGGGCGTAGACCGGTGGCCCGACGGTGGGGATGTGATGGGCCACCCCGTGCTTGACGGCCCCCGCCGAGAAGGTGGGCCGCGTGAGGGCCGGGAAGCCGGCGAGGAGGCGGGTGAATGCGTCCGCTGCCGGAAGCGTACAGACCAACGTGGCCGGAACCGAATCGTTCGGCAAGCCGCTTGGCAAGCCGCTCGTTGAGCTGGGCAACGCACATGCGAGCGAGCTGAACGTCTCGGCCTGGACAAGCCGTCTGCGCTTGACGTCGACCAGGAGCCCATTAGCGCACAGGAAGTCCGCGCCAAGCAGTGCCATGGGCACGTCGGCGGTGACGAACGTCCATCGGAAAACCTGCCCTCCAAACCGCAGAGAGAGGCAGCGTTTTCCGTACGTACGGATGGGCGTCCCGTTCGCGGCAAGCAGCGCGGGGCCCCCACCCGCGGCGTGCTTGTCTGACGTGCCGGCGGGAATGACACTCACCTGTGCTCCCGTGTCGCACAGGTAACGGCGCCCGGAGAAGGTGTCCGTTATGAACAGCAGGCTGCTCGAACGGCCGGCGCTCATCGCCACAATTGAGCGCCGGCCCGGGCGTTTCCCGACCCGTTGAAGGAGCACGGCGGATGACACCGCCGAGCTTCGTGGCCGAACTTGGCGTGGAACCAGCACCAGGTGGTGGAGCTGGAGGAGTGCGGCTGGCTCCGCCAGGCCGGTGGAGTCGACGGGTTACCCCGCGGTGGCGGTTTTCGCCGCGGCGGTGGGCGGGGCGTGGCGGCGTTCACGAGGTGCGTATCAGCATGCTGCTGAACCACAGCGTGCTGTAGAAGATGATGCTGTGGAACATCAGCGTGCTGTAGAAGATGATGCTGTGGAACATCAGCGTGCTGTAGAAGATGATGCTGTGGAACATCAGCGTGCTGTAGAAGATGATGCTGTGGAACATCAGCGTCGAAGGCCGTGACGGCCACGCCAACGCTCGCCCGCGTGTCCGAAGCGGCGAAGTACTTGTCCGCCTCGGCCGCCAATGCTCGGGGTTCCGTTAGCCCGGTCCCGGCCAACGCGAGGCGAACCTGCGCTGGAAGTTGGCGACGGAAAAGCGCCCGGAATAGCGAACCGGGGGCTTCGTCGCCCAACAGTGACAGCATATGGTCCATTCGGACCGACGGGCGCGTCTCACCGAGCTCGGGGAGATCCAGGAGGCGGTCGGCCCGTGCGTCGTCCGTGAGGCTGAACGTGGCTAGGAGTAGCCGCTTGAGTGCCTCGTACTTGTGGCCGTCCGGTGGGTGGCGAAGGACGGACACAACTCGAGCGGCCGTGCCGGGCCCGAGGGAGGCGACGACGTGGCAGTAGCGCGTGTCATCGCCGGTGAGGTGCCGAAGCTGAAATTGGGCTTCGGCCTGGACGAACCAGACTTCGGCCTGAGCCTCCCAAAATTCCGGAAGTTTGACGAAGGCGGCCATGGCGATGGCGTCGCGTGTGGAAGGATTGCTCCGGCAGATCCAACGTCGAGGGTCACCAGTAAAGCGCGGCGTTACGCGCGCTGCTTGTGAGCAAGGAGGAAGCGGACAAGCGGTAACATATAAACGTCTTTATTGTAAGACTACACTGTAACACTAAACTCCTCCGGGCTGGTCGCCCGGGGTATATCATGAGGCCACGCCTACCCCTCGGGCGTGGCCACCGCCCACTCGGTGCGTGGAATGATGTCACCACGCCAGTGGGCTTTTGTGTCCGCCACAGTATCAATATTTACAGTTGTTGGATTGACCTTCCTAGATGGCAAAGCCAGCTGTTTGGCTGCAGTTGTTTCACCGCAGGTCCCAGAAGAAAAAAGTTCAATCAAAAATTAAGGAGGAATACACTCGTTAATATGGGATAAGAACAAAAAATTAAACTTGGGGTTCAAGCCACGTTTATTTCAGAAGAGAAGACAATAAAACAGCCACAAGAAGAAAGAGCTGATGCAGTCCTGTCCGTTTCAAATGAGAGAATCGAGCATTTTGGTGAAAATCTGGATCGGGATTCTAGAATTCTTATTAATTCTGCACAATTGAGAGATTGTGCCAAAAACGACACGTAGCACGACATCTCAAAAAGTTGTCAATGGATTTTGACAAAACTTGGTGCATGAGTTTGTTTGGTGACAAGAACAAACCAATTAAATTTTGAGATAAGGTCCAGATACAGATCTGGCATATCAGCCGGATACAAAATGTCGTTGACATCACCGTTGTCATGTCGTCGTTGTCGCTGTTGTCGTCATCATCGTTGTTGCAGGGCTCACGCTCACAATTTTATTTTTTGGTAGTCTGCCGGGCCACTTAAACATTTTTTTTTTGTGGCCTGACAGCATTTTTGGTTTAAAACGTCCACAGAAGGAACACACAAACAACAAGCGCAGCCCCGCCAACACCAATTACATGTTATAAAAGATATATTTCACGTGTTTCACTTAATTTTGCATCGTCATTGACACTCACAGATAATGGTGGACCGTGGGTGAACATGATGCCAAATACTCCACCTGGACGATCACCAATTTAGCAACGGATGGTCCTTGGAGACCATACGGTATCTGCCGGGAAAGCTGAACTGATCTTCTATTCGGTTTCTGACGTACAGAAACCCTTAACAAGATCTGTCTCCAACACTAATTTCCCCGTTTAAAAGGCTTGGGGCCGAGCATGAATTCAGGAGAAACATCCTGCGAATTTTACCCTCCTAATGAGGTTTGCACCAAATTTCCAACGGCCTTGAGTTTAATTTGCACCGCAGTTATCATTGCCAATTCTGAACCTTGTACCAGGCCGACACGCCAGTGGTGAGGAACAGGTTTACTAATTAATAAAGGCAAATGGGGATATGGAGGACAAGGAAAGGCACACACATATTGTAATAAATAACTCTATATAATTAAATAATTTCATGCCCACGATATCTTGATAGCTTGCGCAATAACTTAACCAGTGAAACCACAAAGATTCAGCTGGGATAGGTCATGAGTCATGACACACGGAAGAAAAACATTGTCCCCTCGATGCATTGAAACATTGAAACCGATGCCTCGGAAAAACGTGTGTATGTGTGTGAGTCAGTGTGTGTGTGTGTGTGTGTGTGTGTGTGTGTGTGTGTGTGTGTGTGTGTGTGTGTGTGTGTGTGTGTGTGTGTGTGTGTGTGTGTGTGTGTGTGTATATATATAGCCTGGTGTTGGTTTAGCGGTGAGGGTGCCGGCTTGGGATCCGAGGATCATGGGTTTGAATTCCGGTCGATCGCTGAATCAACACCAGGGAGGTTGACTCAGCCTGTCATCCCTCTGAGGTCGGCAAATTGAGTACCAGTTCTCTGGTCATTCCCTGTGTGTTGCAAGAGGCAACTAACAGGTTTGGCGGCAGGAAGGGCATCCGACCGTAAAACATTGGGACCACGGTGCCCTCCCCCCCCCCAAAAAGGCCAACCCCCCTCCATGGGGAAAAATGGCCTCCAAAGGCGGTTCCTTTTTCCCCCCCCCCTTTTTTATTTATATATGTGTGTTTATGTATGTATGTGTGTGTCATTGGTTGTTATCTTGATTTGTGGGGTTCAGGGGGTGGAGCGGAGTCCTCCCAGGACCCAAAGTATCCACCTCCTCTTCGGTAAGGGCTCATGCAGTTCATGGACCAAAATGTTCAACTTTTTCAGAGTTTTGTTCCAAGGGCTCTTTTCAGGATCGTCACTGAACCCTGGATTGCCTCCAGTTGTAGTTCATTTGTGGTAATATTCCCGGGGATGGTTTTTTTAATCTCAATGAGGTTCTTCTTTACATTATATTCCTGTTGCTCCAATTATCACTGGTTCAATTTTGATGCACCTCAGCTTCCAGGATCTCTTGACCTTATTTTGAGGTCCTGGTATTTGGTCATTTTCTTGATGTCTGTGTTGTTTAGGCCAAAATTGCTGGGTACTCGTATCTCAATGCTGCCTTTTCCTTTTTCTTCCTGAGTACAATGTCCGGACGCAATGCTTTGTTTTCTATGTTCACGCTTGATGCAATCATCAGGTTGTACGTGAGCATGATGTCCTCATTTTCATTGATTGTGCTTCGTCCGTGTTTCCACGAGTTTTCTGGTACTGGGATGTTTAAACTTTTGCAGATATGCCAATGAATCACCCTGCATACTTTGTTATGCCGTTGTATGTAAAGTTGTTCTGATTATAGTTTTTTGCATCCCGGGAGCAGGTGACTAGTACTTCCTGTTTCTGTCTTGCAGAATCTACACTTGTCCGTCTAGCTCAGTCCTGCCATCTTTTTTAATCCATTGGTGTAGTGTCCTTGATCTTGGGCATTTATTATGATTCATTCTCCATCCCAGTTAAGCTGTGACCTCTTCTTAGCCATTCCAGAGAGCCTTCTTTGTCTATCCCCACTCTGTCCTTTTGTATTTTCCTGTATTTCTTGATATTTCTTTTTATATATTTATTTTGACTTTTTTCCAATTGTTGGCGATGTATTTGTTGCTGTTTCATTTTCATGTGCGGCATCTTCCATTCGCATCTGTTTTTGAAAATTATTTGCAAAATGAGTTGGGGATACTTTTTCAGGTTTGTTGTGTTCATGTTTGTTTACAAATTGTATCTGATAATCTGTTCAGCATTTCACATACTCAGCTAGTCCTACATTCGTTGCTCTGTGCACATGGTTGAGTTCCATCAAGCCGCTCCCTCACTCTCGTCTCGGCAGGTACATTCTCAGGATGCACTTGTTTTTGTAAAACATTTTGTGGATGGTAAGGAGTTTTCTTGTTTTCATGTCGAATTTGTTGATTTCTGATTGGGGCCAGTTTATTATTCCGCAGCTATATTGGAACACTGGTACTGCGAGCTGGTTTATGGCTTTGATTTTGTTTCTTGGGGAGAGGTATGTTTTCAGGATCAGCTTCGTTTTACGTAGGTATTCCTTGGCAATTGTTTTGCACATTTGTTTATGACATATTTGGTGGCCCTCTTCTACTCCAAGGTATTTGTATGATGCTTCGTTTTCTAACTGCTGCATTGTTGTTTCAAGGTCAATTCTTATGTTGTCTGTTTTTGTTGGTTTACCTTGTACAAATGTGCACCTGGCGCACTTGTCAAGTCCAAATTCCATTTAAAAGTCCTCGGAGAACTGTTTTACTAGTTTTAGTTGTTCTGTCAATTTTTCTTCATTTGTTGTGAAGAGCTTTAAACCATCCGATTTATCATAGATGTTTCACCTTTCCTATTTCTTTGGATATTTTCTATTGGTTGTTAAGGTGTACCCATGTCCTTGTTTATTGATGAGGTTACTTAGTGGGTCCAGAGCCTAACAAAAGAGAAGGGGGGAAAGACCGTTTCTCTGGAAGATCCCCCACCGTATATTCACATCTGGCTGTGTGTGTGTGTGTGTGTGTGTGTGTGTGTGTGTGTGTGTGTGTGTTTGTGTGTGTGTGTGTGTCGTTATCTCCATATGCGGGTTTCAGAAGGTGGAACCTAGCCCTTCCAAGTCTCAAAGTATTCACCTCCGTGCCTGTGTGTTCGTGTGTGCCCGTGTGTGCCCGCCCATCCATCATGTTCCTTTCTAAAATATATATTCATGAATGCCGCTTACTCGGGGTATAGTTACAACTTTGTGCAGGAAGTAGTAACATGGGTTGTGGTCTCAGAGGCCGATTTGAAGCCAAAGTGACCAACATCGCAAATTTTGGCCAACAGGACGTCCAATTGGTCTCAAATTGAAAGGGCCATATTTTTTTAATGCAACACAACTATATAGCTTGGTGTCGCCTTAGCGGTTAGGGTGCAGGCTTGGGATCCTGAGTTTAAATCCCGGTCTCGATCGCTGAATTAACGCCAAGGGTTTAACTCAGCCTGTCATCCTTCCGTGGTCAGCAAATTGAGTACCAGCTTGCTGGGATGAATGATCCCGGTGTGTATCCCGATCCATCAAGCCACTCCCTCACTCTCGTCTCAGCAGGTACATTCTCAGGATGCACTGGTTTTTGTAAAACATTTTGTGGATGGTAAGGAGTTTTCTTGTTTTGATGTCTAATTTGTTGATTTCTGATTGGGGCCAGTTTATTATTCCGCAGCTATATTGGAACACTGGTACTGCGAGCTGGTTTATGGCTTTGATTTTGTTTCATGGGGAGATGTATGTTTTCAGGATCAGCTTCGTTTTACGTAGGTATTCTTTGGCAATTGTTTTGCCCATTTGTTAATGACATATTTGGTGGCCCTCTTCTACTCCGAGGTATTTGTATGATGCTTCGTTTTCTAACTGCTGCATTGTTGTTTCAAGGTCAATTCTTATGTTGTCTGTTTTTGTTGGTTTACCTTGTACAAATGTGCACTTGGCGCACTTGTCTAGTCCAAATTCCATTTAAAAGTCCTCGGAGAACTGTTTTTCTAGTTTTAGTTGTTCTGTCAATTTTTCTTCATTTGGTGTGAAGAGCTTTAAACCATCCGATTTATCAAAGATGTTTCACCTTTCCTATTTCTTTGGATATTTTCTATTGGTTGTTAAGGTGTACCCATGTCCTTGTTTATTGATGAGGTTACTTAGTGGGTCCAGAGCCTAAGAAAACAGAAGGGGGGAAAGACCGTTTCCCTGGAAGATCCCCCACCATATATTCACATCTGGCTGTGTGTGTGTGTGTGTGTGTGTGTGTGTGTGTGTGTGTGTTTGTATGTGTGTGTGTGTGTGTCGTTATCTCCATATGCGGGTTTCAGAAGGTGGAACCTAGCCCTTCCAAGTCTCAAAGTATTCACCTCCGTGCCTGTGTGTCCATGTGTGTGCCCGTGTGTGCCCGTCCATCCATCATGTTCCATTCTAAAATATATATTCATGAATGCCGCTTACTCGGGGTATAGTGACAACTTTGTGCAGGACGTATTAACATGGGTTGTGGTCTCAGAGGCCGATTTGAAGCCAAAGTGACCAACATCGCAAAATTTGGCCAACAGGACGTCTAATTGGTCTCAAATTGAAAAGGCCATTTTTTTTTTAATGCAACATAACTATATAGCTTGGTGCTGCCTTAGCGGTTAGGGTGCAGGCTTGGGATCCTGAGTTTACATCCCGGTCTCGATCGCTGAATTAACGCCAGAAGTTTAACTCAGCCTGTCATCCTTCTGAGGTCAGCAAATTGAGTACCAGCTTGCTGGGATGAATGATCGCGATGTGTATCCCGATTTAGAATAGGTACACCGTATCCGTGCACATCGTAGGAGGGGATTAAGTGTGGGCGTCAGGAAGGCCATCCGGCCATAAAAACATTGCCTCAAACAGTGAACCATGATTGTCATGGGGCCCGCAAGGCTACTAACCCCCGCTCTGGTGGGGAAAAATGGTCTTAAAACGATCATTCATTCATTCATTCAACACAATTAATCTTATTAAAGTCCATGAAATGATTTAAATTCATAGATTGAACAAAGCTTTTCCCAATACTGGGGACGGGTACTTTTTCTAGTTTGACATAAACACGAAGGGCCATCATTTTCGTCTGATTCACTGCAGGAGACTTTCCCAAAAATGTTTTCAGTGATACTGTATAACATAATGTTACATATGTTTGAATGTGCATATTCTGTTTCGGAGAGAATACAGTATACAGTATACTTATTCAAATCAGTTTGTCCTCCTGAGTATTGCCCTTTGACTGCATCTGCTTAATTGTGCTTTGTTTCAGGGGAGAGAGAGAGACGTGCAGAGAGAAAGAGAAGAGAGATGCAGGGAGAAAAAGAGAGAGATGTATAAAGAAAGAGAGAGAGAGGGGTGCAGCAGGGAGAGGAGTACAGAGAGGGTGAAGGAGAAAGAGAGAGGTGCAATGGAAGAGATATACAGGGAGAGTGTGTGAAAGAGAGGATGAGGGAGAGAGAGGTGCAGCGGAAGATATAGCTAGGGAGAGTGTGTGAAAGAGAGGATGAGGGAGAAGAGAGAGGTGCAGCGGAATATATAGACAGGGAGAGGGATACAAAGAGGATGAGGTAGAGAGAGAGGCACAGTGGAAGAGATAGATGGGGAGAGGGATGCAAAGAGGATGAGGGAGAGAGAGAGAGAGAGGTGCAGTGGAAGAGTTAGATAGGGAGAGGGATACAGTGATGATGAGGGAGAGAGAGAGGCGCAGTGGAAGAGACAGAGGGTGGGGGAGAGGGAGAGAGGTGCAGTGGAAGAGATAGATAGGGAGAGGGATACAGTGATGAGGGGGAGAGAGAGAGAGGCGCAGTGGAAGAGACAGAGGGTGGGGGAGAGGGAGAGACACAGGCAGAAAGATAGACGGAGAGATGGGGAAGAGAGAGAGAGAGAGAGAGAGAGAGAGAGAGAGAGAGAGTGAGAGTGAGAGAGTGTGTGTGTGTGTGTGTGTGTGTGTGTGTGTGTGTGTGTGTGTGTGTGTGTGTGTGTGTGTGTGTGTGTGTGTGTGTCACATGAGCTCTTTAAACAGTGTTGTACTGTCAGCGCATTGTGTTGATTTGTGGGCATGCACTTGTGGACTGACACCGATCCTCTGAGTGACTGCAGCTGCCTGTGCTGCTACTCCCGTAAAAGATTTATCGGCAAGGCCAAGACTGAACTGCACTGAAGACATTTGACTACCTTATGACTCAATTAGAGAAACCCTGCCAAGAACAAAAGGAAGCTTTGAGGTCCTGAGATCACACTTGCGTTGTCTCCGTGCTATTACACTCAGCATTGACTTTAAGTTCTTGCTCCCACATGTTCTTTCCATTAACTTGACACCTTCAGGTGTACTTAAGACACCTCCATCATGTGATAAAGCTTTTCTCTTTCAGTACCTGACAAAAACAAAACTTGTAAACGTTATCCTTCATTACAGACTTCAGGTCAACCTTTATTCCTCGTTGTTGCAATGTCAGTGTCTATTGCAAAAACATTTCTTTTTTTTCAATATAACAAGATATGGAGATGACTGCCATTGCCAAAATGTAAAGTACAAGGTGTAACGACAAAAATCAACACCATTTTTATGTACCAAGGTCTACGTAAGTGGTTTTTTTTCAATTTGAAAGCTCCCCATCGGCTTGCTTTTCGAACATGACACAGGAGCCCCCCACGACCCTGTACAATCACTAACATATCCCCATTAGTACTAGGGTGAGAGTTGTGAATCCAATCCCAAACTATTCATTACAAGTTGAAGAACAAACATTTGCTTGCGATGAATAAATAGATGCAGGGATGCCTCACATGCTGCACTCTGCCCGTGTGGTTGTTGTTGTTATTATTTAGAAATGATGTGTCGAATTTGGTCAAAACCCATGAAATGAGGTTAAATTCGTTTTAGGGTTGTTGGAATGACTAAATAGGAGGCTGTAGGGTAACTTTTATCCGTTACCGTGTCGTAGCGTTTCCGCCGCTGATTGAAGTGCAACATTTCATTTGCAGAGTAGTTTGTTGGTGAGGGTTGTGCTGGGTGGTTTGCCATTGCCTTCCCAGCAGTCAGTCAGGGCAGGAATTTGTACTTTGTTCAGGCTGCCGGCAATAGCTCGCTTACTCTTCATGACGGACACTGTGGCATCTAATGCTAGCAGACGGGACATCCAACGTACGACCATCTGAGGGACAGCGCACACATTTATGCCTTGCACTTCCTCTGAAACACCAGGATGCTAGTTTATATCTTGGTCGAGATTCGAACCCTGGCTAGACAGCTTGGGTGCATACCTCTAGAGTCTAGACTATCCTGGCAGGCCGGTTACAGGTTATTGGACTACAACGCATAGTATATATTTATCTGTAGAAAAACAATACATGAAATTGAGCAAGTTCAGGTAAGCCTGAACAATCCGTTGCAACAATACGGGTTGTGCATACAGTCAGAATTCTAGTGCACCACTTTTATGGATAACTTTAGCATTCAAGGGAGGTGTTGCGGGGGGTGTGAATGGGGTATCTCAAGTTTCAAATATTTGCATCACACTGGTTATTTAACCTAATATAGAAGTTATTTACCCACAATTATTCATATTCCGAGTGTGACATCCGAGTGCCACCTTAAGGACACCCCACGGGGTGTGGAATGTTTTATATAAAGAGGCAGCCATTTTGTTTCCAGACCATCCCGACACAGAATACAACCTCCTTTTCTAAAAAGTTCTTCTGAAAGTGTCATGTACAAGTGAGAGCAGCAAAATTTGTTGACGCCCTTCTTTGTCCTTATGAATGAATGAATGAATGATCGTTTTAAGGCTATTTTCCCCGCTACAGCGGGGTTAGCCTTGCGGGCCCCATGACAATCATGGTTCCCTGTTTGAGGCAATGTTTTTATGGCCGGATGCCCTTCCTGGCGCCAACTCTTGGTCACGCTCTTACGATGCGCAGGGATACGGTGTACCTATTCTTAAACCGGGGTACACACCGGGATCATTCATCCCAGCAAGCTGGTACTCAATTTGCCGACCTCGGAAGGATGACAGGCTGAGTCAACCCCCCTGGCGTTAATGCAGCGATCGACCGGGATTCGAACCCAGGATCCTAGGATCCCAAGCCGGCACCCTAACCGCTAAGCCAACACCAGGCTTGTCCTTAGACCTCTCTATTTTTCACCACCTCTTTTCTGACATTGCTCCCTCTGCTGTCTCCGTCCTCTGACCCATCTCTGGGATGCATGCATTCTCTGAATAACCTCCTCCTGGTTAAACTTCCAAAATCCAGGTTGTCGACATACATCAACTCATTTGGTCCTTGGTTTTCCCTTCTATGGAACCACCTTCTCGAGTCTGTGTTTTCTCACTGTTCCCTTCATGGCTTCAAGCAGCCATTGCACCGCCACTTCATGTCACCCGCCCCATCATCACCCATGATCTTTATTACTCCCATTAACAATTCCTAATGCAATCCGCATATTTGCTTGTTTCAATGTTTTTTTCTCTCTCTCCCTCTCTCCCCCCTCTCCCCACCTCCCTCCTTCCTCCCTCTCTCCCTCTCCCTCTCTCCCTCTCATCCTCTCTCCCTCCCTCTCTCCCTCTCTCCCTCTCTCACTCTTTCCCTCTCTGTCTCACTCTTCCTTTTTTCCCTGGTCATTTATCTTCCTTGTGGTTGTGCTCAATTGTGCCACTGCCAGTTAAATTTTTGAATGTTTGTCATTGTCCACTCTTTGTCTCTCAAAATGTGGTGTAAACTTTAGCAAATTCGTGTGATTTTTGCATTCCATAGATTGCATCTCCAGGGTACACGGCACAAGTCTGCAATTATTTATCCTGGATTAATGACTTGTATTGATACAGCCACAGGTTCTTCAGTATAATTTAACATTTTCATATGAGTGATTTATCCACTCTTGGAGACGAATTAAAGTGTAAGGCTCCATCGGAATATTTACTTTTATATGGTTGACTTCGTCCTACTTCTTAATTTTCTTAGTACTCTTCTCATCATGGTATATTGTACACCACTCCCTCCCTATTCCATCTCCAGGTGCTGCATGACATCATCGTTGGGCACCGAAGGGGGCCCAGCGACGGCGAGCGCCGAAAGGGAATGCTCAGTTTTCACTCCGTTTGTTTTCTTTCTTGTTTTCTTGTTTTCTGTCTTTCTTGTTTGTTTGTCTGGGCGATATCTCAGCCATCCTTTGAGCCTGGAAGCTGAAATTTGGGCACAATAGTGAGCAAGTGTTTTGGCAAAAACATTGTTTTTATCTTGCCAAAACGAAGTTTTTGCAAGATGTATCAGTCAGCTTGTATGTTTGTTTGTTTTTTTGTTTTTTTGTTTGTGGTTAATCATTTTTTTTTCACGTTTAGATCACTCTGTAGACCACAGTTATTATTGGAAACTCCTGTAACTTCGCATATCAGAGTCCTATAGAGATACCCTTCAGCACACAAAATTTTGAAGGTCAAGGTCAAAGGTCAAGGTCACTTTGTGGTCAATCATGGAGGTCAACGAAACCCTTATTTTTTGAGTAACTTTGATCGGATCGTCTCCAAACTTCATGGGAATCTAGTATATGGTCCGGCGCTCAGCTGATTAGTTTTTGGTGGCGATCGGCCTTGACCTTCATGGTTAGCGCTGGAGGTCGAAAATTATTGACCCCAAGGTCAAATTTTGAAATCGTAGGTACCATATCGAGTAATACCTCATATGAATGCCCTTGATGAGCGCTTCCCAGATCTGTAAACAGTTTGACGCTATGACGTCATTTGATGACGTCATGACGAAAAAACGGAATTTTCACATTTTGGCAAGATACGGTTCACCCTGTGGGTGACATATGTTTTATTTATTTTTTGATTAATCAATTAATTGATTAATTACCTAATTCTTATTGATTTATTAATGACTTATTTATTTCCTTTCTCATCTGGGCAATATCTCAGGCACCTTTTGAGCTGTTAGAAAGCTGATATTTGGACATGACAGTGAACAAATGATTTAGCTATAAAGGGTATTTTTGATATATTGATGAATCAATTAATCAATTATTTATTAATTTTTCAATTAATTACTTAATTGATTTTCAAAAGGTTGTAGATTCGGATGAAACGGTGGTGGTTTAGTTATGCTATTAGCCAATTGATTGACAAATTAATTATCTTACAATTATTATTTATTTATTTTAATTACACAATCAATTAATCAATCAATTATTGTACACCACTGTCCCAATTTCATCACCTTGTGCTGCAAGGCGGACCGCCGAGCGCCGAAGGCGTGTCGGCAATGTCGTGCGCTGGAGGATATGTTATTTATTTATTTAGCATGGGGCGGTGTACTTTGAATGTAGCTCGACCTGTTCATCTTTTTCATACGTTCTATTTTTGTATGCATCCGTCTACCAAGTCGCCAGAGGCATTATGTTTTTGGGTTGTGCGCTTGTCTGTCGTGCGTCTGCAGGGGTGTCGAGAGGGATGTCAGGGGGGGTCACGGCCTCAGGGCCCGAGGTTCTCCAGTAATTTTTTAAAACAGTACAGTGAAATCCCTCATCGGCTCATCCTCATTTCCTCATCGTTACATTTAAAAACAGAAGCTGATTTTGCCTTCCTTGCTTGCTTTCTTGCCGGAAACAAAACAACATTTACCGCTGTTAATGGTACAGTTTCAAACTTTACAGAAAATGGTTATTAACCAGAAATGTGCGTTACAAAGGAATGGGTTTGTTTCGTCTTTGTCCAAAAAAATTTATAGCTAGCTTCTCACGTATTTTTTTGCCAATCTTATGGAGAAATGGTGTTCAACAGTCGAGGGTGCGAATTGACTCGATCGGTCCAAACGTCCCGCTATCTTTTGAACATACGGCTAAACAAAAGTGAATATTTGTTTTTTAAAAGTTTTTTGTTTTTCATTAAAGAAAGTTCGGGGCCCGCACCCCCACCCTTTCTCTCTTTTATAACTTTTTAAGGAACTTTCTTGAATTTAAAAAAAAAAAAAAAAAATTTTTGTTGAAGAAAGTTCTTTAAAAAGTTATAAAAGAGAGAAAGGGTGGGGGTGGGGGCCCCGAGGTTGTTTGCCTCGGGGCCCTGGCTGGCTCTCAACGCGCCTGTGCGTCTGTGATAGCTTTTTGTTACCGTGATAACTTGAGAACGGCAGAAGGGATTTGAATCAAACTTAAATCAAGTATGTACAAGGATGTAAAGGTGAACTGATTAGATTTTGGGGGTGAGAATATCAAAGGTCAGAGGTCATGTTGGGTACAAATTATGTTGCTGTGCTAACTTGTGAACCAGCGATGCGATTTTGACCAAACTTGGTATAAATATATATTGTAATGCAAAGATAAACTGACTAGATTTCGGCATCAAGAGGTCAAAGGACAAAGGTCATGTCAGGTTAAATTTGATGCTCGCAAACAGCTGAAGAGATTTAAATCACACTTGGTCCAGGTACTGTATGTATAATGATGGAATAATATGGGCAGAGGCATATCGGTTGACGTCGTGACGTCAGAGTGTCGTTCTGGATTAAATGTATTTATAATGACTTCCTTGCTTACTACTTTGAGAAATGTTTGTTTTGCTTCCGTTGCTGTCATCATATTTCTCAGCAATATTTGTGGGGTTGCCTTGGTGATTGCATCAGTCTTCTGTTGACCAATATTTTATGCTGCTGATGAAGGATATTACCTCTTCAGCTCAAAATGCTCCTTAAGACTGATGTTGCTGTAAAGTTTTTAATTTATTCCAGTGAAAAAAATATACAGTCCATTTTTTCCATGATGTATAATGTTCCCTCTAGTCTTGTGAACTGTCGGGATCTTTCTCTTTATCAACAATCGTTGTCAAACATTTGTGTTTGACTGTCATTATTAACAGAACCTCCCCACTTTGGTTTCCAGCTTTTATTGCATGTTCCTTCTATCAATATTTTGGCCTGCTTGCAAGGGCTTTCAGTTGATAACGGGCAATGCGAGACGAGTATGGACAATATAACAGCTCGACGTAAGCTTTTGACAATGACTGTGAACATTTTCACGCTGCCTTTTTAGGTGTTGGTCTATGGTTTGGGCCTTTTAAAGATTGTTCCCACTTGTTAACTCTCCCTTTATTACTTCTTCACTGCTGCCTGGCAGGTCGTGTGCTTTCTGGCGGCTTGACATCTGGGAGGATAGCCTCCGCAGACGCAGGAGACTCGTTCCAAATCCTCTGGGATCTGCACACCCTGAAGCAACACTGCGCACTGCTGGCGAGCAGGGTATGTAGGTTATGTCTTTGGCGTCGTTGCCATTTGAAATTAAAACGATGACTTACTTGGAGTGCAAATAGATCTATTGTTTGGAAGTCGTCACATATTTGCAGGAAAGACGTGCAGCCATGATTGGATTGAATCAAGCTCATACATTGCTTGCCTTTGCCCTCTTCATCAATGGGTTTTACCCCTCCTTTCTTCACATCAACCTGATATTTTATTTCTTGTGGCCATTATAAACTGCATACTGATCGATTGATGCAAAGTCTGTCTTACATCATGCGCACCCCACTAACTTGGTGATCATCGATTCTATTTCTCATATAAAACACAAATGTGTGCAACATTGTGACGTTTTCTTCAGTATGGATTTCTTTGCATTGAGTGATGCGCGCACCCAAGCCAGGCACCTCGCCGCTAATCTAAGAATGACATTAAGGATCCATAAATGCCTTGCATTTGAGTGAAGAAATTGTTTCTAGACACGTTCTTTTGTACGATGCCCTCCCATTTTGCCTTATTAATCTCGTGTAATCGTTATTTCTGATCTCGATTGTCGATGGCCATCCTCCCAATCTCGTTGGCACAAAGGCGATGAAAATGCCCGAGAGAAATAGGAGGCACGTCTTTTCATGGCGTTTTTTGAAGACTTGGAATAATAAACGCTGATATTTTATGCTCGCATCAGATGCACATATTCTAACCTGCTCTTTTTCTTCCCGATATATTTTCTGCATCCACACTACTCCTTGGCCAGTTATAACGTAATTTCTCACCAGCTTCTCTGGTTCGGCCCAGTCGTGAGCCACCATGGTGCGATGTGATTAACTACAATATTATTCCACGCAGAATGCAATCAGCTCTCCCGACATTGTAGATTTATCGCTTAAGGAAAAACGCCTTCCCCCTTTCCCCCTAACCCGTCTTCCATCTTTTGCTCACTTTCCCCTCCACCCATTTCCCAACCCCTGTGCATTGCATATAACACCACCATTGAACAGCGCAGCCCCCCTCCCGTACCCCTCTTTCATCCCTTCCAGTGACGAGCCGTCCCTCGCCATCCCTCCCTTGTCATCCACCCTCGTTTGGCTGGCCGATCAATGCTGGCCTAGGCAAAGGTGGTTGGATGAGGTGGCAGGGTAATTGGGGAAAGACAGATGCCTCGGGGCACTGCTGATCAATACCGAGCCGGCCCCCTTTTCACAGCAAACATAAAGCTGGCTGTTTGCACGCTATGGCGCTCAGGCCTATTCTGCACAGGCGCCTTTGCTCCTGCACCCGCCACCGCCTTGGGGCACTCCGCCTCTTGCTGAGTGGCCGATGTAGAATTCGCTGGCATTCCCACATGCAGGGCAAGCAACGATCATGTTTCTCTGCGGCCTATAAGCCGAGGTGGCCTTCCAGCAGAGTCTTCAGGAAATTGGTAGCGTTGGGCACTGCAGGAGCATCACATATCTCAGAAATGCTGTTTAAGATGGTTGCTCATGAATCCCAGCGCATGCACTGGCTACATTGCTTTTGTCATCTTCCTACACTGCTTTAAGCATCGAGCAGGCTTCTTCAAAGTTAATTTTCACATCTCTTATTGTGTGCTCCATGTCACCATAAAAAATTTTTTGGAGTGTCAGACAATTATTTCTCTCTTCTATTAATCTTCTAATTACAGTCGTGGCCAAAAATATTGGCACCCTTGCACTTTTTGCAAATAAATCACAATGTTCTCGAAAAAGACGTTGAAATTGACGAGGGTATTTGGTCTCCACAATTCTTTATTCCACTTTTCATATTGCAGCACCTTTGCTTTTGATTCAGAACTTAATATATCCTTTTTTTTCTTTTCTTTTTTTGTATACAAGATCGAGGCTCGTGTAAGAGCTAACATTAATCACAAAAAGACAAACTGACACATAAAACATATGATAAAGGGAGCAGGAGACAAGATGGGGAGACAGAGGGAAGCACACAAGTACAACATTTGGGAACAGGGACATCGGGAGATCTGTGGGAGGGAGAGGGCTTGGGGGGAGGAGGAATGGGAAGGGGGGGGGTGAGGGGGTGGGAGAGGTATAAAACACATGGACACTGCTAGGACTTCCAGGAAAAAAGTTGGTATTTGAAAAAGTGGATCGGGGGTGAATTAACAGGGGTAGAAAATATCAAGGTTTTGGATGGGGGAAGATAAGAGATGGTGGTGAACAGCTGTTTTAAAGACCTGGAGGGAGGAGTGGGATTGAAGACAGTGAGGGAGTTTGTTCCAGAGGCAGGAGAAAAGGGGAATAAATGAGTGAAGGTGAATAGAGAGTCTTGATTTGGCAGTTTAACCATAAGAGGGTTGCAGGCAGATCTTGTGCGACCTGCAGGAATATTTGGGGGACAGAGCACAGACAGAGCTGGGGGAGCAAGGCTGGAGAGGAGTCGGTAGAAGACATAAAGACCACCAACCTGCCTGCAGTGAGCGAGTGAAAGGCGCTCGGAGTTAGCTTCATCCTCGGAGTTAGCATAGAGAGATTCCAATGATTCTGAAAGTTTTGATTTCAACAGCGTGAAGCCGAGCTAGGTGTGAGGCAGGAGCACCAGCCCAGAGGGGAGAACAGTAATCCATTTTAAATCAGAAAATAAATAGAAATGGTACTGACAAAATTATTGACACCCTGGACTTGATATTTGGTAGCACAGCCTTTGGACAAAATAACTGCAGTCAAGCACTTCCTATAGCCATGAATGAGCTTCTTACACCTCTCCACTGGCAGTTTGGCCCAATATTCTTGTGCAAGCTGCTCCAGTTCTCCCAGATTTGAAGGGTGCCTTCTCCAAACTGCTGTTTTCAGATCTCCCCACAGGTGTTTAATTGGATTTACATCTGGACTCATTGCTGGCCATTTCAGAACAGTCCAGCGTTTTGTATTCAACCATTCCTTGGTGCTTTTTGAAGTGTGTGTTGGGGTCATTGTCCTGCTGCAAGACCCATGACCTGCGACAGAGACCCAGCTTTCTGACACTGGGTTGAACATTGCGCTCCAAAATGCCTTGGTAATCTCCTGATTTCATGATGCCGTGCACACATTCAAGGCACCCAGTGCCAGAGGCAGCACAGCAACTCCAAAACATCACTAAACCTCCTCCATGTTTAACTGTAGGGAAGGTGTTCATTTCTTTGAAGGCTTCATTTTGTTTTTTGTAAACATAGAGATGATGAGCTTTACCAAAAAGCTCTAATTTGGTCTCATCTGTCCACAGATGGATTTTAGCTTGTTCGGGTGTGTTTTGGCAAACTCCAGTCGGGATTTATTTTGTCTCTCTCTCAGCAGTGGGGTACTCCTGGGTGTCCTACCACAGGACCCCCTTTCATCGAGTTGGGTGTCTGAAGGTTAGCTTAAATCTGTTTGGTAGTTGATCGAGGTGCTTTCTCCACCATTTGAAAAATCCTTTGCTGTAATATTCGATCAAGTTTTCTCTTGCAGCCACGTGCAGTGAGGATTGCTACAGTGCCATGGGCCTTAAACCTCCTTATAACATTGCGTGTGGTGTACACAGGAACATCAAGGTCTCTGGAGATTGACTTGTAGCCTTGAGATTGTCCATGCTTGGCTACAATCTTGTGTCTGACCTCCTCAGACAATTCTCTGGTTTTCTTTTTTCTCTCCATGCTCATTGCGGTTCACACAATGACACAAAACAGCAGAATGGAATCCTTTGCTCTATTCAAACTGGTTGAATGAGTGATTTTTATATTGCAGGCACCTGCAACTCAGCATAGGTGAGTTCAATTCCAAAGTAAAGGAGAATCACCTGCTTGAAACCTAAATATTTCTAACGACTTCTAAAAGATGCTAATAATATTCTCCGGGCCATTTTAGGAATTCTGTGTGGAATAAGCTAAGATTTAGTGATTTTTTTCAGCTTTTTTTGTTCGGTTCCACTGCAAACCAAAGAATTACACATGTGGATACCAAAATATTTTTTACTTTCAACAATATTCTGGTAGAAATGGTGCATTATTTGAAAAAAGTGCAAGGGTGCCAATATTTTTTTTTATCAAAAAATCTAATATTTTTTACATTCTTCCTCTGCACCTCTTCCGTGTTCAGCATTCCCCTTTAGTTATTCCCATTTTTCTTCTTCTATATCAAAATAACACTGTACTTTGGAATCACTTGAAATTATATGTTTAAACATAATTATCTGTCACACTGACTTAGCTGCAGCTCTTGATCTTGATCATACCTGAATGGTCATATCACAGAGGCTTTGAATTCGGATTTGATTCTGCTTTTATTCTTTCGTATAGTTCACGGTCGAGTTGGCTGCTCATCACAAACCAGGCAGAAAATTCACTTTCTTTTATTCACATACAAATGTGCTTTCCTGAAGAATGTTCGTTCAGTTTGATTTCTTAAAGCAGAAGCACAAATGAACTGAGGAGTACATTGGGGTTTAAGAAAGGGATGGGTATGCTGCAAAAGGTACACACCTGACTTTGGGGAACCACTTAAACAAAAATAGAATGTTGTCTGAATTCGAGATTCGGGATTCCCTAGTTGGAAGTCTGGCTGAATGTGAATCAATGTAGTATCGCCTTGGAAACAGCCTCTTCGGCTCGAGAGAGTGGAAATCTCCAATCCAAGGAATTATAAGGAGGTTGGTGGAAAAAAAAACCAATCTAAAAATAGGAGCCATGAAATAATTTTCAGCACGGATTCTAAAACATCTCTCTGTTTTTATTCTGATAATCTTCTGAGGTGCTTTATTTTTGGCCTATGAAATCTTGATGGCATGCTGCTTGGCCTCACCAACCTATTTATTTCCTCCTTCAACATCCCCCCCCCCATCCCTTTGCCTTTTCCTTTTTCCAACCCGTGGTGTGCATGGCCCGCTGAGCGCCCGACCCTCCATTCTAGCGACACCTCACTTCATCAGCGGCCAGGCGTCTGCCCATTGAGACTCGCCAGGCATGAAATTAAAGTCACGATTCCATTGATCATCCTGCCCTCCACGTAACAACACTTTGTCCTTCAGAAGGGCGGGGGCTTTGCACGCGCCACTCCACAGACATCCCTTTCTAGGAAAGCCTTCAGGGAAATGATGGTGGAGGGTTAGAGATTATGCAAGTCTGAAGGAGGGTTGGCACTGTTGGCATTCCTCGAGCCATTGAATACGGAAGTTGGCACCGGTTCCTTTTGAACCTTTCAATGAAAATCCACATTTCCTGCTCCCTTTATACCATACAATGGAATTAACCTTTGTTAACCAGTGTACTGTATTTGTGGAAAACAGAACATTGTTTTTGTCATTGGTTTTGTCAACAACAACAAATCTAGCAAATTCAAATTGGTTACCAAGAGGAACAATGGCTAAATTTTGAGCTGATTATTGATTGTTGACAGCATTTATACCCCTAGTCGCTATCCTTGTGATATTACAGAAGACAATACCTCTTAGCAGGTACTTTCTGTTGTATCCCTTGTCTCCTCTTTTTTTTTTCTCCCTCCCTCACTGTTTCTACTTTTCACCACCAAATATATTTCTCCATCCTCCAGATGAGGCTGAGGTGGCAAGAGAGCAAGCGCATCAGGCCCTGCAGGGTCATGCGAAGAAGCTGAGCAGACCTGGCGAGGTCCTTGGAGAAGACAGTTTGTTGGCTGGAACAGGAGACGGTGACGATGAAACAGATGCTGCCTCACAAGAAATTGAAGTGGACATGGACTCTCTGGCAGGTGAGAAAATCTCTAGGAGTTTTTAGGATCCGGCTGTACTTTTCCTTTGAACCGTTTGTTTTGTAAAACCGTGGCCTTTTTCTTCATTTCACCTTTGGATTTACAACGTCTTGTTTGTTGATTTTGCAAGAAACACCGATAGATTATAATTTAATCACAATAATGTTGAGTTTGCGATTTGTTCAGGTCATTATATCATCGAGAGTGTGTGTGTGTGCGTGTGCGTGTGCGCGCACGCACACCTTTTAGAATACAAACTCACCTATTCAGAATGGTCTTCAAGTGACAATGAAAATGTGTCGACTGAATCGATCAAACTGTCCTTTAATGTTAACAAGGTATTTAAACCTGGATTTCCTCAATCGTCTGCCTCTTTATTAACACAATAGTTGTGACACCTCCTAATGATCGGGTGATAGTGTCACTTGGTTGCCAAGACCAAAGATATCTCTCCTGTACATTGGGAGGATCATCGTGTTTTCATTTTAAACTAGACTGGCACTCAGTAGAGCGTATACCTCCGCCAGGCTGAACTGTTTTTGTTTTGTATCCAAATGATAGGCCGGATCTGGATCCGGACCTGAAACAAAATCTAATCTGCTTGTTTTTGTCACCCAACTCATCTCATCCACCTAGTTTTGTCCGAATCCGTCCATAACTTTTTGAGATATAGTGCTGTATATAATTTTTGGACCTACCTCTGAATGTTTAAGAATCACTTAAAATATTCTAGTATCTGGATCTAGATTTTCACCAAAATCTATGCATTTCGTCTTCGTCACACACCTAACCTCTTCACCAAATTTCGGCTGAATCCATCCACAACTTTTTGAGATATCCTGTTCACACAGAAACAGACAGACAGCCAAATATACAGACAGTGGTGAAAACATAACCTCTGCCCACCTTCCCTGGCGGAGGTAATAAGACTCGTGCAACAAGCTTTGGAGCATCTCAAAAGTTTTCACGTCGAAATGTACATTTATTGCTCTTTTTTGACAAAGGAAACACCATTGATATTCTGCGTGTTCTGACATGATCAAATGATTTTCGTTCAGAATGTTCTAAACTTTCAAAGCATAATTTTGGCATTTTCATTATGAAATAGGCAAAGCCGAGAACCGAATGAAAACCTTTAGAATTACCCTTTATAACCTATTATAATTACCATTTAGAATTAAACACGGTGGGTTAGGTTCTTCTTCATTTTTTGTTGGATGGAAGGAAGGACATGGCCAAATATTGATGCAGTTTCACCGCTTTAAAATATTAAGTAAAAGTTGCTTCAAATTAATCCAAACCCCCACGAAAATTGTAATTTTTTTCAATCAGACAAAAATTGAATTTGGGCGGTGTGTAGGCAAGACGGTGGGTGCAGTAAGGCTGGTCTGCCGCGATCTTCACGATTCTTTTTTTCGTCCTCTACCCAGAAGGGACTATTGGTTTGCGTCTGTCCATCCCAACTGTGTTGGTCTAGACTTTTTCCCATACTTTTTAACATATTCAACTGATACTTGGTATATGGCTTTATTGCCCTCGCCTGAGGAGAGCGTATTGCATTTAAGTCCGTTTGTTTGTCTGTCTGTTTGTTTGTCCACACAGAATAAATATGATTTTCTCTGCAACCGTTGGTCCGATTGACAGGAATTTTAAAAATGATAATTATGACGTCATAGGTCATGTGGTTCGGCCGCCATCTTGGAAAAACCGAAAACATTTGCACCTCTATATCTACGAAAGCGCTGCATCGAAAAAAATTGAGACATTGCTCATTGTAAAGAACTCTCCATGTGGGATAGCATCTGTTAATGATATTGTCATAGGTGCCTCCATTATGACATCATAATTCGACAAGTACAAAACTTCATCCGATCAAGATGAAATTTCTTGAGCATAATGTAGTGGTAGCATTACTACCACTACATTATAAAAGTTAATTATAAAAGCTGCATTATAAATTATAAAAGCATTATAAAAGTTGACTGGACAGCTGCCCTGACTCCACCCACTGCTTTACATCCATTGACTAGACAGCTGGTCTGACTCCACCCCTATTAAAACCATGTGCCACCATTCCATGAGGCAGCACAGATCGACAGCTTTAGGCCTGGGTGTAAGTCCATGGACCAGTGCAATTGGAATGATCCGAGGTGTATAACTATGATGTATTAATTAATATATGCACATAAGTCGTACGCATGTTTTTGCTTCATGTATGCACATCAGGTTGTTGTTTTTTTTTGCCTTCGCAAGAGTAGACGATATTGCATTTTAGCCCGTTTGTTTCTCTGTCTGTCTGTCTGTCTGTCTGTCTGTCTGTTTGTCTGCACAGAACATGAGTATGATTTTCTCTGCAACCATTAGTCCGATAGACACAAAATTTTCACCATAGGAGCTCTTCCCCCTGTATCATTTTTATTGACAATTATGATGTCATAGTTCATGTGGTACGGGCGCCATCTTGGAAAAACCGAAAAACTTTGCACCTTTATATCTCCAAATCCTCTCCATGGATAAAATTTAAATATGGTTCATTGTCAAGTACTCCCCATGGGGAACAACTTGTGTTTATGATGATGTCACCAGTGTCTTATTTATGACGTCATAATTAGACAAGTAGAACTCTTGATCCGATCAGTTTGAAATTTATTGAGCGTGATCTACACAAAAATTGTATGAGATAATTAAATTGATGATGTCATCGTTCACGTGGTTTGACAGCCACATTGGATTGAACATAAATCTGCATTGTCAATAAACCACACAAACACAGCAGCTAATAAACAACTCACAAAATACACCTCACAAACACGTCCTGGCAAGGGTCTGCAATCTCTGATTGCTCTTTCATGTTTTGTTATTATTTTCGGCACCGAGCGCAGCATTATACACCGCTCAAATAAAGACATGTTTATTGATATTAAACTGAAACTTAGTAGGGGACTTTTCTCGCCCTTCTTTGCTGTTAAGACAGGTTAGGTGCCACTAAAGATGCACATGTTGAGGTGTACTAAAGAACACAAGAAACTTTATGAATTACTTGACAAAATGCAAAACAAACGCATCATTGTATATCTTTTGCCTTGGTTGTAATATAATTTTTAAAGCAGAACAAGACTTTGTGGACAGCTTGTACTTCATTCAAAAGCCTAAAACTATCTTCATATAGTCAATGATAAGTTTACCCAATCAAATTGTTTGAAGAAATCAATAAGTTGTTAAACTCATTTTACTCTCTTCTTTAAGTGGTTGGTGCCAGACAACTATTTAAGACATTCCTTATTGAATCTCCCATTTTTGAAGTCTTTCAAACGGTTCAAGAATATAAGACCTTTTTTTCTATTGTGGAAATTTTACCATGGGCTTCTGCTAAAAAACAAAAAAAATTCCCTTTCAATGTCATGGACAATAATCATGGTTCCCTTTTTGAGGCAATGTTTTTATGGCCAGATGCCCTTCCTGACGCCAACCCTTTAGTCGCATCTTATGACACGCAGGGATACGGTGTACCTATTCTAAACCAGGGCACACACCAGCACATTCATCCCAGAAAGCTGGTACTCAATTTGCCGACCTCGGAAGGATGACAGGCTGAGTCAACCCCCCTGGCGTTAATTCAACGATCGACCGGGATTCGAACTCAGGATCCTAGGATCATGGGCTTCTGCTAATGTCAACTAAATGCCTATAGAACATCTGTTTACTATAAACGGCCCTAATAGCTTCTTTTTCAAGCTGTCAGGGTGCTTCAAAATTGCAGAGTACTGTATCAACATGCATTTGAGAGTAATTTTTGCTAGAAATAAACGAGGGATATGGTAAAATGATCAAACATTTTTGGTTGGACCATTGATCAAGGTGGTTGATGGTTGTGTACCCCTTAAAACCAGAGTACTTTGAGCTGTTCCACTGTGACAGCTTTTTAAATTGCACTTGCAAGGTAAATCGTTTCACTTAATTTTAACTAATGGATTCCTGCATCTTCTTAGCAAAGTGAGAGAATTGGTGAGGTTTGGCGGTGGGAGTAGGAGAGTGGTGAGGCTGTGAGCACAAATCGATGGAAAGACCATGTGATGACTTTGGGAATGTAAATGAAGAGATTTCTTTGGAATTGCGATGCATTAGCTGATGAGAAGATGCCAAGGCAGGTTGTTGTTGGAGGACGAGAAGACGAAGGAGACCTGGATGTGTTGAAATGCATCGAGGTCTGGAAGTTGTAACAATAAAGTGATTGTCCTCCCGTTGGGAACAGCCCTTTCGAAGAAGCACTTGTAGACCTGATCGTGATCGAATCTGTCCAGACCTGCTGTATCACGTGGAATCATCTTCGTGTTATATCATCCTTATTAAATCCAGACAACCCAAGCAAACCACCACGCCATCTTTGGCAATCCAGCTTTGATTAGAAAAATCCTTCCATACACTGGAGACTTCTGATTTGCACAATAGTGTCTCCTAGAAATCAGATTGTTCTATGAAAAAGCTATGACCATGTAGAATTCATCACTTGTTTACTAAAATGATTCATTAGCTGGTTAGGCTCATGGTTCCGCAAGACAAATTTCTGTAATGTGAATATTTTTAGCCGTCGCTAGAGAAGAGGGTATTGCATTTGGGTCTTTTTGTTTCTTTGTCTGTCTCTGTCTGTCTGTTTGTCCACACAGAACGAGTATGCTTTTCTCTGCAACTGTTGGTCTGATTGACACGAAATTTTCACCATAGGAGCACCTCCCTCTGTATAATTTTCTATGGTAATTATGACGTCGTAGGTCACGTGGTACTGGCATAATCTTGGAAAAACCCAAAAACTGCACCTCCATATCTCCGAAACCACTCCATGGAAAAAATTGAAACATGTCTCATTGTCAAGTACTCCCTAGGGGGAACAACATATATTCATGATGATCTCATTGCCTTCATTTCATGCATTCATTATGACGTCATAATTAGACAATTAGAACGCTTGATCCAATCAGTTTCAAATTTATTGAGTACAACATACATAAACATTGTATGTGAAAATTAAATTGATGACGTCGTCATCCACGTGGTTCGGCAGCCATATTGGATTTTTTTTTGTTTGTTTTGTATACAGAGTCGAGGCTCGTGAAAGAGCTAACATTTATCAAACAAACAAATCAAACAAACAAGCAAACAAAGTATATAAAAAGGGGAGCGGTCGACAAGATGGGGAGAGAAGGGGAGGAAGCACACAAACACAACATTTGAGAGCAGGGACATCGGGAGATGTTTTTGGAGGGAGTTGGCCTGGGGGGAGGCAGGATAGGTATAAAACGCAAGGACACCAAGGACTTCCAGGAAAGAAGTCAAAAGTCACCTCAAAAAAGTGGATTTGGGGTGAAATTAGCGGGGGTAGAAAAGATCAAGGTTTTGGATTGGGGAAGATAAGAGATCGTGGTGAACAGCCGTTTTAAAGACCTGGAGGGAGGAGTGGGATTGAAGAGAGTGAGGGAGTTTGTTCCAGAGGTGGGAGAAAAGAGGAATGAAGGTGTGAAGGTGAGCAGAGAGTCTTGATTTTGGCAGTTTAACCATAAGAGGGTTGCAGGCAGATCTTGTGCGACCTGCAGGAATATTTGGGGGACAGAGCCCAGAGAGAGCTGGGGGAGCAAGGCCGGAGAGGAGTCGGTAGAAGACGGAAAGACCACCAACCTGCCTGCGGTGATTAAGTGAAAGGCCCTCGGAGATAGCGTCATCGCGGGAGATTCCAATGATTCTGAACGCTTTGGTTTCAACAGCGTGAAGACGAGCTAGGTGTGAGGCAGGAGCACCAGCCCAGAGGGGAGAGCAGTACTCCTTTGAGCTGCGGATGAAAGCCTTGTCTGTGGTGAGGAGCTCAGGTGTGCCAAGGAAGGACTTTGTACGACGGAGGATGCCCAGTCGGCGACTGGCTTTGGAGGCCAGCTTGGAAATGTGGTTTTCCCAGGAAAGATCATGGCAGATAGTGAGACCCAAAAGCTTGAGTGACCGAACTTCTTGGAGAGGATTATTCAGAAAGTAGATGGGAGGGTTGTCCAGTCGGTCTTTTCGGAGAGACATCATAAGAGTGTGAGATTTGTCAGGATTGAAAAACATGTTCCACTTGTTTGCCCAGTCTGTGATTTTGTCCAGGTCTGCAGAGAGTGAGGAGGCTGCAGACTGCCGATCTGAGGGATGAGGAATGGAGCGGCAGAGAGTGGAGTCATCAGCAAAGAGATAGAGAGGATTTTCAAGAGAGTCAGAAAGGCACAGGGCCCAGAACACTGCCTTGGGGAACTCCAGCCTGAACAGGAAGAGGAGATGAGAGAAACCCATTCAGGGCCACACGTTGACGATGACTAGAGAGGAAGTCCGCCAGCCATGCGTGGAGATTTCCATGGATACCAAAGGAGGAGAGTTTGGTGAGCAGAGCGGGGTGCCAGACCGTATTGAAGGCACGTGATATGTCGAGGGAGACAGCTCTAATTTCCTGTTTGGCATTGAGGACCTCCATCCATTGTTGAGACAGCAGAAGCAGCATGTCCAGAGTAGAGTGACCTGGTCTGAAACCAATTTGATGATCAGAGATCAAGCCATTGGAGAAGAGGAAAGATTTCATATCCGAAGCAATGATGGATTCCATGACTTTGCTGATAATTGGGAAAAGGCTGATTGGTCTGTAGTTGCTAGGATCTGTTTTTGCACCTTTTTTGTGCAAAGCGGTGATGTTGGCTGATTTCCAAGCAGATGGCAGTTGACCTTGAGCAAAAGAGAGGGTGAAGAGAACAGAGAGAGGGAGTGAAAGAGCGGAAGAACAGGATTTTAGGACCCGTGGGCTGATGCCGTCAGGTCCAGTTGCAGAATCAGAGTCGAGGGTTGACAGAAACTTTTCCACCTTGTCAGGAGGAAAGGACACGGAGTCCAGGAGCAGCTGGGTACGACTGGGTATGGTGGGTACAGAGAGGGATGGGTTTGGGACACAAGATTTAGAGGCAAACACAGAGTTGAGGCATTCAGCTTTTTCACATGCGGAGTCAGCTGTGTAGCCATTTGAGGTAAGGGAGGGGATGGAGGGGGAACAAACACCAGAAACAGATTTGACCAGACGCCACCAGGATTTGGAAGAAGGAGACAGATAAGAGAGTTCGGTCTTGAGAACGGAGAGATATTGTTTCCTGGCTCTCCTGAGGGTGGACACACACTTGTTTCGGGCTTTGTGAAAGGAAATGAGATTTCCTTCCGTTGGATTTGCTTTCCAGGAGACGAAGGCAAGTTGTTTCTGGGCAACAGCCTCACCACAACATTCCGTGTACCATGGATGGGAGGAAGGGTATGACAACTGAAGACGAGATGGGATAAATCTGTGCATGAGAGAGAGCAATTTACTTTGGAAGAATTCCCAGGATGAGTTGATGTCAGAGGTGGTAGAGATGGGAGACCAGTCCAGATGATTGATGGCTGCTTGAAGACCGTGCCAGTTGGCCTGAGTGAAATGCCAGACTCGTCGACACTGAGCAGGCTCCCTGAGAATGGTCAGAGAGATGTCCACTTTAACAAGGACATGATCAGATGATCCGATTGGAGCAGAAGAAGAGCAGCAGACATTTTCAGGGAAGTTAGTCATAACCAAGTCCAGAAGAGAAGATGCTCCGTTGACTGAGATCCGGGTCAGGAAATTGACAGATTGTGTCAGTCCCAGTGAGTCGCAGAAGTCCTTTGCTGAGGAGCCATGGCTGGTGAGAGCGGTACCCACACCCAGCCAACTGGCATGGTGACAATTGAAATCACCACATATGAGGAAGAGAGAGTTGGGATGAGTAGATAGAAGTTGGTCCATATTATCAGACAGCGAGATGTAGATGGAGTCATCACTGTTTGGTGGACGGTACAACACACATATGAACAAAAGGTGGGAGCGAAGGGGAAGCCGTAGCCAGAGGTATTCCTGGGGGTGAGGTGGAGAGAGTGCAGTGCAGGGCGAGTGAGAAAGAGAGTTTTTGATAAAGATACCAACCCCACCTCCAGGACGAGGCTCAGGTCTATCATACCGGAGGAGGGAGTAACCCGGGAGAGATACTAAGGAATCAGAGACTTCATGAAGGAGGAAAGTTTCTGTTAAGCAGATCACGTCTGGTTTGACAGAAGCAACCTTTATGGAGAGATCAGTTCAGTTTGAACGAAGGCCCCGGATGTTTGAGGTCCATACCGTTAATGAAGAGGAAGGGGGAGGATCGGATACAGAACAGGGGGGAGGAGGGGTAGGGTAAGATGTGGAAGAGGTGGAAGAGGTAGGGAGAGCTGTTGAAGGTGTGTCAGAGATTTCAGAATAGCTCGAAGAAAGGGAAGGATGGGGCGGACAAAAGCTTTGATGGTGATTGGGTGAGGCACAATGAGGTGTTATTTAAGGAGGGGGGAAGAGCGAGGCAGAAGCTTGGGGGAGATGGAGGTGAGAGTTGGAAGGGGGAAGAAGCGGGGAGGACACTTTGAGGAGGGGGAGTGAGAGGGGGGAAATTGAGAAGAAATGAGGGTGTGGAGATTTGAAGGGGAGGGGCGAGGGGGGAGTTTGGGAGGGAAGGGACAAGGGGAGGGATTTGAAAGGGATGGGATATGGGGGAGATTTGGAGGGGAGGGGTGAGGGAGGAGTGTAGGAGGGGAGGGGCGAGGGGGAGTCTTGGAGGGGAGGGGTGAGGGGGTAGTTTAGGAGGGAGGGGGCAAGGGGGGAGATTTGAAAGGGATGGGTGATGGGGAGGATTAGGAGGGGAGGGGAAAGGGGGAAGATTTGAAAGGGATGGGTGATGGGGAAGATTTGGAGGGGAGGGGTGATGGGGAAGAGTTGGAGGGGAGGGGTGATGGGGAAGATTTGGAGGGGAGGGGTGATGGGGAAGATTTGGAGGGGAGTGGTGATGGGGAAGATTTGGAGGGGAGGGGTTATGGGGAAGATTTGGAGGGGAGGGGTGAGATTGGATTTTAGAAAGTGTACGATTAATGGGAAACAAACATTTATTGCAAAATGAATTTTCTAATAAAATTTCTATGTGACGTTTAATTTTCCATGTGACCGTTAATTTTCCATGTGACCTTTAATATCTCATAAGATAAAACAACAATGGGTGGACATCTATTGTGGGAAAAGGAAAATCCATCGACATATTTCCGTCGAATGTATGTTTTTAATTAAAATGAGTTTGTTATAATGCTCAGAAAAATATACCAAGCCGAACTCTCCATACCTCGATCAAGCCATAATTGCATCCATGGATATTTTAAGAAAACTAATCATACTAGTTATTGCTAAGGTTTGAAATTGTACATCAGCTCTTTTTGTGGGCAACGGTTTTTATGCTCAAGAACCGTTGCAGAAATGGCAGAGGAGCTCAGATATGGGAACTAAGTAGTGATGAAAAGTGTGTTTGTTATCCGAACAAGCTTGACCTCGCTGTCCATCCTGGGAGCAGCATGCGCCTTTGCTCTAATCCTTCATAATCCAGGCTGTCGGTGGAAGGTTCGCCCTGCGGATCAACCAAAAACTGCTGTTCCTGTGCATTATGATCCATGGCCACGTACAGGGCAGTCCATTGCACCTGTGATCTCAGCCTTGCTAATGAAAATGGCAGCTTCCTCCTCCAGATATTCAGAGGATATTGGTTTAGGGATGTTTATATTATTTCTGGTCAAGTGTAATCATTATCAATTAAATTTTTCTCCTATAAATGTCGAAACGTTTGGACGAACTGAATTAATACTGAAATTGAGACTGTGAGGAAGAGGCTGTCGTGGAATAGACAAACCGCCATGATTATATATGGAGTTGAAAAGTTTAGATGTGTATCCGGATCTTTTTGAGGTATCTGGTCACTGCCACCTTAAATTACTAAATAGATGAGTATTGGACAGGCCAAGGAGATCATTCCACATGATGGTGGAGGTTGGGGGGAGGAGTTGAGGAAGAGGGGGAGAGAAGAGAAAATAATAATGGATATGATATTATGGGTTAGGTATGGGAAAGTAAGCCAGGAGTGGGTTGTGGAAGATGAATGCGAATGTATCTATGTTCGGTTGGATAGCAGCAGAGAGCAGAAAGTATGGCGCCTTATTGAATGTGGTGGAAGACCGAGCTGCGTCACTATGTTGCGTGTGATGAAATAACAGCAGTTTATTTGCCTTAGTTTCATTTTGTGATTAAACCATTCGATTTTATGGCCTTAATTTCTGTCCATTGCACCATCTCCTCGCAGACAGCCATATTACATAGCACTGCAATGAATGCCTTGTATATCATGAAGAGCTGGCTTACAAATGCCAAGAAAAGTGTTGGCACTCCTGAGTATTTCTAGGCAACATCAGGAAAACAACTCGGAAGTTTCCATGGTCAGCCCGAGATAGGCCATGACTAATGGCGAGGCCATAGAGCCCCAAAGACTGCACCTCTGTCAGCAGTTAATCATAGAAAATGATTTTTCATTTGAACTTTATGGAGAGAGAGAGTGTGAAAATTGTCAGCGTTGGACATCACTTTTGTGGTGTTGACCAGTTTCTGATCATTGCCACACGAAGGGATGAAAGCTGCAGCGTTGTCGCTCGCTTAGGGTGCCTTCACATACACGGATTATTCTTACGAGTCCTTACGGATCGCCAACTCGTAGTCAATCGCAAGCATCCGTAAATAACGGAAGATGATTTTTGACATGTCAAAAGTTGTTGCGAGTTGTGACGAGTTATCTACGGATACCAGCGAGTTATTTACGGATGCTTGTGATTGACTACGAGTTGGCGATCCGTAAGGACTCGTAAGAATAATCCGTGTATGTGAAGGTTGCATTACCAGAGTGAGGAACGAGGGACTATCCGGTGAATTTGCAAAATGATAAAAAAAATTTAAGGAATTGTTTTCGGTCAGTCTTGTAAACTAAGAATTAGTGTCGATTCCACCGCCTGTTGCTTTGAAAGACCAAGCCTCCTGTAATGTCATGCAGTGTCTTGTAATGCTCGAGTCAATTGAGAAAATCTGCCAGTCGGACAAAGACAAGACCCAGAATGATCAACCAATTGCTGGCAAAACTGATTTGTATGACGTGCAAATTGTTAAGAAAGCCATGGCTGTGACGTGTTCTCCTGCAAAATGGTTGTTATTTTTCCCTGTGACATCTACCACTTCATAAAGCCTCCAGGACTGAATTCGCACATGGCAAGCATGTAGCTTAGATGCCTTAGATCATTGTTTAAGTTGCTGAAGCACGTACCCTGACGAAGGTGAAAATTTCAGCAGGGCTCGAAGTTTGTTTCATGAGGAGCTCTATTTATGACTCGAGGGTATGGTGAAAGTGGTACTGTTGATAAATACACTGGTTGAGGTTGAAATTGAAAACTCTGCTCACCTTCCCTCCTTCATTCCTCTTTTCTCCCGCCTCTGGAACAATGTCCCTCACTCTCTTCAATCCCTCTCCTCCCTCCAGGTCTTTAAAACAGCTGTTCACCACCATCTCTTATCTTCCCCCATCCAAAACCTTGGTCTTTTCTACCCCCGTTAAAACATCCCAAATCCACCTCTTTCAATCCCCAACTTCTTTGCTGAAATTCCTAGTCGTGTTCATTTGTTTTATACCCGTGTACGCCTCCCTCCTCCCCAACCCTCCCCCTTCCACAGATCTGCTGACGTCCCTGCTCTCCACTGTTGTTGTGCTTGTGTGCTTCCCCCTCTCTCCCCCTCTTGTCTCCCGCTCCCTTCATTGTATGTTTTATGTGTCTGTGCATGTTTTCATGTTCAATGTGTTAGCTCTTACATGAGCCTCGATTCTGTATACAAAAGAAACAAACAAAAAAAACTCTCCAAATGCGATGTTAGGTGCCCAACACATGTGTTCTTTGCATAAAAGATGATGGTCAGCTTCAAATTTTGCGAAAGACCTTGCTGTAATGCAGGTGAGCATGTTACCTTGAGAACAGGTAGGTGCATATTCACATGAAAGAGACTCTTGGATGTATTGTTGCTCATAAATCACGACTCAGATGTAACCAAACCAAAAGCGTGAAATTGGCATCTGGCCATGACAGCGGGTGGAGGAGTTGCAGAGGGTGTCATTTTATGGGAAAATCCAAGTTGGAGTTTCGATTAACAATGGAGAGAACACTTTCATAGTCGATGTACAACATGTATAGTGAAGCATTGCGGATGATCATCACAAGTTGGCGAACAGTGTCGGTGACCTCCACTAAATTGAGGTATACCTGCTGCTGAAAAATAGAAGCAGATTTTAATTTGGTTCGACATTCTCTCCAGAACATAACTCGTCAGGATTGGATTAATATTGATGCCAGAGAACAATCGCAAGCTCCACAGTGAATGTGGTATTCCTATTTTGACAGTAAAGATGCCTAATGAGCCCACACAACCATGGCCTGGTCTGCACAAAGTCCAGATATGAGCATTGTTGAGGTTGTTTTGGCTTTTATTGAAACTGAACCTACAATGCCAATTAAGGAATTAAGCTACATCGATGTGAGCGATGGCAGGGCATCTAGAACAGCATTCCACAATTGTATGTTGACAACTTGCATTACAAATGTGCAGTGCTTTGTTTAAAGCATAAGGCTTGCATTTTTTTAAAATTGACAACTGCATCATCATTTATCATTTCTTGACAGATGCCGAACAGGGTTTGATGCCATTTTAACAAAGGAGTATGAGTCGATTTTTATTTATTTATTTATTTATTTGGGATCACAATTCATTGCCATGTTTGGGAAAACCTTGGTGCCATCTATGCCTTTTATGATTCCTAGTGGGAGGAGGTAAACTGAGGAGACAGGGTTGGGCGGGGAGGTAGATTGGTGACATATGGGTTGGAGGAAGGCATGACATCGCAGTAAGCGGAAAATACATTTATGGAGGGGGGGGGGGGGGGAGGGAGGGAGGACAAATGGAAGGGGGCGCTGGAATTGTAATTTGGCCATTTTTGCATCTGTGGTGAATGCAAAGATATTCCCCTATGGGATGTAAAAATGCACTCATGCTACCTGCCTTACCTGAAGTTTATGTTCACTGTGCTGCTCATATTTGTTGAACAACATCCGCACCTTACCTGCCGCTGCCTTCTTGAGTCGCCCCATAGCTTTGGTAATTTCACGCTACTTAGAAAGTGTCCGAGTCGCCTGGCCGGTGATCGATGAGATCATAACGCAACCGGTGCGCCAGAAACATTGCTCCTCACAACCTGCCAGCGCCTAGCCGGATGAATACGGCTTCAGCACTGGAATAACATCGACAATCTTAACGACTCGATATGAAAGATTTGTCATTCAAAAATACAAATTTACAACAGAGCCGATTTTAAAACATATAACTTCGATTTGATGCATCCGTTATTTGCCATTGAATGACGCAAGAGCTGATGCTCTTGCGCAGGTAAACTACACAGCACGTATGCGGGATATAAGCGAGGAATACCTGGTGTACTACTTCTGAAGTCTTAAATTGCGAACATCCACATCGATGAATGGGATATTTTTTATTTATTCTTGTCCTCCAGGGTAAACGTCGTGAGCGAGGCACCGCCCGGTGGGCGCGCCTCTTCCCACCGCTGGCCCGACTGCCCATCTGCTCCCAATGCGGACCCGTATGAGGGGCTCGGCATCTCTCGGCGCCCTAATAAGCGGTTCCATACATCACATTAGGCGGCACGCACACGTGCCAGGATCCAGGGTTAAATGAAGCGGCGTGTACTAGCAGCTGTATGAATACCAATGGTTTTTTTTCTTTCTTTCTTTGGTCAGCTCAGGTTCATCCTTTCCGTCCCCAAGGCATTATGGGATTATGTAAGACATCCTTTCTCGCAGTTTCCTCCCATTTTCATTATAAGTTATCATGCACATTGCTTTATAAAGGCACCCAGGCCAAAATATCTCATTGTACACTCAGGGGAAGTACGTGTAATGCTCAGACGTTGACGCACTCCGGTCGCAATGCAATTCTGCTCATTCTAGACCGTGCGTTGTTGGTACGATTACAAAAACGCTTTTCTTAAGCCCTCAACATGAGGTTCATAATATATTGACACAAATACGTGCGCACGATTATGGAGGTTCCAATGTGTGCCGTCTCAGCGTGGTGACAGGACCACTGCACGGCCCGCGGCATGTGCCGGTCCCACATGCAAACAACATATTGGACACCAGCTCTTAATTACACCCGGACGGGGCCCGCTGGGGATCGTGATGTAATCCCTGCAGCCGCCTCCACTGGATTAACTCCATATTGTTTGCCGCGCCCGTCCCCGCGCCTCCGGCTCGGTGCGCGCGCATCCAGGGTCGTTGCGCGCGCATCCCGGGTCGGGGAACGTTTCCATGACCAGAGTCGAAACGTGGCTGATACGCGAAGAGCAACCGCATGAGATCGTCGCCGTTCCAGAGGGACAAAGGCCGCGTGGCCAGCGGACCTCGAGCTGCTCCCTCGTTTTCTCATTTCAAAGGCTCCATCGGCGGGTGACGTGCCCGCCACGTATCTGCTCGAGGAACGTCTCACGAGTGACAATAGGAAGGCGTTTGGGGAATTAGAGGCGCGGGATCGCCCTGTAATCTTGCCGAGGATGCCGGTTGCCATTGTGGAGCCGGCAGCGATTAAGATTGATGAGATATTAAGGTCACACGATCAATTTGGAGCGGCAATTAAAGATTTTTTAATTATCCGAGAGGAGGACATCGAATGAGGATCAGATGCGGGTTTGGGTGCATCGGAAGAATTTGCATAAAGGAGAACTGGGCTGAGGGTGATAGGGGAGAACACCTTCTATACCCCCTACCCTTCCCCTTTTTTTGCCTCGTGCAATGTTGGCTCTGCTGATTGACGGCGGCGTAAAATTACTGCAACGTCGCGCAGGGTCTGCTGTCAAGCCATTGTGCAGAAGTGGGGTGACCGCAGGTGCAGCCATCACTGACGACCATCCGTGCAATCCTCGTAGCCCCTTCTCAGAATTACCTTCCTTGTTTGAAATTATGATTCGGATCGCGTTTCTCTGCTGATATGACGATCAAGTGCAGCGTCACTGGGGAAGCGCAGTGTCCATCGGCGTCCAGACCCACGTCATGATAATCATTATAATGCTGCGAAGATGCTGGGTGTAGCAAAGCAGCGCATTTCAATCAGGATGTTACGAACGCTATGAAACGTCACAAAAGTCACTGAGAGGTTATCGATTTATTATGCAAACACAAATGCTACTATATTATACCTCCCCCCCCCCAAACCCCCAAAACTGGCCCGTAAATTCTCAATCCATTCTCTCCCTTTTATTATTAATATCATCTTCCTCTCCATTCTTAAACCCTCCTTCCTGTGTCCTCTCACCTCGTCTTTTCTTAATTTTCTTTAAAATCATTTTAAAAATTTTATTTTTCTATATTACCCCTCCTCACCTCCGACCCTTCACTCACTGCACACACCTACAATGCATACCAACAGATTGTTACCTCCGCCACCAGAGGTGGACGGAGGTTATGTTTTCACCCCTGTCTGTCCGTTTGTCTGTTTGTGAACAAAATATCTCTAAAAGTTGCGGACGGATTCGCACGAAATTTGGCAGAGATGTAGTGTATGTGACAAGGACGAAATGATTAGATTTTGGTGAAGATCCGGATTCGGATCCGGCTACTAGAAATTTTGAAGTGATTCTTCACCATTGGGAGATCGGGCCAAAAACTATACATAGCAGGATATCTCAAAAACTTGTGGACGGATTTGGACGAAACTTGTTGGACAGGTTGTGTGTGTGACAAGGAAGAATCGATTCGATTTTGGTGAAGATCCGGATCCGGATCCGGCTAGTATAATTTTTAAGTGATTCTTCACCATTGAGTGATATGGCCAACCAGGCGGAGGTGTGCTCTCTACTGAGTGCCGTTCTAGTTCCTTATTGTTTCATAGTAACCATGATACTCAGCTTTCTGAAGGTTCTCACGTTTGATCGCTTTCGTTTTCCAGGAGAGCATTATGGGGAAGATGGGATGGGAGAGTGGGGGTGGTGGGAGAAATGTGGGTGGTGGGAGTTGGAGAGAATTTAAAATTGGTCCGCATTTCGTGCCCGGCGTCGACACCCTATAAGGAGTAATAAATCCTCTTTTCAAACCCTCCATTTGCATGTTGTATGTAAACCGATTAGTGCGCTTATGTTGAGCTACAAGGGTGTGAAATTTTATGGTCACTATGGGGAGACGCACCGATGGACGTTTAAATGGGCACACGGCATGTACGCGTCCCATCGTATCTCCCAAAGTGAATTAGCGCCGCCACGTCCCTCCCAATAAGGCCGCGGTTTGCCTCTCGCTGTTCCCATCTAATTGTCTCGCTGTTCCTTGTTTGTTGGGAATTTTTCTGCGTGTCGGATGCCTGTCTGGGGTACCTGTTACAAATGCACGGGACAAACTATTCGTACGAAATACTTAGTTTTTTGGGGGTTTTCTTTTACATCAGACGCAAATTCGTACATCATGGACTCCCATAATCGCAATACCCGTGTTCGTGCTGATCGTGCCTTTTTCTGCCAGGACCCGTCGTGCTCAGTACGCCCGCTCACCTGGTGGCCTTCTCGCTAACCCTGCCGGGAATGCTGTCCGTCACAAATACCGAGCTGTGCTTCTCGGTGGACGAGGAGGACGTGGCCTTCAAAAAACTTGAGCCTCGGGTGAGTCTGTGTACGCCGTGAACCCTCCCCGTGTACCCACACGTTGTGCACCAGCAGCTACCCACCCCCACTAACCCTTTCTTGTCGGTAGCCATGCTGTGATCTATAGCTCCCCTGCTCGCCACATTTGCAACGGTCCCTTGATTCACGTGACATTTGAACGATCGGCCAAGGACTCGCTTTATATTTAGACAAACGCTACAATTAGGACTTTGCGTAATGTATGATATTTATGTATTATTCCCCTTTCTATTTCTGCAATAGAAATTTTTTTGGTCAATTTTTCATTTTTCTGTCATTTCATTTCTGCAATATCGATAACATCATTTTTGCCAATTGTCTTTTAGCTGCTACTTTACAAAGCATTATACAGAGTGGGTGCTGGTTGGGAATCACCACGGACTATTGCATACCTTTTATACAATATCTACTAATACTGACCGCATGGCCAAGGCTTTGCGCATTTCCACAAAGTACCTCAGATGTCCACAATGTCCATTGACAAGGTTGTCTGGAGTTGCAATGATAGAAGTTCATGGGGGTAATCCGAAGCCACAGGGATCCCTCGTGCTCTTTCCCATTTGATTGCACAAGGTGGGATTTTGAGAAGTAAAGCAGCAGAGCCTGTGTAAAGTGTCTCCCAGTAAGATATCTTGAATGTTGTTGGATCTCCACAGGTAATGGGGAGAACGACGCAAAGTTCGTCGTGTGAAAAGCACTTGAGGCGCTTTATCCCTCACTTGCCATGCTCTTTGTGCGCACGGAGGGCACATGGAGCTCCCGCATTCGGCCCAACATCTTACGCACGGAGACAGACTCAAGGCCTGTTCGTGCGCTTCACAATCGCATGATAAATACGATGCTCAAAAATTCGAGGGTAATTAAAATTTTCTTTTCCTAACCCACAGGACTGCCTTCTTGCCGATGTAATGCTCTGCACTCGATGTGGAATTCCCTGACTGAGTGCTTGTTTGATTTGATTCATTTGCTATCAATCCAAATCTCATTGTACATACTACGACTATCGGAATCCGAAGACCCTCCCTCCCCAAATCCTCCCCCACCACCCCAAAAAACACACTTTTGCATCATTATTTGTTTCGCATAATTTTTTTACCATTAGGTAACGGTGAAGCACCTTGTGTTTTACCTGTCAATGGGCCCCTTTGTATTGTGAGATTTAATGAATAAATATGGGCATTGGGTAGAATCGGTGACCTGACATTTCAGTGATTTTGGAAAATTAGTGTAGTTTAAAATGTCCTAAAACGATGCAGAAAAATGGAAAATAATATTCTTAAACAATTTTATTTAAGTTTGTAAATCTTTCAATAATGTCGGTCAATGAATGCTAATGCCCGACAACCAAACTACTTATTTTTAATAATCATTATATATTTAACCTTAATTCAAGAAATGTATTTTACTTTTAATAATAATAATAATAATAATTCATTTATTTTGTATATCGCTTTTCATGAAGCCCAAAGGCGCTTTTCTTGTGTTTCATAATTTGCTGAATATTACATATAAATGATTCATATGTAATATACTATTTGTTTCTTGTGAATGGATCCACTACTTTATGTTCATCTTCTTTTTTTTTAACACAGCAGTTGTTTTTGCAAATATAAAACGGTACAATACAATGTCATATTAATAGACGATCCTGTTTGAAAATAGAGATGGATATTTTATAAATATGCCATATGGCGTGATTGTCTTCATGCGAATCATCTGGTTCTCAAACTGCACTCCATTACACGCGCACACAGACACACAAACACACACAGACAAACACACAGACACACACACACACACACGCACAGACACACACACACACACACACACACAGACACACAGACACACACACAGAAACACACACAGACACAGACACACACACAGACACAGACACAGACACAGACACAGACACAGACACACACAGACATAGACAGACACACACACACACACACACACACACACACACACACACACAGACACACAGAAACACACACAGAAACACACACAGACACACACAGAGACACACACAGAGACACACACAGAGACACACACACAGACACACACACACAGACACACACACACAGACACACACACACAGACACACACAGACAAACACACACACAGACAAACACACACACCGACAGACACACAGACACACACACAGAAACACACACACACACACACAGACACACAGACACAGACACAGACACACACACAGACACACACACACACACAGACACACACACAGACACACACTCAGAAACACACACAGACACACACACAGAAACACACACAGAAACACACACAGACACACACACAGACACAGACACAGACACAGACACACACACAGACACACACACAGACACAGACACACACACAGACACACACACACACACACACTAGTGGAGCATGCTTGCACATGACAAGCAAATATTTGGCTGCATCATATGTGCATACATTATAATCAATTAGCTTTATATATAAGCTCATCTTTATATATAAGCTTTATATATAAGGTTGGTGGTCTTTCCGTCTTCTACCGACTCCTCTCTGGCCTTGCCCCCCCAGCTCTCTCTGGGCTCTGTCCCGCAAATATTCCTACAGGTCGCACAAGATCTGCCTGCAACCCTCTTATGGTCAAACTGCCAAAATCAAGACTCTCTGCTCACCTTCACTCCTTCATTCCTCTTTTCTCCCGCCTCTGGAACAAACTCCCTCACTCTCTTCAATCCCACTCCTCCCTCCAGGTCTTTAAAACAGCTGTTCACCACCATCTCTTATCTTCCCCCATCCAAAACCTTGATCTTTTCTACCCCCGCTAATTTCACCCCAATTCCACTTTTTTGAAATACCAACTTCTGTCCTGGAAGTCCTTGGTGTCCTTGTGTTTTATACTTCTCCCTCCCCCCCCCCCCCTTCCCACGCCTCCTCCCCCCAAGCCCTCTCCCTTCCACACATCTCCCTGCTCTCAAATGTTGTGTTTGTGTGCTTCCCCTTCTCTCCGCATCTTGTTTTCCGCTCCCTCTTTTTATATATTTTGTTTGTCTGGTTGATTTGTTTGTGAAGTAAATGTTAGCTCTTTCACGAGCCTCGATTCAGTATACAAAAAAAAAGAAAGAAAAAAAAAAAAAAAAGCTGTACAATACAATGTCAAAGATATAAGCTTTATAGATTTGATAAAGTGTATTATGCTTGCATTCTGCAAGCATCTATACAACTCAAGTAAATCATGAATTAATGATTAGAATGAGCTCTTTATTTAAAAGTTTACAGCTCTAGTAATGTTTAATGTAAATACAGCAAATGGTATAAAAAAAGAGGCAGTAGAGGTGCATTTTAGCATTTTGTAGCAACCAGTCCAGATGGAAGCTCCATTGTCTTGGTTCACATGACCACAGTGAGCAGATAAAGGCTGCACTGCCCGAACTTTATATTTGGATATTTTCATTCATGGAAAATTTTCCGCAGGTTTTGTGATTTTTTTATCTTGGGTTATTGAGCTTGAGTTGCATCACTGTGCAAAATATCAGCTTTTTACTGCACCAAGAAGATGCCAAACATTTACATCAGTGAGTTAGTTAGTCAGTCAGTCAGTCAGTGAGTCAGTAGTTTGAAAAAGCTTTACATATTAGATACTAGTTGGGGTACCCGGGGTTGCCCAGTCTATTTTTGCGGGTGCCTAAAACACTTTCCTACACCCACTGAAGAATGGGGTCCCTACACCTTTCTCTACACCCATGGTAGAGCAATTAAAAGGAAGAACCCCCCAAAATACAGCTTTCTTTACAAGAATTTAAAGTTTATTTTTGCCTAAAACTATCCCTGATACTCACTGATGAACTTCTGAAAAACCTTCAAATGGTGAAACTTTTAAAAGGAGAGAGCAAGACAAATAACGCTGGGGAGGCAATGGCAAACCACCCAATATAACCCAAGCCAAGAAACTGCTTAGGCACCACCAACATTCTGTAAAGAGGATGGTACATCAAAATAAAAAAGTATGTATGTATGTATAAAAAAAAAATATATATCATCTTGCCTGCAAATGAATCATCTTGCCTGCAAACACTGGGATGAAAGTTTATAGCTGGGCTGAGACTCACACCCAGGAGAGACAGTTTAGAGGTGTGTGCGTAACTCAAGGCCATCCCGCCAGCCAATATGTGCATATAAATAAATAAATAAATATATACATATATATATATATATATGTATGTATATATATATGTATGTATATAAATATATATATATATATATATATATATGTATATATATATATATATATATATATATATATATATATACATACATATATATATATATATATATATATATATATATATATATATATATATATATATATATATAAATATTATATATAATTATATATATATAAATATTATATATATATATATATATATAGATGAATGAATGAATGAATGAATATATAATATATAATGAATTTATATATATATATATATATATATGTATATATATATATATATATATGTATATATATATATATGTATATATATGCAGTCATGTGAAAAAGTAAGTACACCCCATGTAAAATTTTGACTTTTTCAACATATTTCAACATACAGCTATTTGATCTTCATTTCAACGATATTGATAGATAAAGGTGATATAATATAACAAATATCATGAAACATTTACATTTTGTAGTCCATTGTATAATTTAAATAAACATAAATGCAAATTTCACATGTGGAAAAAGTAAGTACACCCTTAATAATAATAATAATAATAATAATAATAATGCATTTATTTTATATAGCGCTTTTCAGGAAGCCCAAAGACGCTTTGACAGAGTGCAAAACATAATGCATAGCAAAACATAAAAACAATTGCAAAAAAAGAAGAATCAATAGGGAAATATTCCAACACACAAAGGAGGGAGAAGGAGAGGAGATAGTCAGGGGTTAGATGCTGTGGGTTAAATGTTGAATGCAGTGTTGAACAGGTGGGTCTTGAGTGATGTTTTGAATGTGGTGAGTGAGGAGGAGTCTCTGATGGTGTGAGGTAGCGAGTTCCAGAGGGTGGGAGCAGCGATGGAGAAGGCCCTGTCCCCCCAGGATCTAAATTTGGTCCGGATGGGGGCGGGGGGGGGGGGGTCAGGAGGTTGGTACCAGCAGAGCGGAGGTTGCGGGTGGGAGTGTGTCTGGAGAGGAGGTCAGCCAGGTAGGATGGGGCCAGGTTATGGAGGGCTTTGTAGGTCAAGAGGAGGATTTTGTACTGGATTCTCTGGGAGATGGGGAGCCAGTGAAGCTTGTAAAGGACGGGGGTGATGTGGTCACGGGTCCGGGAATGGGTGAGTAGACGGGCAGCGGAGTTCTGAATGTATTGGAGTTTATTGGTGATTGTTGAGGGTGAACCATAAAGGAGGCTATTGCAGTAGTCCAGACGGGAAGTGATGAAGGCGTGGATGAGGGTTTCTGCAGCCACAGAGGAGAGGGATGGACGGAGACGGGCGATGTTTTTCAGGTGAAAGAAGGCTGTCTTTGTGATCTGTTTAGTGTATTTGTCGAAGGAGAGGGTTTGGTCAAAGATGATGCCAAGATTCCGGATGTGAGGGGAGGTGGATACTGGGAAACCGTCGATGTTGAGGGCAAAGTTATGGGTGGACTTGGTGAGCGTTTTTGGGCCAATGATGATTATTTCAGATTTATCACAGTTAAGTTTGAGGAAGTTGATTTGAAGCCAGGATTTTATTTCAGTGATGCAGTTTGTCAGGATAGAGTGGGTGGCGGTGGAGATGGACTTGGTGGAGATGAAAAGCTGGATGTCATCGGCGAAGCAGTGGAATTGGAGACCATGACGGCGGATTAAGTGACCGAGGGGGGACAGGTAAAGGATGAAGAGGAGGGGGCCAAGAACTGAACCTTGGGGGACACCTTGGGGGAGGGGAGCAGTGGGGGATTTGCAGTTATTGATGGAGATGAACTGACGTCTGTCAGAGAGGTATGATTTAATCCAAGAGAGGGCAGTGCCGGTAATGTTAAAGGTGGTTTCAAGTCGGGTGAGGAGGATGGTGTGATCGATGGTGTCAAAGGCGGTGCTGAGGTCGAGGAGGATGAGAATGTTGAGGTTGCCAGCGTCAGAGGAGAGGAGAAGGTCGTTGGTGATTTTGAGGAGAGCAGTTTCAGTACTGTGGTTGGAGCGGAATCCGGATTGGAATGTTTCATGCAGGTTATTGGCAGAGAGGTGATGTTTGAGTTGAGTGGCTACAGCGCGTTCCAAAACCTTTGACAGAAAGGGTAGGTTGGAGATGGGTCTGAAGTTATTTAGGGTGTCAGGGTTTAGTCCAGGTTTTTTCAGAATGGGGGTAACAGCAGCAATTTTGAGGGATGGTGGGACGATGCCTGTAGACAGGGAGGAGTTTATTGTTGCAATGATAAGTGGAGAGAGAGCAGGAAGGGAGGCCTTGACAAAGCTGGAGGGGATGGGGTCAAGAGTGCAGGTGGCAGTTTTCATTCCGATGAGGAGTTCAGAGAGGTCAGTAGGGGAGACTGGGGAGAATTGAGACAGGGGATGGCAGGATAAGGGGGGGCAGGTGGTTTGAGGGGGAGCCGGTGCGGCGGTGGTCAATCTGTTGTAGATGTTTTCAATTTTGCGTTGGAAGAATGAAAGGAAGGAGATGCAGTTGTCTATTGTGAATGACTGGGTGGTGGTGTTCAGGGGGCTGAGGAGTTTGTTTATTGTAGAGAAGAGTGCTTTTGGGTTTCCGGAGCCAGAGTGGATAATTTGAGAGTAGTAGGCGGAGCGGGCACGGGAGAGGGCATCTTTATAGTGTTGTATGTGGTCCTTGTAGGCCTGGGAGTGAACTGTGAGACCTGTTTTATTGCCGAGTCTTTCAAGTTGGCAAGCACGAGTTTTCATCAGGCGGAGTTCAGGGGTAAACCAGGGAGCAGAATGGGTGAAAGAAACTGTTTTGGTTTTTATAGGCGCAAGTTGGTCAAGGCAGGAGGAGAGAGTGTGGTTGTAGTAATGTAGTAGTCAGTGAGGTCAGAAGGGGTGTGGAGGTCAACGAAGGGAGAAGTGGACATTTTTTCAGAGAGGGTCGATGAGAATGAGGTAGGTGAAAGAGCGTTTAGCTTACGGAAGTTGATAGTGCGATAATGCCTTGGTGCTGGGGTGGGGATGTTGATGGTCAGAGTGATGGCTAGGTGGTCAGAGAGAGTGAGGTCGGAGCCAGAGAGATGGTGCAAAATTAGTCCAGTAGAGCAGACAAGGTCCAAAATGTGACCACGGTTATGGGTAGGAAAGTTGACATGTTGAGTGAGGTTAAAGCAGGTGAGTAAATCAGTGAAGTCAGTGGTTAGCGTGGAGTCAGTGGAGTCCATGTGGATATTGAAATCACCAAGGAGGAGGATTGAGGGGGAGAGGGAACACAGCTGGGTCAGAAAGTAGGAGACGTCAGACAGGAATGATGGGTGTGGTTTGGGAGGGCGGTAGACAACAGCCATGACTGACTGTGTGTGACCAGAGACCCTTGGCTCCAATAGGTGGTATTGCCCCCTTTGGCACAAACAATCTCAAGTAGGCGTTTCTTACAACTGTCTACCAGTCTCTGACATCGACTGGGAGAAATTTTTGCCCACTCCTCCATGCAGAATTCTTTCAGCTGTGCAATGTTTGAGGGGTTTCTTGCATGCACAGCTCGTTTCTAATCCCCCCACCACATCTCGATCTGATTTAGATCCGGGCTTTGACTTGGCCATTCCAGAACCCTCCATTTCTTTCTTTTTAGCCATTCCTTGGTGGATTTACTGGTATGTTTAGGGCCATTGTCATGTTGCAAGGTCCACCTTCGGTTGAGCTTCAACGTCCGACAGATGGCCTCACATTATCCTCAAGCACCCTCTAGTACAATGAAGAATTCATCGTGGATTCTATGATGGTGAGCTGCCCAGTCCCTGATGCAGCAAAGCTGCCCCAAACCATAATATTTCCACCACCATGCTATACAGTTGGTGTCAGGTTCTTGTGGTCAAATGCTGTCTTTGGTTTTCACCAAACATGTCTTCTGGCACTGTGGCCAAATAGCTCTACCTTTGACTCATCTGTCCAGAGCACATTGTTCCAGAAGTGCTGGTCTTTGCCTAGCTGTTCATTGGCAAACTTCAGTCTTGCCCTAATGTCCTTTCTGGACAACAAAGGTTTCCTCCTGGCACATCTCCCATGTAGATCAAATTTGTGCAGACTTTTTCTAATGGTGGACTCGTGCACTTTGACATCAACAGTGGTAAGAGCTACCTGTAGGTCACGTGATGACATTCTGGGGATCGTAGAGACTTTTTTCAGCATCTTGCAGTCTGCTCTCGGGCTGAACTTGCTGGGGCGGCCTGGCCTGAACAAGTTGGCAGTTGTTTGGAATCTTCTTTACTTGTAGGTGATCTTCCGGACAGTCGAGTGATTGATTTCAAATTGTTTGGAGATCTTTTTAAATCCATTCCCAGACTCATAGGCATCTATAACCTTCTTTCTGAAGGCCTCAGAGAGCTCTTTTGATCTAGACATGGTGACGCCACACACTTCAACAACAAAGAGCAAACCAAACTAAATGTCTGAGGTTTAAATAAGACAGGTTCCTCCAAGATCCTCTCTTAACGATGTTCTAATCATTTGCACCTGAGCTGGTGCACCTGATTCTAATTTTAGGTATTTGAAGTGGTGATAAATGTAGGGGTCTACTTACTTTTTCCACATGCGAAATTTGCATTTATGTGTATTTAAATTATACAATGGACTACAAAATGTAAATGTTTCATGATATTTGTTATATTATATCACCTTTATCTGTCAATATTGTTGAAATGAAGATCAAATAGCTGTATGTTGAAATATGTTGAAAAAGTCAAAATTTTACATGGGGTGTACTTACTTTTTCACGTGACTGTATATATATATATATATATATATATATATATATATATATATATATATATATATATATATATATATATATATATATATATATATATATATATATATATATATATATATATGTATATATATATATATGTATATATTTATTTATTTATATGCACATATTGGCTGGCAGGATGGCCTAGAGTTACGCACACTCACCTCTAAACTGTCTATCCTGGATGTGAGTCTCAGCCCAGCTATAAACTGTCATCCCAGTGTTTGCAGGCAAGATGATTCATCATTTTGTGTGCCATCCCTCGGATTAACATTAAACTGCCTTCCCGTCTGCTGGCATTAGTTGGTGGATGTTAAAGATTCTATGGCGTTCCTCGCGAAGAGTAGGCAAGTTATCACTGGCACATTTACTAAATTCGAAATCTCTGTCCTAACTGCTGCTGGGTAGGCAATGGCAAACCACCCAGTATAACCCTTGCCAAGAAACTGCTTAGGCAACACCGATGCTCTGTCACAGAGTATGGCACATACCGCATGTATAAGTATAAATATATGTGTATATTTGTGTAAGTATAAATATATGTGTATATTTGTGAAAGTATAAATATATGTGTATATTTGTGAAAGTATAAATATATGTGTATATGTATATTTGTGTACATATAAATATATGTATATATGTATATTTGTGTACGTATAAATATGCGTATATGTGTACTTGTGCACATATAAATATAAATGTGTGTGTGTGTGTGTGTGTGTGTGTGTGTGTGTGTGTGTGTGTGTATGTATATATATGTATGTATATATATGTATGTATGTATATATATGTATGTATGTATATGTATGTATGTATGTATATATATGTATATATGTATGTATGTATGTATGTATGTATATGTATATATATATATATATATATATATATATATATATATATATATATATTTATATATATACATATATGTACATGTAAATATATATATGTACATGTAAATATATATGTGCATGTGTGGATGTCTAAATATATGCATATGTGTGGATGTATATATGCTGCGCCATTTGTTGGATACAGTCGTTATATTTTCAGTAACTTTATTTATTTGATCATCATAATGAATATCAATATTATTTTCACCACACAGTGATATACATTTTGCCAATCAACCATTGATGTCCCTATAAATGACGATTAAAGCATAAGCAAAACCTGAAAAATTAATGGTTGAACTTTCATTGCAAGTCTGTTTATTATTGTATATTGTGACATGGAAATCAGCCAGAAGCTAATACAAACACTTTGTACAAAGTCCTTTAGAAGTAAAAACTACTGTAATATCCACCTGCTCCCCCCCCTAACCCCTCTCTCGTGCCCCACTTCCCCCATACCTCATACCCCATAATCTACAACGTATAAAAACCATTACATGACCTGTTTAACGATGAGGGTATGAAAGATTATTTGTCGGTTTGTTATTTTTCGCAGATTACGGTTCATTTTGAACGCGATCTCTCCCGAGCTCACTATAGTGAGCCCGCTGTGCCGTTTCCGAGGTGCGGTGCATTCAATGCGTTCATCTATTTGCGCCTTTTTCAACTTGAATCTACCTTACTACCTCTCTCCTCTCATCACACCTATGTTTGCTCTTAATGTATAAAACTACCCTGCTTGAGTCTCTTGTGCACGACAGACCGTGCATTTGCTCTCTGCGTGCAAATCCCGCCAATGCACTGCCAGTCCCTCCTGTCCGTTCCCTGCAGACAATCGTGTCGCACCCGTTTGTCCCGGGCCCACCCGGGCCCCGGGGCCGTGAAATCGCACCCCATTGTGTGCGGCCCGCGCTACCCCGGCTCAGAGGGGGAAAGCGCGCGTCGCTGCAGGGAACCGCGCCGGGCATCTGTTCGTGTCCCGACGGCCGGGCCGCACACAGGCTCCGAGCAGCTGGCCACGCACCCGTCGCCTGCACCGAAACGACGTACGTGCAGTTTCAAGGACGTCGCGTTTTTATTTGAATCGGCGCGAAGAGAACGACGTGGCCCGGAACCCTCAGACCAAACGACGCTCAACGCGGCCTTTCCTGCCGCTCCGTCGAGTGCCACGCGCTGTTTACATTTTCAAAGCAAACATTGTCGCTGTGCCAAAAGCTCGTTTTCTTTTGTTTTCCTTCGACACGGATTGAGTGTTTGCACGATAATGTGTATTTGTTCGAGGGGGAGAGTGCGGAGTTGGGGCGGTGGGGGTGAGTGGTGTTTATAGACGTCGGTCCTTAAAGAGTGGGATGTCCTTAACAATTCTCTTCGAAACTCGCTCGAACCTTGTTTTGTGACGTGCCTTCCTTGGCACGTGCAAGCAGGTCTCCTTCGCCACAGCTATGGTTGAGTTCGACTCACCTGGAAAGACCGTCCGATGCGTTTTCAATATATAACTATACATTAGACCCAACATGGTGCATGCGTGACATGGCTGCCCAGATTGCAGAGTCTAGCGTGCTTTAATATCCTTCCCATATACTAACCCAACATATCACCCACCACCAACCTCCATTTTCCGCATTACACACATCGAGACAAAGTCGAGAGCTAGGCTACCTTCCATAAGCGTCCCTAGGGTAAGACCTTCTTTGTTCATCGGCAGTTTATACATTCGTGCATGAGGTGCGAGGAGCTCCATATTGCACGCTGCCGATTGGGATGTTCAAAAGGGAGTATTTAATGGTAGGCCTACCATCAAGCCCGTCAGCACACTGTTCCGACGCTCGACTAGCCGAGCCAAGAGCCGGTACGAGATAAAGGCGTCTGGCAGATATCTGCCGGGGCCTAAGCCCGCGTGAGGAAATTCGCTCGGAAAGACGTGTTATGTTTACTGACAGCCACGATCCGTATATTTAGCGTTTTCTATCTTACGGATTTGCTTGTCAACAACAATGACGGGCACTGATGAGCGCCGGAGTTTTCCCCTCTCTTCGTTGAGCTTCGCCTGCACAGATAGGTTTCCAGGCATCCTTTAACATTGTCTATTGCTACAATCTCCTTTGTCTCTCTTTTGTTCCGTGCATCTATCTCGGGCACGTTTTGACAATAATTACATATTGCTGATTTATTTATTTTTGCAAGAACGCCGTTGTGTAATTTGTTTTTCTTAACCCAGCGAAACATTTTCGAAGCGCAGGTCAAATGGAAAAAGAAAACAAAACTGAAGCGGCACTCAGTAGAGAGCATACATCCGCCTGGTTGGCCATATCACTCAATGGTGAAAAATCACTTAAAAGATTCTACTAGCTGGATCCGGATCTTAAACAAAATTTAATCGATTCTTCCTTGTCAGACACACAACCTGTCCAACAATTTTCGTCCAAATCCATCCATAGCTTTTTGAGATATCCTGCTATGTATCGTTTTTGGCCCCATCTCCCAATGGTGAAGAATTATTTTAAAAAATTATAGTAGCCGGATCCGAATCACCAAAATCGAATCATTTAGTCCTTGTCACCACAAATTATAGTAGCCGGATCCGAATCACCAAAATCGAATCATTTAGTCCTTGTCACCACATACGCTACATCTCTGCCAAATTTCGTCCGAATCCGTCGACAACTTTTTGAGATATTTTGTTCACAAACGGACAGGCAAACAGACAAACGGACAGGGGTGAAAAGATACCCTCCATCCACCTTTGGTGGCGGAGGTAACAAACTGCGGTCATTCTGATTCTTACAACAAAAGTCAGGTTTCATCGGTAATATACATAAATTGGCGAACTATGTATTGTGTATTGCATATTGCGTTTCGACGGTTGAATTTCGAAATAATCGACATTTGATTATTAACAGTGATGCATTGTATTTTAATGACACCAAAGGCGAAAGCTGGGGAAACTTTTTGAAATGCGTTAAAACGATGCCCGCCGTAATGCGCAAAAACGCCGTGTACTATTAAAGCCTCGACAAATCGTGATGAAACAAAGCATTTATAATCCTCCCTCCCCACCCTTACCCGACTGTACAATGTATAATAAAGCAAGCGATGTTATCAAGCATGAAAATTACGTTGTACTTCTATGATCTCATACAAGCCATCCGGCTCTTCTCAGGACTCTGCGAATGGCTCGTTGTATTAAGTCGATGTCCCGGTGGCCATGTCCTTCACTGTTATTTCAGATTGCGCGAATTTATCGCGCAAATTGCTTGTTTATTTACGTTACGTATCTGCGCGGAGCTTGGTCGGGATTAGTGCAAAGCTTTTCTGACCTCTTGGGGAATCGTCTTCCGTATACACACTCGACGCCCTGTGCCGTATCCGCCACGAATGGCCCCAGCGCATCGCTCCGTTTGCAGGATGATTGGAAAACCAAACCAATCAGGCTTCCTTTTGAATTCTATTTCAAGTCGTTTCTTTGAGAAATATATTCAGACGAATTTGCATTAGGATGAGATGCCGTGCAATTGTGCATTCCTTGGTAACAAGTATCTAAATTATTGTTTCTTGTAAGAATTTAAGAAAAATGTCCATTTTTAATGTCCAGAAATGAAATGTCCATTTAATGAAAAATGTCCAGAAAAATGTACCTAAAGTACTGTAAGCTGGAAAAAGAAAAGGAAAAAAAACTAATTATTAAAACATACAAAATGCACACCATGTTTTTTCATGGTGATTATAGAAACGGTACAATGTGTATCGCATTAATTCGGATAATTTTTCATTCGAAATGTGCGAGCGTTTGAACCAGTCGATTCGGAGCAAAATATGGAAGTTACAAAATCTTAATCCAATAATGGTGCAGTTACAATTGAAAAATATAGAAGTTACAAATCTTAATCCAATAATGGTGCAATTACAATTAAAAACATCACGATTGTTGTAAAAGGAATTTGGAAAAGTCCAGTATAGATCGTTTGAAACATGTTTTACAAAAACGTTTTTTGTCAACGCGTCGTTCACTGATCATCCTTCAGTGGACGCATTCATTCATTAATTTCTGACGTCGTCAGGATGGCATATTTTTTGAATAAAAATCCCCGTTTTATCAAAATGACATTGTTAATTTCTCACACCACCTTGTTTTGTCTCGTTCGTGATGATGGTAGCACGTCCCCTCCCAGATAAAAATTGGCACCAAATGAAGAATGCTTAGTCTGATAGTCCTTTATTGTTTCACGTGTACATCCCGAGATATTTACAGGTACACCTCCAAATACACCAGGCGTGATTGCCATCCGGCCCAACCTGCATGAACAGATTTTTATTTTTATTTTTTACAAGTGTGCTTGCTCAAGTGCTTGGTTTATTCACGTCCGTTGTGGCATTTTTTATTTTATTTTTTTAATTTAAACAGAAAACCCACAAACATATCCAACGTGACGAGTATTTAAATTAACATTCAAGTACAAATTGCGAATCGAAGCCTTCACAAGACCCGGGGCGTCCAGTGGCAAACACGGAATGTGTGTGTCGGAAACAGACTATAAAGTACAACAATGGGTATAACATCTTGGATGTAAACTTTTGAAACACGAAAATATTTATAAACTCATAAAAGTATTTTTTTTTCTTTACGTTATACTGTACAATCGCGATGCTAACGCACCAAATGGCAGTCGGAGAAAGAAAGAACGAATGCGCTGTTGATGTGTGAGGAGGGCATCTGAGAAGGGGAGTAGGTGGATGTGGGATGTGGGACGTGGCTTAATGGGTGTTGGGTGGAGCGTGGGATTCTGTACCAAAGCTGCTCATTTCACACCTCGCTCTCGTGGCCAGCACAGCATTTGGCATTTTGGCTGCTTATAAACTTTGGATATGTAAAGACAATAGTGTATAGTCCTAGATGACAAGAAAACAATCCCGTTGTGGATTGGTGGTGGTTTTACGTACGGAACAATTTCCATATTCCTTTTTTTTTTTTGGTATTTTCAACTGAACATCTCACCACCAATACCAAGATGAGCATCCACCCCATTGCTATACTTTCCCTTCCACAACCAATTCTACCCTCGGCGAGCTTCAAGCCCAATCCCCATCCCTAACTCCACCACCCTGTGGCCGCATCGTGCTCATTGCTTACCCCCCCTCCCCCTCCCCTTCTTATGCAAACACCTCACCACAACCACCACTACCTCTCAGAGCTTGTCTAGGCTCTTGGCGTTGGTGAGGATTTCCCGCGCCAGACGCCACGTTTGTTTAGCGGCATTCTCCAGAGCTGAGTGTGGCTTGCCCTGGAAGAGGTCGAGGTTGGGCAGAAAGTAGTGAGGACAACGGCGACATTGCAGACATGAAATAAGCTGCAACAGGATGCCGTTGAGACGGTCCCCGAGACAACACTCTTCCCAGTCCGATTCGCGTGGGTGCTTTTCACTTTCATACATGAGCAGCGTCTTCATGTGGTAGTTGTTGAGTGGTTGGCCAGGTAGCTCCAAATGTCGGTCCCGCAGGGTCTTGAGCACAGACAGACACTTCTTGCGACAGCCACCCATAAGCAGGCGGTTCTCTGCTTCCACAAACTGCAGCACCCAGGCGTCGCTCTCAGCCGAACTCTGCTTTCCCGCCAATGCGTACGACTCCTTGGAGAGCAGGTTGAAGCCCTCAGCCTTGACCTCAGCCACGCGGTTGGGTCCAGGCCAGGGAATATGCGGCAGGGGCCAGTGAGCAGCACTTCTTGGCCAAATACCTGCACACTTGAACGCAGGCGTGATCTGCACAACATAGCGCTCACGGATGCGCAGTCTCACCTCGCTAGTGTCGGCTACCATTTTGACCACATCACGGTAGCTGCACTTGTCCACGGCTTGCGCTACAAGCGTCTGGAAGCGTGAGCGGATCTTACGTGCCGATAGGTATCCCGAGGCTGTGATGAACTCCACCCAGAGGGACATGCTCCTTTTGCGACCGTCGCTGAGCTTCAGCACGGCGCAACCTGGCAGTGAGCCATCATCCACAAAGTTGAAGACGCCCATCTGGTTGAGGTAAAGAACGACCTCAAACTCCGTTGGTGAGATAACCTCCATGCCCTCGTACCGGCCATCGACCTCACTAAGGGAACTGATGAAGCGTGGCTCTTGTACCTCAACCTCCTTGAGGACGTCCGATACGACCTTGCACACTTCCCTGATGGTCTTGGCCACAGCAGCTTTGCGGGCTTGGCAGCGCTCCGTGTAGTACTTGTTGAGTTGGTACACAAGCTTGGCCTGCGCTGCAATCATGTTTGGGCAGAGCTCCGGGTTGTACACCGGAGGCTCGCAGTACGCCGTCGGATCCAACGTGGCCGATGTGTCGGGAAACAGGGTGGAGAGAAAAAGGAGGCAATAAGGATGCGGGAGGCCACGACGGTGGGGGGATGGGGAAGGGGGCTAGAGGAGGCACGCGGAAGAGCGTGTGAGGCTGCGCGCTTTCCCCTGTCTCGACCGAACCCTCGCGCGTTAGTCGTTGCGCATTCCTGAGGCTGCTCCGGGGGATGCTCGTCCACGTCCCTGCCTCACCGTGTGTTTGTGCCTCTGTTTCCCACTCCTGCTTTTTCCCTTCCAGCTGTGTTCAGCTTCAACACTGGGAGATATAGGGGTCGGATTTGGAGTCTTTGCCCAATCAGGGCGTGCGCTCTCCGCAAGAAGCTGTCGTCACTCCCCCTCCCCATTTGCCTCTATTCCTCTACCTCGCACACTCCTTCCTAACACCCTCCCACCAAACCGTATTCTCCCTCTTTCTATTTCACTCTCCCGCTCTCACATTCGTCACCTCTCACTAATCAAACCGATGAATCTTCAGGTAAATGCAAACTTCACCACTCCCATTGTGACCACGGCCCTGAACGAGGTGGTCGAAACCCTGCGACTCGCTCTTCTTGGGGGCACGAACAGACCTGGATCAGCACTATCGGGCTTGCCATCTCGCCTCGGCTTTTGCAGGCGCCAGGGATGCCCGAAGACGCGCTCGTGAAGCCGCTCCAGTGGGAGGGAGAGTCCGTGTGCTCTGCTTGTGTTGATGCTGCTGCTTTAACACCCGACGTTTTGCTGCACGAACACCTGCTCTGCCTGAAGAGATTTGTCTCCAGTTTTGTCGGTCTCACGTCTATTCATCAGAAAGAGTGTTTGTTTCTAATTTTTTTCGATTGTTCGTGCATTCATAAATCAATTGTATTCCTTTTCTGACCGAGGGTGGTGCAAGGATGGTAGGGAGGTGGAACGATGGCTTGGGGGAGAGAAAGAGGGAAGGAGGGAGTGGGTAAGTATAAAGGTGAGCGGTTACGGAGCCATCAGTGACAGCACAGAGAGCTATGCATTTCCTCACCTTTAGTCATGAAACCTTTCTCGTGACCTCTTGAGAGAGAGAGAGCAGTTTATGTATGCGAGCCTGTCCGTACTGGGATCTGAAGCCGCGCACGAGAGGACAGCGGTATATGTAACACCTCGTGCGGCACAGTGCACTCGCACACCGCTAAATGATTAATAATCGCAAATGAGACCAGATATTTTTTGCACAATACTGCAGTGTAATTAACAATGCAGTTGCACTATAACAACAGCTGTTGCGCTATTGTTCGGGGAGTGCATTTGCAACGTGACTGTACATTGTGCGCCATTTGCAAATCTATACCGTCTTTGCTTTTTAGCAATTTTATTTCTGTTCTGTATGGATTTTACTTGATGCATTGGATGAATCATCCTTTATTTATATTGTCAGTCTTGTCCACTTCAATGAACGATGGTTTAGTGTGTCCAGTTGGAGAAATGCCGGCTGAAAATTAAGATAATATTTATTTACATTTTAATATTTGGTGTTTTAGGTTTGTTTTTTTTGTTTTGTTTTTTGTATACTGAATCGAGGCTCGTGAAAGAGCTAACATTTATTTCACAAACAAATCAACCAGACAAACAAAATAGATAAAAAGAGGGAGCGGAAGACAAGATGAGGAGAGAAGGGGAAGCACACAAACACAACATTTGAGAGCAGGGAGATGTTCTAGAGGGATAGGGCTTGGGGGGAGGAGGCGTGGGAAGGGAGGTGGGGGGGGGGGGGGGGGTTGGAGAAGTATAAAACACAACAACACCAAGGACTTCCAGGACAGAAGTTGGTATTTCAAAAAAGTGGATTTGGGGTGAAATTAGCGGGGTTAGAAAAGATCAAGGTTTTGGATGGGGGAAGATAAGAGATAGTGGTGAACAGCTGTTTTAAAGACCTGGAGGGTGGAGTGGGATTGAAGAGAGTGAGGGAGTTTGCTCCAGTGGTGGAAGAAAAGAGGAATGAAGGAGTGAAGGTGAGCAGAGAGTCTTGATTTTGGCAGTTTAACCATAAGAGGGTTGCAGGCAGATCTTGTGCGACCTGTAGGAATATTTGGGGGACAGAGCCCAGAGAGAGCTGGGGGGGGGGGGGGCAAGGCCAGAGAGGAGTCGGTAGAAGACGGAAAGACCACCAACCTGCCTGCGGTGAGTGAGTGAAAGGCCCTTGGAGTTAGCTTCATCACGGGAGATTCCAATGATTCTGAACGCTTTGGTTTCAACAGCGTGAAGACGAGCTAGGTGTGAGACAGGAGCACCAGCCCAGAGGGGAGAGCAGTATTCCATTGAGCTGCAGATGAAAGCCTTGTATGTGGTGAGGAGCTCAGGTGTGCCAAGGAAGGACTTTGCACGACGGAGGATGCCCAGTCAGCGATGCAGTTTTGCCTACCTATTATAACAGACATGTGAATTGTTTCAGTTAACTTGATTTAAATCTTATGATTCACTCGCTGTAGACTTTGTCGCTCTGTATAATGATATTGCAAACGGAATGAAGGTGCAATTCTTTGCATTGTGGTTTCCAGTAAACCTCAAACTGCTTTGTCCATAATAACCTCCTGGGTTAAAATAGTGGCCGGATCTGGTGCTCTGTATTCAGGACCAAACTAGCAACGAAGCCCTGAATCCGGGACCGAATTAGCAAGGCTGGATCCAGGAACAAACGGTACTGACCAATCCACAGATCGAGGCACAAACTATCACCTGCGCCCCAGATCTGGCACCAAACTAGCAACGAAGCTCTGAATCCGGGACCAGCTAGCAACTCTGGATCCAGGAACAAACTGCAGTGACCAATCCACAGATCGAGGAACAAACTATCGCCTGCATCCCAGATCTGGCACCAAACTAGCAATGAAGCCTTGAATCTGGGACCGAATTAGCAACTCTGGATCCAGGAACAAACTGCAGTGACAAATCCACAGATCGAGGAACAAACTATCGCCTGCGTCCCAGATCTGGCACCAAACTAGCAATGAAGCCCTGAATCCGGGACCAACTAGCAACTCTGGATTCAGGAACAAACTCCAGTGACCAATCTGCAGATCGTGGAACAAACTATCGCCTGCGTCTCAGATCTGGCACCAAACTAGCAATGAAGCCCTGAATCTGGGACAAACTAGCAACTCTGGCTCCAGGAACAAACTGCAGTGACCAATCCGCAGATCGTGGAACAAACTATCGCCTGCGTCTCAGATCTGGCACCAAACTCGCAATGAAGCCCTGAATCCGGGACCAACTAGCAACTCTGGATCCAGGAACAAACTGCAGTGACCAATCCGCAGATCGTGGAACAAACTATCGCCTGCGTCTCAAATGTGGCACCAAACTAGCAATGAAGCCGTGAATCCGGGACCAACTAGCAACTCTGGATCCAGGAACAAACTATACAGACCAATCCGCAGGTCGAGGGACAAACTATCGTCTGCGCCCCAGATCTGGCACCAAACTAGCAAATCTTCTCCAGATCGGGACCAAACAAACGACCAAGCAGCGGATCTGCCTGCAGGAAAAAATAATAAAACCGTGTTTTAATGCCGCGTGTAACCTCGAAGAAACAGAACCGGCAAGGACGAGGCCAAAGACAGAAAATGTGGTGTGGAATAAATGCAGGATAACATGATAATATAGCCATTTTTACCACTGTCGCTCACAATATAAATTAAGCATTTCTAGAGCGGTGTGTGACGTCTTCCTCATTGTGATGACTGTTACGTTCAAATACAGTCATGTGAAAAAGTAAGTACACCCCATGTAAAGTTTTGACTTTTTCAACATATTTCAACATACAGCTATTTGATCTTCATTTCAACAATATTGATAGATAAAGGTGATATAATATAACAAATATAATGAAACATTTGCATTTTGTAGTCCATTGTATAATTTAAATAAACATAAATGCAAATTTCGCATGTGAAAAAGTAAGTACACCCCTACATTTATCACGACTTCAAATACCTAAAATTAGAATCAGGTGCACCAGCTCAGGTGCAAATGATTAGAACATCATTAGAGAGTATCTTGGAGGAACCTGTCTTATTTAAACCTCAGACATTTAGTTTGGTTTGCTCTTTGTTGTTGAAGTGTGCGGTGTCACCATGCCTAGATCAAAAGAGCTCTCTAAGGCCTTCAGCAAGAAGGTTATAGATGCCTACGAGTCTGGGAAGGGATTTAAAAAGATCTCCAAACAATTTGAAATCAATCATTCGACTGTACGGAAGATCATCGACAAGTAGAGAAGATTCCAATCAACTGCCAACTTGTTCAGGCCAGGCCGCCCCAGCAAGTTCAGCCTGAGAGCAGACCGCAAGATGCTGAAAGAAGTCTCTAAGAACCCCAGAATGTCATCACGCGACCCACAGGTAGCTCTTGCCACTGTTGATATCAAAGTGCACGAGTTTACCATTAGAAAGAGGCTGCACAAATTTGATCTACATGGGAGGTGTGCCAGGAGGAAACCTTTGCTGTCCAGAAAGAACAACAGGGCAAGACTAAAGTTTGCCAATGAACACCTCGGCAAAGACCAGCACTTCTGGAACAATGTGCTCTGGACAGATGAGTCAAAGGTAGAGCTATTTGGCCACAGTACCAGAAGACATGTTTGGCGAAAACCAAAGACAGCATTTGACCACAAGAACCTGATACCAACTGTAAAGCATGGTGGTGGAAATATTATGGTTTGGGGCAGCTTTGATGCATTTTGGCCTGGGCAGCTCACCATCATAGAATCCACTATGAATTCTTCATTGTACCAGAGGGTGCTTGAGGATAATGTGAGGCCATCTGTCGGAAAGTTGAAGCTCAACCGAAGGTGCACCTTGCAACATGACAATGACCCTAAACATACCAATAAATCCACCAAGGAATGGCTGAAAAGAAAGAAATGGAGGGTTCTGGAATGGCCAAGTCAAAGCCCGGATCTAAATCCCATCGAGATGTTGTGGGGGCATTTGAAATAAGCTGTGCATGCAAGAAACCCCTCAAACATCGCACAGCTGAAAGAATTCTGCATGGAGGAGTGGGCAAAAATTTCTCCCAGTCGATGTCAGAGACTGGTAGACAGTTATAAGAAATGCCTACTTGAGGTTGTTTCTGCCAAAGGGGGCAATACCACCGATGAGCTGAGGGTGTACTTACTTTTTCCACATGCGAAATTTGCATTTATGTTTATTTAAATTATACAATGGACTACCCTATGTAAATGTTTCATGATATTTGTTATATTATATCACCTTTATCTATCAATGTTGTTGAAATGAAGATCAAATAGCTGTATGTTGAAATATGTTCAAAAAGTCAAAAGTTTACATGGGGTGTACTTACTTTTTCACGTGACTGTATATGGTGCTTTCATGCATCCAGATCAACCACAAATATGTGGGTATCAAATCTCACCGGACAATAATGAGGTGTTGCTGGAATCTAACCAGTTATCCTCGATGTGCAAAGTCTCACACAGGTGGTTTGTTTTCTTCTTCAAAATACAAGTGCTTGGCTCTCAATGATACCAAAGATGGTGAATGTTTATTGCTTGTTTTGCGAAACACTTCCAGCCCTTTTATGGCTTCTCGCTCTTTCCCTGAACCAGAAGTGAAGTTTATTTGTAATTTATTTGTTATAATTATTACATATGCACAAGCCTGAATCGTCAATCACACTAACCATGATGGCTGCTCCATCTTGGCATCCCACTGTGGCCGTTCATGCTCCGGCTCATCACTCAAGTTGATTTTTGAAACAGCTTCTCATCGATTGCTTCCTAAGTCTTCGGCTTAAACAAACTTAGTCATTCGTATAGTAAATATTATTTTGAGACCTCGATACAATCTGGTGTCTGTGTGTGTGTACATGTACATGCGCGTGTCCGCATCCGCATACATATCTACTACTACGTCATTAACACCCCCAATTATTCCCAAATTATTGTGGGGGCAACTCGGGAACGTTTTTGGCCCAATACTTTCCTATATGTTGGTATGTTTTTGTGTGTATGATATACAGTGCCCTCCATAAATATTGGGACGGTGAAGTCCAATTTGTTACCTCCGCCACCAAAGGTGGATGGAGGTTATGTTTTCACCCGTGTCTGTCTGTCCGTTTGTTTGTTTGTGAACAATATATCTCAAAACGTTGTGGACGGATTTTGACAAAAATTGGTGGCCCGGTTGGATGTCTGACACGGACGAAATCATTCGATTTTGGTGAAGATCTAAATACGGATTCGGATATGAGAGTTATTTAATTTTTTAAGTGATTCTTCACCATTGGGAGATAGGGCCAAAAACGATACATACCATCTCAAAATGTTATGGATGGAATTGGACGAAACTTGTTGGACAGGTTGTGTGTGTGACAAGGAAGAATCGATTCAATTTTTGGTGAAGATCTGGATCCGGATCCAGCTAGTAGAATTTATTAAGTGATTCTTCACCATTGAGCGACATGGCCAACCAGGTGGAGGTATGCTCTCTACTGAGTGCCGCCGTATTTACCCTCTCCTGAGGAGAGGGTATTGCATTTGAGTCCGTTTGTTTGTCTGTTTGTTTGTCTGTCTGTGTTTGTTTGTCTGTCGGTTTGTTTGTCCGCACAGAATAAATATGATTTTCTCTGCAACTGTTGGTCCGATTGACAGGAAAGTTTCACCATGGGTGCAACTCCACCTGTATAATTTTTTATGATAATTATGATGTCATAGATCACGTGGTTCGGTCGCCATCTTGGAAACACCGAAAATCTTTGCATCTCCATATCTCCGAAAGCGCTAAATAGAAAAAAATTGAGACATGGCTCATTCTAAAGAACTCTCCATGGGGAATAAAATATGTTAATGAAGATGTCATAGGTGCCTCCATTATGATGCATAATTCGACAAGTACAAAACTTCATCCGATCAAGATGAAATTGCTTGAGCGTCATGTCGGCATAAATTTGTAGAGAAAAAAATAATAATGATGACGTCATCGGTCACGTGGTTCGTCTGGCATCTTGGAAAACCTGAAAACATTTGCACCTCTATCTCTGAAAGCGCTGCATAGAAAAAAATGAGACATGGCTCATTGTAAAGAACTCTCCATGGGGAATACAACATGCATTTTAAGGCCATTTTCCCTGCTAGAGCGGGGGTTAGCCTTGCGGTCCCCATGACGATCTTCTCCATTTTGCCCTATTTTCTGCATCTCTCCTTGTTAACCCCCTTGCCCGCATTTCTTCTTCCACCGTCTTTAGCCAAGTCTTTCTCGGTCTGCCCCGTCCTCTACTTCCTTCTACATTAATTTCCATCACTCTTCTCAACCAGTCACTTTCATCCTTCCTCAACACATGACCAAACCATCTCTACCTGTTCCTCTTCACAGCATCAATCACAGGCAATATTCCCATCATCTTTCGCAATTCATCATTTGTCTTCCTCTCTCTCAACGATACTCCACACATCCATCGAACCATTCGCATTTCCACCCTTTCCAGCCTTCGTTGCTGCTCTACGTTCATCACCCATGTCTCGCTCCCATAAATCATAACACTTCTCACACATGCAGCATACACCTTTCCCTTCAGCTTCAGCGACACTCTCCTCCTCATCAGCACGCCACTCAGTTCCCGAAACTTCTTCCATGCACATCTCACTCGAGCAACCGTTGCCGAGTCTGATCCACCTTCTTCATTCAGCATGTCTCCGAGGTAGCAAAATGTTTTCACACCTTCCAGCTTCACACCGTCTCCAAGATCCAACTCAACATTTCCTCCATCTGCAGCTCCCTCTGTGCACACCTTACATTTGAATGTAGCTGCCACACTGGTAAATGACCATCTCAGACCACTACATTTTTGATGAACCCACTCAGCGCACATTGTACATTGAATGGAGTTCACTCCGACACCCTTCCTGCACACAGCACATGGCCACTTCCCAGTTCTTTCCACCTCACCACATGCTTTAACACTTGCCATCACCTTCGTCTTTCCGATATTCACCTTCAGACCTTTTGTCTCCATACATTCCTTCTGCTTGTTCATCATTTCCTTCAGTCCATCCATACTTTCCGCAATCAACACCAGATCATCTGCATACAACAACTCCCACGGTAAACCCTCCTTTACATTCTGAGCCAGCACCTCCATCACAGCTACAAATAGTAGTGGACTTAGTACCGACCCCTGATGCACTCCCACCTTCACCTCAAACTCACCACTGTTCCCATCCTTCGTCCTTACAGCTGTGCGTGCTCTTTTGTACATTGCCATCACTACTCTGATCAACCATTCCTCCACTCCTAACTTCCTCAATGCCCATGTCAATACTTTGCGTGGAACCCTATCGAATGCTTTCTCCAGATCAACAAACCCAAAAAACAACTTCTTCCTCTTCTCCATGTACTTCTCCTGCAACTGCCTCACAATGAAAAGCGCATCTGTCGTTCCTCTTCCTGGCATAAATCCAAACTGCATTTCGTCGATCTTCACTTTCTTCCTTATCCTCCTCTCCAACACCCTTTCCAATACCTTCATTCCATGCTCCAATAACATTATCGCTCGGTACGAGCCACACTCCAGAGGGTCACCTTTCCCCTTGTATAGAGGGACGAGGGTACTCAGTTCCCAGTCCACTGGAATGCGGCCTTCTTTCACCACCAGATTACAGATCTCTGTCATTCTCTTCACACCCCAACTTCCTGCTGCCTTCAACATATCTCCCACAACTCCCGTCGGCCCTCCCGCTTTTCCACTCTTCATTGCTTTTATCGCTTCCTCAACTTCCTTCTCAGTTATCGTCTCTGCCGGTCCTAAAACTGGGTTACTCTCTATGTTGCCATCCCATTCATTCTCTGCATTCAACAGCATTTCCATATATCTTTTCCATCTTCCTTTAATTCCATCTGGGTCGACAACGATTTGTCCCACTTCATCCTTCAAGCAACTCACCCCCATCACATCACACCTCTCCTTCGCTATGTGCCTTGCAATCCTGAATACTGCTTTCTGACCCTCTTCCGAATCCAAGCGTTCTCCGAACATTTTCCTACATGCCTCCTGCGCCTTTGCTACCTCTTTCTTTGCAGCCTTCCTGGCTGCCTTATAACTTTCATGCTTTGCTGTTTCTGCTCCCGTACCCTTCGCCTTCTGCCACTCCTTGAACTTCTTCCTCTTCTCGTCAATCCTCTTTCCAACTTCATCATCCCACCACCATGTTTCCGAGTGCCTCGGTGGTCCTTTTGTCCATCCACATACCTCACCAACGGCTTCCAACAGACTAGCTTTCATTGACATCCAACCACTTTCAAGCTCAACCACATCATCCTCTACCCTACTCAGCCTCTCTTTTAATGCCTCCCTTACTGTCACCTCTTTCAACCTGCACACCTTCATTCTTGGTTGGTACTTCACCCGCCGAGCTCTCCTCGCACCTTTCACCCTTATGTCGCAGACAACCAAGTGGTGCTGTGAAACAGCCTCCTCCCCCCGGGATCACCTCTGTGTCCCGGAGGTGCCCCCTATCTCGCCTACACACCATCAGGTAGTCAACGGTTGTCGTCGACCCACCTGACGTGGATGTCACAAGCTTATTATCCTCTTTCTGGAACTGAGTATTACAAATCAACAAATCAGCTCCATCAGCAAACTCCAAAATCCTTTCACCTTCTCCATTTCTCACACCATATCCGTAACCCCCATGAACTCCCTCAAAACCATCCATACTCGTTCCCACATGTCCATTCAGGTCTCCTCCCACCACAACAACTTCCTCATCTTTCACGTTTTCCATCAGGTTCTCTATCGCACACCAGAACTTGTCCTTCTCTTCATTGCTTCGACCAACCTGTGGAGCATATCCCGAGATGACGTTCACAAAGAGCTTTCCAATCATCATTTTCACCATCATCAACCTATCATTCACTCTAGTCACACTCACCACACTGTCTACAAACTCCTCAGAAAACAGGACACCAACACCATTCACGCCCTCCGGGCACCCTTGCCACACAAACTTGTATTTCTGTCCCTGCCTACCCTTCACCATTCTCACACCACTTCCCTTCCATCTCGTCTCTTGCACACAACATATGTCCACTCTTCTTCTGACCAATACTTCCACCACTTCTCCTGATCTCCCTGCCATTGTCCCTACATTCCATGTCCCAAACCTCAGAAACCGATCTCCACTTCGGGCTGCACCCTGCCCATATGTAGTTGTAATTGTCATGGTTCTCTTTTTGAGGCAATGTTTTTATGGCCGGATGCCCTTCCTGACGCCAACCCTCTTAGTCGTCTCTTCCGACACGCAGGGATACGGTGTACCTATTCTGACCAGTGTACACACTGGGAAACGTTTAAAACATGGAAATTCGGGGGTGGGGGGGGGGGCGGCGTCAGCATCACGGCTGCGGTTTAAACATATTCCAACAATATCCAAACAGAACCATGAAAACCATGAAAAACAATCTGGGAAAAGTCTCCAAGCGAGAACGTGGATTTGAGAAAGGAGCAGAGGCGGAAGAAAAACGAGATACAGGGGGCGGGGCACAAGTTGAGACGAGGAGGAGAGCGAACAAACGTGTCCGGGAGGAGAGAAAGAATCAACATAGAATTCTTTGTCTAGGGAGGTGAGGTGAGGGGGAGAAAATATAATAAAAGAAACAAGCAATACAGCGAAGGAAAGAACCCAAATCGACAAAACACCGACGGGGGGAGGGAAGCCCCAAGTTACCAGGCCGCGCACAAGGTACGACCCAGAAAACGATTAACTACACACAAGTTTGTACGAATTACAAACCAATACCAACCAGAAACACACAATAACACGTACACAGCAAAATAACCAGTGGAAATTTGACAAAGACAAGAATGGGAAAACACTTAAACTTCGATGCCGTGGAGAGCTCGAAGTACGCTTCACTCGCCCGAGGAACCGGAATATATCTCCACGGGGAATAAAATATGTTAATGATGATGTCATAGGTGCCTCCATTATGACGTCATAATTCGACAAGTTCAAAACTCATTGATCAAGATGAAATTTCTTGAGCATAATCGAGGAATAAATTAGTTTACAAAAAAGCAATGATGACGTCATCGGTCACGTGGTTCGGCCGCCATATTTGTTTTAACACTAAAGCCTTAAAAACCTGTGAAAATACATCCTGGCGAGTGTTTGCAATCTCTAATTATTGCTCTTTCTTGTTATTATTGCTATATAGAGAACTTTAGCTTTGAGATCAAAAGATTAATATTCGGAAAAAGTATAGAAGGTCAGCACCATAGCTCATACTCGTACACCTGTTGTTGTTGTTGCTCTTTAACGGCCACTATTATCCCACCTTGTCGTTCACGAACCGGCCTGGCCAGGCCTGACATTCACCTAGTTGGGGCAGGAATTTGGAATTTGGCCATTGTGCCGACGATACTCGCCTACTCTTTGCGAAGGACACCATGGGATCTTTAACGTCCACCAACCCATGCTGATAGACGGGACCAGCAGTTTTACATCCATCCAAGGGACGACACACACATTGGTGAATCAACCTGCCTGTGAAACACCAAGCTGACAGTTTATAGCTGGGTCGGGATTCGAACCCAGGCTAGATAGCTTCGAGGTGAGTGTGAGTAACTCTAGGCCACCCTGTCAGCCCACGTACACTATAGCCCCCCATTTAAAATGTCATAGCTCGTACTGTACTCTACTTTTTGGCAAAGTACGTCTTGATGTCATACGTTCCAGGCATGCAGCAATGTTGAATTCATCTATTGACATTTCAAAGGTGGACGGACAGTATTCTGCCCCTCCCCCCTCACTAACCTACCTTCCATCTCACCCCACATCCCACCGCCATCTCCCCCCCCCCCCCCTCAACCCAAGGAAAAGGATCACATTTCACATGCAGTATTTAACTGAACATAACCATTAATGTTGGCACATGTGTTATTACCCCTGCCAGATGAGAGGTTATTGCATTTATTTGTCTGTTTATTTGTTTGTCTATTTGTTTGTTTGTCCGCACAGAATAAATATGATTTTCTCTGCAACCGTTGGTCCGATTGACAGGAAATTTTCACCATAGGTGCACCTCCACCTGCAGAATATTTTAATGATAATTATGATGTCATAGGTCACGTGGTAGGGCGCCATCTTGGCAAAACCGAAAAACTTTGCACCTCCATATCTCCGAAAGCGCTACATAGGAAAAATTGAGACATGGCTCATTGTAAAGAACCCTCCATGGGGAATCAAATATGTTGATGATGATGTCATAATTCGACAAGAACAAAACTTCATCCGATCAAGATGAAATTTCCTGAACGTCATCTAGGTAAAAATTGGTGGAGAAAAAGAAATAATGATTACGTCATCGGTCACGTGGTTCCGCCGTCATCTTTGTTTGAACACAAAAGCCCTAAAAAAAAAACACTAAAACACATCCTGGTGAGGGTCTACAATCTCTGATTGTTCTTTATTGTTCTAATTGTGATTGATTCGTTGCTACAACACTTTATATTAGCTTCTCATGTATGGTATAGTTTATATAAAGTTGTCATCACAGTTTTTTGAAGATTCTGATGAATATGAATTAAAGTCTGCTAAATGATAAGCTTGGTTTACTCTAACCCAAACTAAGCTACATTATTAACAGTCAATGTTGTTGTAATAGAATATTAAACACTAGTGGAGGGCTTGATTGATGAGTAAATTATTGTTTTTCACAACATCCATACATTGTAACTCGTGAATGTGCTTAAAAACTTTTACACAGCAATTTATATTTATGTTAGTGCTGGGCTGATTACCTCCATCATCGAAGGTGGATGGAGATTATGTTTTCACCCCTGTCTGTTTGGCTGTTTGTTACTTGCAAAGTCTAAGATTTTTCACGTATATTGGTCGGTCGACTTTGTTATCCTGTGTTTGTCTGTCTGTTTGCCAATCGCCTACAGGTCATAATTAGAAACCGATCATCATGAAACTTTACCAAGTTGTGGAAGTAGTTACAACAAAGAAGCCTTTTGATGTTGAGGTAAAAGGTCAAAGGTCATCTTGAGGTCAAACTTTTAAAAAGCATCAATTCTCATCTAAAAAATAATCAATTTTAATCAGATTGACCTGACCTTTGATTAAGAGCGTCAATTTTAATCTTAATGAAATGGACAATATGGTGTATCCATGGCAACCTTTTTTTTGGTGGGGTGGGAGATAAATCTTGCAAGTATCGTGCTCAGCACAACGTTTTCTTGTTACTTGCCGGAAAAGATTCCCGCAAGTATGTTGATCAGTTCGTTTGTCTGTTTGTCTGTCTGTAGTACTACGTCTACACCGTTGCACGTAAAATCGCCAAACTTAACACACATATTTGTCTTGCCCTGGAATAAACTGTGTCCAATTTTAACTCTCTCCGCCCAAGGCCTCCATTATGACGTCATAATTCGACAAGTACAAAACTTCATCCAATCAAGATGCAATTTCTTGAGCGCCATAAACTGGTGGAGAAAAAAATAATAATGATGACGTCATCGGTCACGTGGTTCGGCCGCCCTCTTGGAAAAAACGAAAACCTTTGCACCCCTATATCTCCGAAAGTGCTGAATAGAAAAAAATTGAGACATGGCTCATTGTAAAGAACTCTGCATGGGGAATAAAATATGTTAATGATGTCAGAGGTTCCTCCATGATGACGTCATATTTCGACAAGTACAAAACTTCACCCGATCAAGATGAAATTTCTTGGGCATAATCTAGGAATAAATTAGTTTAGAAAACAAATAATGATTACATCATTGGTCACGTGGTTCGGCCGCCATCTTGGAAAAACCGAAAAAAATTGCACCTCTATATCTCCGAAAGTGCTGAATATAAAAAATTGAGACATGGCTCATTGTAAAGCACTCTCCATGGGGAATAAAATATGTTAATGATGATGTCATAGGTGCCTCCATTATGACGTCATGATTTGACAAGTACAAAACTTCATCCGGTCAAGATTAAATTTATTGCGCATAATCTATGAATAAATTAGTTTAGAAAACAAATAATGATGACGTCATCGGCCACGTGGTTCGGCCGCCATATTTGTTTTAACACAAAAGCCTGAACAAAAGCAAATTAAAAAAAGATAATTGGTTTTGGGTCGTCCTTTCCGCATATCTCATGGGATTGTTCATTGGAGAGACGACCGTGATGGTGGGGAGTGGTTGTCAAATCAAAAAAAAAAAGCACATTCCGGCAAGTCCTCGGTCTGTGACTGATTTTTCGTTTGTTTGTTTGTTTGTTTGTTTGTTTGTTTGCTTGTCTATCTGTGAACAGCTTATCTCGAAAAGTTGTGGACGGATTTGGACGACATTTGGTGGAGAGGTTGGGTATGTGACACGGATGAAATGATTAGATTTTGGTGAAGACCCGGATCCAGATCTCGATCAGAGAATTTTCTTCAGTAATTCTTCACCATTGAGTGATTGGGCTAAACCAATATATCGCACGATATCTCAAAAGATTGTGGACCTATTCGGACAAAACTTGATGGATGAGTTAGTTAGGTGACGAGAACAAGCTGATCAGATTTTGGATCAGGTCAGAATCCAGATTTTTTTTTTTTTTTTTTTTTTGTATACTTAATCGAGGCTCGTGAGAGAGCTAACATTTACTTCACAAACAAATCAACCAGTCAAACAAAATATATAAAAAGAGGGAGCGGAAGACAAGATGGGGAGAGAAGGGGAAGCACACAAACACAACATTTGAGAGCAGAGAGACGTGTGGGAGGGAGAGGGCTTGGGGGGAGGAGGCGTGGGAAGGGGGGGGGGGGGGTGGGAGAAGTATAAAACACAAGGACACCAAGGACTTCCAGGACAGAAGTTGGTATTTCAAAAAAGTGGAATTGGGGTGAAATTAGCGGGGGTAGAAAAGATCAAGGTTTTGGATGGGGGAAGATAAGAGATGGTGGTGAACAGCTGTTTTAAAGACCTGGAGGGTGGAGTGGGATTGAAGAGAGTGAGGGAGTTTGTTCCAGAGGCAGGAGAAAAGAGGAATGAAGGAGTAAAGGTGAGCAGAGAGTCTTGATTTTGGCAGTTTAACCATAAGAGGGTTGCAGGCAGATCTTGTGCGACCTGTAGGAATATTTGCGGGACAGAGCCCAGAGAGAGCTGGGGGGGCAAGGCCAGAGAGGAGTTGGTAGAAGACAGAAAGATCTGGCCTATCAGTCGGATACAAAACGTAAACTGTTCAGCCTGGCGGATGTATGATCACTATCGGGTGCCACTCTAGTTTAAATTTTTTTGACTCTAACCGATTAAAAATTAATAATAAACTGCTGATTGGTGGGCCAATTCCGATTATGAAGTGATAAATAATTACGTCACAGTGCATTGTGCTCACATGACATGGATAACAGATTGGTGCTGCGACGACAATTGAGGGATTGACATTATCGATTGGCTGTGATTCGATATATTTGGACTGCTTAGACCTTAACACCATTTAGACCCCTTAGAGACCGATTAGACAGCTTGGACCCTTGACCATTTAGAGCTTTACACCACTTGGACCTTTTTTGATTGCAAATAAATTACAAAGAAATAATATCACCAATACTACAAATAAATTTGTACAAAAAAGTTTGTATAATGATTTGTGTAAATCATGACAACACAACAACTCAAGTTCAGTCAGATCATTATCCTCAGTTTAAACAAGCCCGTGCCTCTGTGGCGATGTGTCGTGAGGTGAGCAAAGCGAGCCGATCCATACTAGTTCTGCATATTACATACATATATATTGATATGGGATCATACACATATTATATGGAACATATTATACATACTAGTGAGATACCCGTGCTACGCACGGGTGGGAGGCCAGAAGCAAACAGGCAATGCAGATACGGCGAATGCTAAAGCATAAAACCAAGAAATTCCTCATTCCTGTAGCACCTGCAGTCACAGGTCAGACATGGACAGCAAGTTCGTGAAGGACTTCCATGAAAAACGTACCCGTGCGCAAACAAACGGGTACATTCACAGATAGAAACATCGATCGTGAGACCGTGGCGAATCTGCATATGGCGATCCGCGAAGTTCACGTTTAGAAAGTAGAAACCATCACGGCATGTCGTCATTCACTTGAACTCGATATCTCTTTTTTCATTCCAAACAACATAACTCCAATCACAAATTGATCACAAAATAAACTTTTAACAACGTTGTTAATGTTTCCTTCATTGTAAAAACTACCAAGTCAACAGTTAAAAGGATTTTGAGCTGATAGGTGTTACGGCCTTGGCAAGATCGATGGAGGCAGCGATCTGTTAGCTTATACACCACCCAAATAGCTATGTGGAATTCTCTCATGTAGAGATTAAACCCACGTCATTTGAAGTTTGGCCGAGATCATTATTTACTTTTAATGATGTTTATATACGAATCGAAAAGAAGATAATTGGTTTTGGGTCGTCCTTTCCGCATATCTCGTGGGATTGTGAGTTGGAGAGACGACCGTGATGGCGGGGAGGTGGTTGGCATTCTCTCAAGCAGGGATTCAACCCATGTCCTTATAAAAGGTCTTTGTCCGAGGTCACCGAGTCCAATCGGTGCAGCTGAACGGTGCAGCCGTTTGTGTGGTACCCGGGAAAATAACGTTATGCGGGAGTCCAAACCTGAAAATGCTGGAGGCCAAAGCTGAAATTGGAAAAACAATAAAGCATATTTTACTCCAGGGGATCCCAGGATTACCCACCCAAAATATAGTTGCGATCGGTTCAGCCGTTTTTGCGGTATCTTCGAACGGACGGACGGACAGACAGAGAGACAGAGAGACAGACAGACAGACGGACAGTGTGGCAGCTACATTCAAGTGTAAGGTGTGCACAGAGGGAGCTGCAGATGGAGGAAATGTTGAGTTGGATCTTGGAGACGGCGTGAAGCTGGAAGGTGTGAAAACATTTTGTTACCTATGAGACATGCTGAATGGAGAAGGTGGATCAGACTCGGCAACGGTTGCTAGATTGAGATGTGCATGGAAGAAGTTTCGGGAACTAAGTGGCGTGCTGACGAGGAGGGGAGTGTCGTTGAAGCTGAAGGGAAAGGTGTATGCTGCATGTGTGAGAAGTGTTATGATTTATGGGAGCGAGACATGGGTAATGAACGTAGAGAAGCAACGAAGGCTGGAAAGGGTGGAAATGCGAATGGTTCTGTGGATGTGTGGAGTATCGTTGAGAGAGAGGAAGACAAATGATGAAATGCGAAAGATGATGGGAATAGAGCCTGTGATTGATGCTGTGAAGAGGAACAGGTTGAGATGGTTTGGTCATGTGTTGAGGAAGGATGAAAGTGACTGGTTGAGAAGAGTGATGGAAATGAATGTAGAAGGAAGTAGAGGACGGGGAAGACCGAGAAAGACTTGGCTAAAGATGGTCGAAGAAGAAATGGGGGCATGGGGGTTAACAAGGGGAGATGCGGAAAATAGGGCAAAATGGAGAAGATTGTCGTGGGGACCGCAAGGCTAACCCCCGCTCTTGTAGGGAAAATGGCCTTAAAATGCCTGTTGTTTGTTGTTGTTACTCCAGGGGATCCCAGGATTACCCACCCAAAATATCGTTGCAATCGGTTCAGCCGTTTTTGCGGTACCTTTCAACGAACGGACGGACATTTGGTGAATTATAGTTTGATTATATACACACACATTGATATGTAATCATACACATTATACGTGACATATTATGCACATTACATCCACCAATATTGATATGTGATCATACACATATTATACATTTTAGATACACACATATTGAAATGTGATTATACACATATTATATGTGACATATTGTCCATATTATATACACACATATTTATATGTGATTATACACATATTATATGTGACATATTATACATATTACATACACATATTGATATGTAATTACACACATATTATTCATGACATATTATACATATTATATACACACATATTGATATGTGATTATACACATATTATATGTGACATGTTATACACATTACATTCACATATTAATATGTGATTATACACATATTATACGTGACATATTATACACAGACACACAGACACACACACACTAATGGAGACCTGGATACTTTGAAACTTGGTAGGTGCCTTCGTGTTCCATTTCCCGAAACCCACCCACGTGTGGAGATATCAGCCAAAGACAGCAACTTGCATGCATGCACATTTACACACATATACACACACATATATGCACATGCACACATTGATATATATATACATATATATATATATATATATATATATATATATATATATATATATATATATATATATATATATATATATATATATATATTGTTGTGGATCCGCCGCCGGCCTTCTCCCCTTACCAAGGGGGGATTAGTCCCCTTGTCTTTGACTGACCAGCGCGACCCGGGACCTATGACGTCCCTTCCGGACAGCGCGAAATAGGGTATTAGGACCAAATTCGCTATTACCTAAATACGTGCGCTGCCCTGTAGCGAGGAGATATGCCCCGCACGAACCACGTGTGTTGATACGCCGAGCGGTTTTGCGTACACGCGATCCGCGCCATTATCACTTACTAGACCCCGATTCAAGCGGTTCTTATTCGTACCACGTTTAGTCAATGGAGAAATCACAAAGGCGATCGAATTGGGAAGCAAAGGAATAACAGGTTTAATTATTATTATTTACAATGTACAATGGTTCAAGAGCAGAGACACAGAGCAATCCTTAAAACAGTCTTATACTTAATCCCAAGGACACGGGCCCATCTCACACACACACACTCACACGGGGCTTGCAGATGGCAGGATGATGTTCACCAGCTCGCCCAGGGATGGCTTCCGTGCAGCTCTCTCTCCGGTCCCCGGCACGTCCCTCGAGATGGAAGTAGGTGAAGGCAGGAGCTCTCCGCGTGTCGTCTGGACGGAGCGAGTTATCACGGGGCGAATTGGTAGGGAGCGGACTTCGACACGGCTGGCGGTTATTCACTTGCTGCTATGGCCGCGCTTACTCGCATGGTTGGAAAGCGCAATAAGCGTTACCGGCATGTCTGGCTACGCCCGCGTGCTTGACACAGTTCAACGCCTCTTCTTCTCTCTCTCTGCGCAAGCCTTTAAACAACGCGCGTATCTTGCGAGTCCGAATCCTTTATCTCTCCTCTGCGAGTCCTGGCGTGCGAGTCCTTTCACAACGAGCCCTTTCACAACGAGCAAACCCCCTCAAGTCCTATCACCACTGCCGTGTGCACCCGAGTCCTCTTATCTCTCTCTCTCCTCTGCGAGTCCTCCCGCACTAGTGATGCAAGTCAAGTCCCTTCCAAGGGCTTTGCGCAGCGACTTATATAGGCCCGCCCCACGAACCTTCTCAAACTCACCAGATGCGCCTCACCACGCCCTCTCACGCCATGCCGCTAGAGCCCTGATTGGCTGGTGGCTCTTACCGTCTCCCCTACCTCGTGTTACTCGACTAGTGGACAGCCAATGCTTAACAAACTGGATCGAGGCTAAAGTAACTGAGAAATCAGTGGCAAGTAAAGACTATTTTCTTGTATTTACACAACGCAGGCACTAAGAGGGGAAATGGCCTGTTCTTACACATACTAAGACATAACTATTCTACAAATGGGCCTATATGTTGTTCGTGTGACTAACTATGGGGGGCAACCCTTTAACCTTTAATGACTTCAATGTGCCAATCTCAAAACCGTAGCAATATATATATACAGTACATTCAGAAAGTATTCAGACCCCTTCACTTTTTCACATTTTGTTATGTTGCAGCCTTATGCTGAAATCGTTCAAATTCATTTTTTCACTCATCAATTTACACTCAATACCCCATAATGACAAAGAGAAAACAGGATTTTAGAAAGTTTTGCAGATTTATTAAAAAGAAAAAACTGAAATATCACATTGACATAAGTATTCATATCCTTTGCTATGACACTTGAAATTTAGCTCAGGTGCCTCCCATTTCTCTTGATCATCTTTGAGATGTTTCTACATCTTGATTGGAGTCCACCTGTGGTAAATTCAATTGATTGACATGATTTTGAAAGGTGCACACACCTGTCTATATAAGGTCTCACAGCTGACAATGCATATCAGAGCAAAAACCAAGCCATGAGGTCGAAGGAACTGCCTGCAGAGCTCAGAGACAGCATTATGTCGAAGCAAAGATCTGGGGAAGCCTACAAAAAAATATCTACTGCATTAAAGGTTCCCAAGAGCACAGTGGCCTCCATAATTCTTAAATGGAAGGAGTTTGGAACAACCAGGACTCTTCCTAGAGCTGGCCGCACGGCCAAACTGAGCAATCGGGGGAGAAGGGCCTTGGTAAGAGAGGTGACCAAGAACCCGATGGTCACTCTGGCTGAGCTCCAGAGATCCTGTGTGGAGATGGGAGAAACTTCCAGAAGGACAACCATCACTGCAACCCTCCACCGATCTGGGCTTTATGGCAGAGTGGCCAGACGGAAGCCTCTCCTCAGTGAAAGACACATGAAAGGCCGCTTGGAGTTTGCAAAGAAGCACCTAAATGACTCTGACTGTGGGAAACAAGATTCTGTGGTCTGATGAAACCAAGATTGAACTGTTTGGCTTCCGTCTGGCCACTCTGCCATAAAGCCCAGATCGGTGGAGTGTTGCAGTGATGGTTGTCCTTCTGGAAGTTTCTCCCATCTCCCCACAGGATCTCTGGAGCTCAGCCAGAGTGACCATCGGGTTCTTGGTCACCTCTCTTACCAAGGCCCTTCTCCCCCGATTGCTCAATTTTGCCGGGCGGCCAGCTCCGGGAAGAGTCCTGGTTGTTCCAAACGTCTTCCATTTAAGAATTATGGAGGCCACTGTGCTCTTGGGAACCTTCAATGCAGCAGAATTTTTTTTGTAGGCTTCCCCAGATCGGTGCCTCGACACAATCCTGTCTCTGAGCTCTGCAGGCAGTTCCTTCGACTTCATGGCTTGGTTTTTGCTCTGATATGCATTGTCAGCTGTGAGACCTTATATAGACAGGTGTGTGCCTTTCCAAATCATGTCCAATCAATTGAATTTACCACAGGTGCACTCCAATCAAGGTGCAGAAACATCTCAAAGATGATCAAGAGAAATGGGAGGCACCTGAGCGAAATTTCAAGTAACAGCAAAGGGTCTGAATACTTACGTCAATGTGATATTTCAGTTTTTTCTTTTTAATAAATTCGCAAAACTTTCTAAAATCCTGTTTTCTCTTTGTCATTACGGGGCATTGAGTGTAGATTGATGAGGGGAAAAAGTGAATTTAAATGATTTCAGCATAAGGCTGCAACAAAACAAAATGTTAAAAAAGTGAAGGGGTCTGAATACTTTCTGAATGCACTGTATATACGAGTAGAAACACACAGATATACATGCACACACGACGGTGGATACTTTGAGACTTGGGAGGGCTCCTTTCCACCTCCTGTACCTCACATTTAGAGATAACAACCAACCACACATACACATACACACACACACACACACACACACACACACACACACACACACACACACACATACACACAAACACACACACACAGACACACACACACACACACACACACATGCACACACACACATACACACAAACACACACACACAAACACACACACACACACACACACACACACACACACACATACACACACACACATACACACAAACACACACACACACACACACACACACACACATACACACAAACACACACACACAAACACACACACACAGACACACACACACACACACACACACATGCACACACACACATACACACAAACACACACACACACACCTTCACATCATCATCATATAGCTTTCCTTTTGTCACCTCATTTTGTTTTTCTCTCCCTACCCCCATCCTTCTTCCAATTTTATTTTTCTCAAACGCCCCTCACCTTCCCTTCGCCTGCAATATGTGTGAGACCGTCCACACAAAACGCAAATGCGTGTCCATCATTTTCTCCTGGGAGCTTGAACCTGCCTCCTGTTATTGCGATTCAATGACGTATATTATTTACCGTCAGGGGCAGATAAAAGGGGCCATTCTGATAGTGTTTGGGTGATGGGAAGAGTGTGAGGGAGAAAGAGTAGCGTGGGGACTAACACAGAAAAACTGCAACTGTCGTTTGATGGCGCGTTTATGGATATTGTCCATTAACAGTTATTTATGGGTTACACCCGAATGTAATCTGAAACCCAAGGTTAGCCTTACTTGCATGAATATTTCATGCTACCCTCCACTTTTTTGACATATTGTGGTCATTTGCGATTTAATTCGGCATTCCTGGCATGTTGTGTTGGCATTGAGTGCACAGATTTTGTTTTTCCATATATTTCTTATGATTATTGTTATGCCATCTCCGCACCACTCCAGTTGCTCATTAATTCTGATGTCTGTAATGCACCGACCTCTTCGTGTCGCACCGCTATTCAATTTTTTTTTGTGCTAACCTCTGTGCCCCGGGCTTGACACCAGCTGGCTGGGACCTCCTGAAAAATTGGGACTTGCAGAAAAATTGGGACACAGGGCATCCTGTGTTGAAAAACCCCCAACCCCCCAACACCAAACCTGCCTTAAGTAACCCCACTATCCCCAGGCCCTCCTCTGACTCATGGAACCGCTGGCAGGCTGTTATGATTTAGCACATTTTTGATGTTTCTCTTTGTAATGACCTTGGCCGATCGTTAGATACAACATTTGTGCAACAGTAATGAACTGATCTATTATTAATATGGGTTAGCGGTGGCTTCATTGAAGAGGAATGGGGCAGCGTGGCGAACGCTGTACAGCTGCGTGCATTGGACCCCCTAGGATCTCAATGGGATGGACTATTCGCACACTTTGCGCCGCCACAGTTCCCGTGCCCTCGGCACCAGAAGTGGGCTCTCCGTGGCTCCGTGCCCAGCCTTTATAATGCTCGGCCATGGCACACCTGCATGCCGAGACAGAAAATCAGTCTTGGTGACAGCTCTGATGCTTGCTCAAGGTTTGTCTTCAACCTGTGCTCAACGTTTGAGTACCTAGAGGTGTGATCAATTGGAAAGTGTGTTTTCCCCCCAAGTTGGGGACATAACTACGTTTCTCGGAGTACTACTTTATCTAGATTGTGCACGTCTTATAATGCAGGCCCAGTATGAAAGGTTGAGCAGGAGACATCTGTCAGGTTGATTAGGTGGATTTGTATAGGCAGCAACATCCTTTTTGGGAATTCAACCATGCCTAACACGATCGAGCCAAGGTTTCGACAAAGAGAATTTACGACACATATTACATTCATTACAGTTTCTGTTCATTGTACAGGGTCAAGGCCTTATGGGTGGCCGTGTGTGTCCATTTGTGTGTGTGTGTGTGTGTGTGTGTGTGTGTGTGTGTGTGTGTTTCTGGCATTGCACATGATTTTTCTTTGTTTTGTTGTAAAATCTACTATACCATTGCAAATTCTGTAAATTTAATTGGAGTTTTCAAACATTTTCAGTGTTTGCTCCGTGGAACAGTAGAGTACGTGGTAAAAAACAACAACAACAACAACAACAACCAAAAACTAACTCTATCTTCCATACATTTTTACGGCGTAGCCCATAGGGCAAAGCTGTCTAGAACAGTGTTTGTCCGTATGTATGTATGTATGTATGCATGTATGTATGCATGTCCCCTCAAACGTATACCAATCAGAGCTGAGGATCTGATCACATGACAGGGTGATGTGATTACGTCTGATGTCATTACGGCGGTACGGCAGCTTGTCTCCGCACACCGCCATTTTGATTCCACTTTCGTTCAGGCCGACCATATCGTCGAACCTGTCATATATCACAATCTGCATGCTCTACCTTGACGTTTTTCGTTCAGTATGAAACACAAACAAACAGATTGTAAAAATGACCATCAAATATCGATAGCATCGG
>NC_136264.1:164435171-164487671 GCF_964187855.1 Myxine glutinosa
CGTTATGCGAACGCGAATGTTATGCCGGAGTCCAAACCTGAGAATGCTGGAGACTAAAGCTGAAATTGGAAAAACTAAATAGCCTATTTTACTCCTGGAGATCCCAGGATTACCCACCCAAAATATTTTTGCGATCGTTTCAGCAGTTTTTACGGTACCTTCGAACAGACAGACAGACAGACAGACAGACGGACATTTGGTGAATTATAGTGAGATAAAGCACCGTTATACAATGGCTGGCTCTTTTCTAAATGCAGCATGAGATGTAATGCAGACAATTGAACGCTAACACATGGGTCAACTGGCTTAATGTCCATTCCAACTTATTCTGTGGTCCTTGTTCCAACACATTGCCTGTGAAATACCAGGGTGACAGTTTATAGTCGGCCTGGGAATTGAACTCGGACTTGACAGCTCAAAGGTGAGTCTGCCCCCTCTGAGATATCCTGTCAGCCATTATTAAGTTCCTGTCATTAAAATCACTAGGGCATGCCCGTACTATATCTATGTCTAAAATTATATCCCCCCCCCCTCTATTTACATGAAATGGTTTGGTCCAAAGCGAACGGCTTGCGAGTACGGTGACAATCCCCCCCCTCTATTTACATGAAATGGTTTGGTCCAAAGCGAACGGCTTGCGAGTACGGTGACAATCCCCCCCCCCCCTCTATTTACATGAAATGGTTTGGTCCAAAGCGAACGGCTTGCGGAGTTTGGTAAAGAAATCGCCATAACGTGCACAAACGCGCAGGAAAGCGAAAGAATCGCAAATTAGTTGTAATTAGTTTTAAAACATAGTTTAACGCCAACATAGCGGCAACATAGTTTGCCAACGTGAAATAAATGAATACGCTCTCAAATGTGCCGTCCGAGGCAGAGTCTGTTCGGCACGTTCGGCACACGTGATAGCTCGCTGCTCTCTGATTGGTTGAATCGTTTTTTGGACATAGCTCGGTAACTACTTGTCCGATTAATATGAAACCTTGAAAAGGCACATCCTCGGGTCCCCAGCAATATACCTGGCAAGTTTCAAGTATATCGAACCCGTGGTTGTCGAGAAACAGCGGTCACAGACATACAGACATACATACATACATACATACACACAGAGATTACTGGAATTATAGATAGATGAACAAGTTGTCGTTAATTTGAAACCCCACACACAAACATTTTCAATATTTCATCATTCTTTGTCATTCACGTTGTTCAGCTATTCTTCTTAGAAAATATATCTTCATTTTATTTTTACAAACAACTGGAAGTCCAAGTAAAGGTGTGTAGAAGAGTGGAGTTTGGGATGGGGTGTAACACAGGTGTGTGGAGCAGGTATTTAATGAAGGATCCAAGAGAGTGGTATGATGGGAGTTTTAACAAAGTTAGAAGTATCAGGGGTAGGAATACCTCCGCCAGGCTAAACAGTTTACGTTTTGTATCCCACTGATAGGCCGGGTCTGGATACGGACCCGAACCAAAATCTAATCAGTGTTGTTCTCGTCCCCTAACCAACTCATCCACCTAGTTTTGTCATAACTCGTCCACAACCTTTTGAAGTACCATGCTTTATATTGTTTTTGTCCCCATCTCTCAATGGATCTGGACCCAGATCTTCACAAAAATCAAATTGATTCGTCCTTGTCACACATCCAACCTGTCCACCAAGTTTTGTCCGAATGCATTCTTTACTTTTTGAGATATCCTGCAATATATCAGGTTTAGCCCTTTCACTCAATGGTCAAGAATCACTTTAAAATTATCGGATCTGTGTACGAATCCGCATCTTCACCAAATCTAATAATTTCGTCCTTGTCACACACCCACCATCTCCACGAAATTTCGGCTGAATCCATCCACGACTTTTTGAGATTCATTTTCATGTTCACAGATGAACAGACATATAGAGGTGGAAACATAACCTCCGTCCACCTAAGGTGGCAGAAGTAATTATTCAAGTTTATGGTAGGCTGTCACCATTAATAATTTTGGGGAAGAGTACATTTATGGACATTTATGGTAGACTCATTGGATGAGTACATTCAAGTGACTCCACTAACAAAGCAAAAATGAAAGCTAAGCAGAAAGCCTGGATTTTGGAAAGTTACATGGAGTTACTGGGTAAACATGTCTGTCTTGGTAAGGTTGGGCAAGGGAGAACTAAGTGTAGAAAATGCAAGTCCATGAGAAGCAAATGAAGATTGAGAGAATACTCACTCACCTTTTCGTTATGAAAGAGCAGTACGACACTGTTATTTGGAACTTTGATCATTGATATAAAACATTTCCTGCAGGAGGAAGAGGCAGGGTGTGGAGGCCCCACCTCACGAGGGAGAGTTTCTGTTAACGGAGAGTCATAATGTCCTATATTCATCTGCAAAAATCAGATGTTGAAGGTTGAGTTGATGGACACTTCATCACAATACAATGCTTTTGCCGGCTGAGAGAATTTCAAGGGTGACGAGGAAAAGACTTGACATGACAAAAAATTGCATTTATCTCTGGAGGATATTGTCCAATTGATATTGTGGTCTTCCCGAAAGAGGTCATCGTCAATGAGGCTTTGTAGTTCAAGAGCCTCCAATCTCTTCCAGAGGCTTATCATAGAAAAATAATAGAGGATTGCCATATCATTTCTTCTATAAACATGTTAAGGATGTTGAGGTTCTTTCAAATTTAATGTCATGTTCAAGATATCAGACCGGCTTTCCGTTATCAGAAACCGTTGGACCCAAAATGCTTCCGCCGGGAGCGCTGGCCTTCAGGGGAAGAATATATGAGAAGATGACATCAAAATCTGTGTGCTGTTTGCATGTGTGGTGGAAGTAAGTAAGCCAGGAATCAAATGGACCTTTTAGACCACAGGCAGAAAAGCTTGGTAAGCAGGCCAGCTCTCCAATTTCATGATTTGGGCCTCAATTCCTTGTTCTGATGTTGTGATCAGAATAAATTAATTTTGGTGGCTTGGAGAAAAAATTATTCGAGAAGAAAAAAGGCAATATCAAACATGATTCGGGATTTTCTTTTCCCAAACTTACAATTGGAAGCAGAATAACCGGTCTCTCATTCAATACTGCGGATAACCTCCAGAATATCTCCCTGCTCTCAAATGTTGTGTTTGTGTGCTTCCCCATTCTCTCCCCATCTTGTCTTCCGCTCCCTCTTTTTATATATTTTGTTTCTGGTTGATTTGTTTGTGAAATCAATGTTAGCTCTTTCACGAGCCTCGATTCAGTATACAAAAAAAAAAAAAAATACATCGACGTGTCCACATCTCCTGCCAATGCCACTTTCCATTGGAGACAGGCAGCAGCTCAAAATGATGGACATACTGAGGAAAACTGCCCTGGATGATGCCAGTTTGATAAATCAGGATTTGAAGATTCATACGTTGTTGCCACCTACGCGGGCCTATTTCAAAGTCAGTGTAGTGGTCAACCATAAACATCTTGAACTCGGATATAAAATTCGCTCAGTTCAGTTTGTAGGAGGACGGAAGGGATTGCATGGGGATTGTAAGTTGAGGAGTGGTGGGGGGTGGGATGGGGGCAGCAGGGAGGAACAGAAATGAGTTTGGGGTTCATGCTTTCCATTTGCACCAAAAGAATGTGGAACTTACATGATTAAAAAAAAAAAAGAAACACGCAAATTATAACGCAGGTTATATAAATAGACATTTTGGTTTCCTGAAACTACTACCATTGCACTGAAAAAAAGTAAAACTGTAATGAAGCAAATCACAAACACATTGTCAGGAAATACGCACACTATCCTACCAACAGTCATGGGAGACCCCGTTGCAATTGGGAGAATTGCCCACACATGCTTCTGATTTGCATAACCATGATTATCATAAACAGACACAGCATGGAAGGAAGGCAACACTCTCATTGCTCAGTTTCAAAGCATCAAGTTCCAGAGTTAATCGAGTTCCAACAAGGAATGATGATTGGCTGTCAGAGACTGGACACCTTCAACGGGACTATTTCAACCATCTGGAAATGGTCTGACCTGATCTGTCTCATGACCTTGGAGATAGTAAGAGCACAATGTTGGCGTTTCTAATGGCAAATAAACATGGTGGCTTGAATCTCTTATCCAGGCCAGGTTGGGGCAGGAATTTGGAATTTGTTCAGGGCATTGGCACACAATGACCTTCTCTTTTCAAAGGTACCAAAGGATATTTCGCATCCACCAGTGAATCCTAGCAGACTGGATACAGAGCTTAGTGCCCCTCTGCAGGACGGTGCAATCTGATGCATCACTGCGAAGCCCCACGATAACAGCTTCTCATCAATTAGGGGAATCGAACACCAATTTGACGGTTGGAAAGCGAGTACTAGCGAGTACTGAATTATACTGCCAGCCCTTCGAACTATCTGAGCCAAACCCAAATCACTCATTTTGAATGTCATCATGATGTGGAAGACTGCTGGCAACAAATAGCCAGTTGAGCATGAAGATCATCATCGATGGGCTTCATTGGGATTGTGCATTTCTCTCGTGCTTGCTATTAGGCAAGGACTCTCACCTTCTTGTGGAACACGAAACAAAGCAAGCACAAGAATGTCAGTATCAGGACTCGTAATGGGCCTTGGTGCGGATGGAGGAAGATTGAATGGCAAAGCGAGCGGATAGGTTGAGGGAGTAAGGCAGGAGGAAAAGAGGTAGACCGCGGTTGACATGGGAACATTGTGTGTGGAAGGATATCAATGAGGTTTGGGTGGTTGGAGAGTGGGGAGAGATGGCTGAGGACGGGGAAGTGGAGGAGTATTGTGGCCGAGGCAGAGCAGAAGCTCGGTACTGTTGAACATCACCCCTTATAAAGGGAAGAGAAGAATGTGTGCATCTGCTCTATTCCGTGCTTCATTTTGAGGATGTGCAATATTAGGATGGTGTCTGCCTTTTTTAGATGGTGCTGGGATGGTCAATGTTGGTCTGATTTGATCATGCTCCATTAACATGTGGAAACGATGGCAAGGAAATAGGAATATTGAATTGCTTTCAGCATTTTTCCCTGAAGGTCACATGCTGGGTTCCTTTTTTGTATCCAAATTGATGATTAATCCCAGCCCAAGATGTGCTGTCTTCCCAATTCTAGCCTTCAGTGTTGAATTCCGGTCTTTACATGTTTTGAGCATATCATAATGCTCGAATATCACATGGGCTTTGTCATGTCTACACATGCATGCAGTAACCACTCCAAGACATTCCTGTGCATAATCTTTGCCGTAGTCATAAATATTGAATTATCTGGACTGTTGCCATTCTGTCAATGAAGACGTAAGGAAAAAAAGAATAACTTAGATGACATTGGACCTCAAGCTGTGTGGTCCCAATTCTTGTCCTGTCATGTGGCCTGCTCCATTGGATCCATTCTTTTCAAGCTGAATCGTGAGTTTAGTTTTATCTGGGAAGGAAGAATTGGGTCAATTGTGGCAAAGAGTTTCCAAGATTCATAATATTCCATTGCTATTGGCCAAATCATAAATCTTTTTTGGGGTTTGGAAGAAACACTGAATGGTTGTAATAATCCCAGAACACTTGTATGAATGATGTCCACGATAGTTACCCTTTACAAAAAGTACTGTACTGTTGACCATAATCCATGACAAAATATTTTCATTCACTTCACAGTGTGTACCCCGGTTTAGAATAGGTACACCGTATCCCTGCGCATCGGAAGAGGCGACTAAGGGTTGGCGTCAGGAAGGGAATCCGGCCATAAAAACATTGCCTCAAACAGGGAACCATGATTGTCATGGGGCCCGCAAGGCTAACCCCCGCCCTAGCGGGAAAAATGGCCTTAAAACGATCATTCATTCATTTTTCATTCATTCATTCATTCATTCATTCACTTCACAGTGTCTGTCACCTCAATTTCCTTACTTTATAATGTGATTTTGAACATTCCATTTTTACATGGACTTGTGTTTTAAAAGCAGAAGCATTGAAGTTGTGTACATGCTGCCTTGACCACCACCCATCCAGAGCCACATTCCAACTGAAGCAAAAAAATTCTTCAAAAACTTTCAAAAATGGATCAAACAAGATGTTTATATTTAGCAGAAAGATATAACACACATCCAATATAACTCACTTTGGCTAATTTGACATGTGAACGACAACGACGATCACACAATCTGAAATGAACCAAAAAAGCCAAGCAAATTGTTATAAATTTCTTCCCATAAACATAGGTAGGCCCAAAATATTTAAATCACTGCACTTCTTCATTTCATTTTAAATTTCTCAAGAGAACTGATTACATTTCATGGATAATTATGCATTCTTCCCCCCTCACCCTAAAAAAAAAAATATATATATATATATATATATGTATATACAGTGCATTCAGAAAGTATTCAGACCCCTTCACTTTTTTCACATTTTGTTATGTTGCAGCCTCATGCTGAAATCGTTTATATTCATTTTTTTCCCTTATCAATCTACACTCAATACCCCATAATGACAAAGAGAAAACAGGATTTTAGAAAGTTTTGCAAATTTATTAAAATTGAAAGACACATGACAGCCCTCTTGGACTTTGCAAAAAAGCACCAAAAGGACTCTCAGACAGTGAGAAACAAGATTCTGTGGGCTCTCATGTCTCTTTCACTGAGGAGAGGCTTCCTTCTGGCCACTCTGCCATAAAGCCCAGATCGGTGGAGTGTTGCAGTGATGGTTGTCCTTCTGGAAGTTTCTCCCATCTCCACACAGGATCGCTGGAGCTCAGCCAGAGTGACCATCGGGTTCTTGGTCACCTCTATTACCAAGGCCCTTCTCCCCCGATTGCTGTTTGGCCGGGCGGCCAGCTCGAGGAAGAGTCCTGGTTGTTCCAAACTTCTTCCATTTAAGAATTATGGAGGCCACTGTGCTCTTGGGAACCTTCAATGCAGCAGAAATTATTTGTAGATCTGTGATCTTTAATTAACCCCAGATCTGTGCCTCGACACAATCCTGTCTCTGAGCTCTGCAGGCAGTTCCTTCGACCTCATGGCTTGGTTTTTGCTCTGATATGCATTGTCAGCTGTGAGACCTTATGTAGACAGGTGTGGGCCTTTCCAAATCATGTCCAATCAATTGAATTTACCACAGGTGGACTCCAATCAAGGTGTAGAAACATCTCAAAGATGATCAAGAGAAGTGGGAGGCACCTGAGCTAAATTTCAAGCGTCATAGCAAAGGGTATGAATACTTATGTCAATGTGATATTTCAGTTTTTTCTTATTAATAAATTCGCAAAACTTTCTAAAATCCTGTTTTCTCTTTGTCATTATGGGGTATTGAGGGTAGATTGATGAGGGAAAAAATGAATTTAAACGATTTCAGCGAAAGGCCGCAACATAACAAAATGTGAAAAAAGTGAAGGGGTCTGAATACTTTCTGAATGCACTGTATACTGTATATATACATATATACAGTTTGGTTTGGTCCTCATTGGTTAGATTTTTTGCAGTATGCCGTCCTGATGAGGGTTAATAACCCGAAATCCGGATTGGCGGCTCTGCTTGATGTTTAGCCAATGGGGATCAAAGAATAAATCTGTCTGTTGACAGAGTGGCCGGGTTGAGGCCTCCGGGATGGAGGTGACGCTTTGGTCTAGGACTTCGGTCCACAGGAGATCGGGACAGCGCTCGTCATGCTGTTATGTCGTTGATTATATATATATATATATATATATATATATATATATACATACATACATACATACATACACACACACACACACACACACACACACACACACACACACACACACACACACACACACACACACACACACACACATATATATATATCTATCTATAATTCCACTAATCTCTGTGTGTGTGTATGTTTGTTTGTGACCGCTGTTTCTCGACAACCACGGGTCCGATATACTTTAAACTTGCCAGGTATATTGCTGGGGACCCGAGGATGTGCCTTTTCAAGGTTTCATATTAATCGGACAAGTAGTTACCGAGCTATGGCGATTTAGCCGTTCGCCGTTCGCTTTGGCGTTGCGAATGGACCAAACCATTTCATGTAAATAGAGGGGGGGGTTCTGTGGTCGTTGCGAATGGACCAAACCATTTCATGTAAATAGAGGGGGGGGGGATTGTCACTGTACTCGCAAGCCGTTCGCCGTTCGCTTTGGCGTTGCGAATGGACCAAACCATTTCATGTAAATAGAGGGGGGGGGGGGGGGATATAATTTTAGATATATATATAGTACGGGCATATATATAGTACGGGCATGCCCTAGTATATATAAACCCGGTGTGAACCCCGGTTTAGAATACGTACACCGTATCCCTGCGCATCGTAAGAGGCGACCAAGGGTTGGCGTCAGGAAGGGCATCCAGCCATAAAAACATTGCCTCAAACAGGGAACCATGATTGTCATGGGGCCCGCAAGGCTAAGCCCCGCTCGAGCGGGGAAAATGGCCTTAAAACGATCATTCATTCATATACAGACTTGGCATTTAATATGGAATTTTTTTTTTTCTTGACTTGGGTTTACTTTCTTAACTCAGTATATCACTCTGGTGAGTTTCTTTTACACTTTCGTGATTTATTTGTTAAAATAACCATGTCACTGATTGTCTGTCGCAGCAAGAAGTCAACAACGGGATTATATCACAGGTGGCATGGCAAAATGTACGGACAGGTGCATTTGACGATTGGCTTCACAGTCGGGTATACAAGGGTTGTTGCATTCTGTATTAGTGGAAAACAACTGCTGCACGTCTCCAAAAGTTATTGCTGCTTCCTCTGGAGATGGTCCGTCAACTCGACAATGCTGTTTGTCATGGAGTGGTGGCTTTACAAAATTACGGCATGAAAGAGCGTGCTATTGCTCGGCAGTATGGCATCACTCAAGGTCAGGTGTCAAAGATCCTGAAACGAAATGCTCAGAGGGGTGTCCCTACTCCAATACCGAGGCCAGGACGTCCCCGCAGAACCACAAGGAGGAATGATCGCCAGCTGCACCGGTTAGTCCACAATGGCCGTACCAAGTCAGCTAATCGGCTTAGGGCTGAGTGGCAGCAACTGACAAATGTGCCTGTATCCAGAAGGCTAGTCAACCAATGACTGGTTCAAGCAGGCTATCGTGCCAGGCATCCCCTGAGAAAGCCACGCCTGACCAGACAACACCGCCAGCGCCGATTGCAGTGGGCCAGAGAGCACCGTCAATGGCAGCCAGGACACTGGAATCATGTGATCTTCAGTGACGAGTCTAGATTTCTGGTCTATCGTCAAGATGGCCGAGTCCGAGTGCGCAGACAAGTGCATGAAGCCTACAACAAAGATTGTATAGTGCCAAGAGTCCAAGCTGGAGGTGGTGGGGTGACTGTTTGGGCTGCTTTTCATGCAGGGGGCAAAACTGACCTGGTTGTTCTGAATGGAAACCTGAACCAGTTCAAGTACAGGGCCATTCTGGAAGAAACATTGCTTCCATTTGCTCGTGCAGCCTTTCAAGGAAACTTTGTCTTCCAAGATGACAATGCACTGCCTCATCGTGCTCGGATGATCCAACACTTTCTTGCTGACCGTGGTGTAGAGCATATGGAGTGGCTTGCCATGTCCCCGGATATGAATCTTATAGACAACTTGTGGGCAGAATTAACGCGTCAAGTCGACCACTTGGACCAGCAGCCGACTTCTGTGCTTGAATTGCAGCAGGCTATTGTCACTGCATGGCAAGCGATTCCTGTCCAAACCTTGGCAAATCTCGTGAACAGCATGCCTCAACGTGTACGTGCTCTCCTGAATGCTCGTGGGTGTTACACGAAGAACTGAACTGTAATTTTACTGTCCGTAATCCCAGTCGTAATTTAACTCTTTTTTTTGTTAAAAATTTTTTTGGCCAATGTGCAAAATAAAGAGATACTTCTGGAAAACGTACAGAAGTTTAACACAGTACTGTCCATGAATTGAGTTCGATATCAGTTTACATCACTTTCAAGGATCAATTTATTTGTTTCGACATGTCAAATGTGGTTTTTGTTTCTTTTAAAGGTCACATTAACAAAATCTAGAATAATTTCAACATAATTCCAATGAACTTTTGGTTCGAAGACATCTTGAAAAGTAAGTTCACCCCCACAAAAAAAATATTCCATATTAAATGCAAAGTCTGTATATATAGAGATATATACAGTCACTTGAAATAGTAAGTACACCCCATGTAAAGTTTTGACTTTTTCAACATATTTCAACATACAGCTATTTGATCTTCATTTCAGCAATATTGATAGATAAAGGTGATATAATATAACAAATATCATGAAACATTTACATTTTGTAGTCCATTGTATAATTTAAATAAATATAAATGCAAATTTCGCATGTGGAAAAAGTAAGTACACCCTTGGCTCGATAGGTGGTATTGCCCCCTTTGGCAGAAACAACCTCAAGTAGGCGTTTCTTATAACTCTCTACCAGTCTCTGACATCGACTGGGAGAAATTTTTTCCCACTCCTCCATGCAGAATTCTTTCAGCTGTGTGATGTTTGAGGGGTTTCTTGCATGCACAACAACAACAACAACACAACATGCATTTTAAGGCCATTTTCCCTGCTAGAGCGGGGGTTAGCCTTGCGGTCCCCATGACAATCTTCTCCATTTTGCCCTATTTTCTGCATCTCTCCTTGTTAACCCCCTTGCCCGCATTTCTTCTTCCACCATCTTTAGCCAAGTCTTTCTCGGTCTTCCCCGTCCTCGACTTCCTTCTACATTAATTTCCATCACTCTTCTCAACCAGTCACTTTCATCCTTCCTCAACACATGACCAAACCATCTCAACCTGTTCCTCTTCACAGCATCAATCACAGGCAATATTCCCATCATCTTTCGCAATTCATCATTTGTCTTCCTCTCTCTCAACGATACTCCGCACATCCATCGAACCATTCGCATTTCCACCCTTTCCAGCCTTCGTTGCTGCTCTACGTTCATTACCCATGTCTCGCTCCCATAAATCATAACACTTCTCACACATGCAGCATACACCTTTCCCTTCAGCTTCAGCGACACTCCCCTCCTCATCAGCACGCCACTCAGTTCCCGAAACTTCTTCCATGCACATCTCACTCGAGCAACCGTTGCCGAGTCTGATCCACCTTCTCCATTCAGCATGTCTCCGAGGTAGCAAAATGTTTTCACACCTTCCAGCTTCACGCCGTCTCCAAGATCCAACTCAACATTTCCTCCATCTGCAGCTCCCTCTGTGCACACCTTACATTTGAATGTAGCTGCCACACTGGTAAATGACCCTCTCAGACCACTACATTTTTGATGACCCCACTCAGCGCACATTGTACATTGAATGGAGTTCACTCCGACACCCTTCCTGCACACAGCACACGGCCACTTCCCAGTTCTTTCCACCTCACCACATGCTTTACCACTTGCCATCACCTTCGTCTTTCCGATATTCACATTCAGACCTTTTGTCTCCATACATTCCTTCCACTTGTTCATCTTTTCCTTCAGTCCATCCATACTTTCCGCAATCAACACCAGATCATCTGCATACAACAACTCCCACGGAAAACCCTCCTTTACGTTCTGAGCCAGCACCTCCATCACAGCTACAAATAGTAGTGGACTTAGTACGGACCCCTGATGCACTCCCACCTTCACCTCAAACTCACCACTGTTCCCGTCCTTCGTCCTTACAGCTGTTCGCGCTCTTTTGTACATTGCCATCACTACTCTGATCAACCATTCCTCCACTCCTAACTTCCTCAATGCCCATGTCAATACTTTGCGTGGAACCCTATCTCGGAAGCCAGATCGTTTCTTGCATGCTCGGAAGCACAGCTTCCATGCACAGCTCGTTTCAAATCCCCCCACAACATCTCGATGGGATTTAGATCCAGGCTTTGACTTGTCCATTCCAGAACCCTCCATTTCTTTCTTTTCAGCCATTCCTTGGTGGATTTACCTGTATGTTTAGGGTCATTGTCATGTTGCAAGGTCCACCTTCGGTTGAGCTTCAACTTTTCGACAGATGGCCTCACATTATCCTCAAGCACCCTCTGGTACAATGAAGAATTCATATTGGATTCTATGATGTTGAGCTGCCCAGGCCCTGATGCAGCAAAGCTGCCCCAAACTATAATATTTCCACCACCATGCTTTACAGTTGGTATCACGTTCTTGTGGTCAAATGCTGTCTTTGGTTTTCGCCAAACATGTCTCTGGTACTGTGGCCAAATAGCTCTACCTTTGACTCATCTGTCCAGAGCACATTGTTCCAGAAGTGCTGGTCTTTTCCTAGGTGTTCATTAGCAAACTTTAGTCTTGCCCTGATGTTCTTTCTGGACAGCAAAGGTTTCCTCCTGGCACACCTCCCATGTAGATCAAATTTGTGCAGCCTCTTTCTAATGGTAGACTCGTGCACTTTGACATCAACAGTGGCAAGAGCTACCTGTATGTCCCGTGATGACATTCTGGGGTTCTTAGAGACTTCTTTCAGCATCTTGCGGTCTGCTCTCGGGTTGAACTTGCTGGGGCGGCCTGGCCTGAACAAGTTGGCAGTTGTTTGGAATCTTCTCCACTTATAGATGATCTTCCGGACAGTCGAATGATTGATTTCAAGTTGTTTGGAGATCTTTTTAAATCCCTTCCCAGACTCGTAGGCATCTATAACCTTCTTTCTGAAGGCCTCAGAGAGCTCTTTTGATCTAGGCATGGTGACGCCGCACACTTAAAGAGCAAACCAAACTAAATGCCTGAGGTTTAAATAAGACAGGTTCCTCCAAGATCCTCTCTAACGATGTTCTAATCATTTGCACCTGAACTGGTGCACCAAATTCTAATTTTAGGTATTTCAAGTAGTGATAAATGTAGGGGTGTACTTACTTTTTCCACATGCGAAATTTGCATTAAAGTTTATTTAAATTATATAATGGACTCCAAAATGTAAATGTTTCATGATATTTGTTGTATTATATCACCTTTATCTATCAATATTGTTGAAATGAAGATCAAATAGCTGTATGTTGAAATATGTTGAAAAAGTCAAAACTTTACATGGGGTGTACTTACTTTTTCACGTGACTATATATATATATATCAGAATATATATATATATATATATATATATATATAGATATCAGAATATACATATATATCAGAATATATATATTGTTACGGTTCTCCACCACCCTTCTTCCCCTTACCAAGGGGGGATTAAACCCCTTGTTCTTTCTGGGCTTGGCGGAACCGAGAGACTTGAAACGCCTCTTCCGGACAAACGCAAGGTAGGGTTTTGGGACCAAGTCTCGCTCGTACCTAACTCCCTGCGCCGCCACGGAAGCGGGGAAGCAAGCCTCGCACGGGCCACGTGTAATTTGGGGTACACCGAGCGGATTGAGTACCACGTGGTCCGTGCAGTCACCGTTAATTAATTGGACCCCGATTCGAGCGGTTCTACTCGTACCATGCTTAGCCAATGAGGAAATCACAGGAACGATCGAATGGAAAAGGAAGAACACAGGTTTAATTATTATTCCCACACGTATGTACAAGGATCGGTACGCAGAGACACAGAGCAGGACTTAGTCAGTCTTATTCTTAAAAGCCCAGACTCGGGCCCGTCACACTCACACAGGGGATTGCAGGCAGGTTGATGTTCCGGCCAAACGCGTCGACGTGGTCATCCAGGAACGGCCCCGTCTGGCTCTCCACGGTCCCAGCACGTCCCGCGAAGATGGCAAGCAGGCGGTGGAAGGGTCCTCGTCACGCGTCTCCCGAACAAAAGGCAGCCGATGAGTTAGGACGAAAATACGCGTCTCTCAGCGCGCTATCACTCGCGCAGATTAATGCACTGTATGCGGCTCGGTTTTAAGCTCAACCGAGCGTTGCTTTATATTAGCGCGTATCCTGGTTCAATGCGCGTCTTTCTCCACTCGCGTATCTCTCAAAGTCCTCTTCGGCTCACCGCGCTGCTGGAACTCAACTCTCAACCGCTGGTGCTCAGTCCTTTTACGCTCTCCACTCACAAGTCCTTACTCAGCTGCTCACCGCGCGCGAGTCCTTCTCGTCGGTCCTTCTACTCGCAAGTCATTTGACACTCTCCACTCGCAAGTCCTCCTGGGGGCTTTGCGTGATGGGTTATATTGATACGCCCCGAACCTTCTCGAACTCTCTCGAACCTTCCAACCACGCCCTGTGACGCAGTGTTGCCGCCACACCCTGTGAGCCCTGATTGGCGGCTAGCGCTTACCGTCAGCTCCTCTGCCGCCTCATTCGGTCCCGCCCCGACCCTCCGAGGCGGCTTCATGTTAATTCGCGCCAAAATGAACCAAAGGAAGCGCAAAGGGGCATGAGGCTAGGGAGGCGGGATAGTCAGTAGAAGTAGGACCTATTCGCTTTACTCTACTCAACGCAGAACTAACATAGGAAAAGGACTAAGCTCACAAATACTAAGAGATAACTACACTATCACGAGGCTACATGTTGCTTGTGTGACTAACTATGAGGGGGAAATTTCACCTTTATTCTACTGACTGTACAAAATTCAAAACCGCAACAATATATATATATATATATATATATATATGTATATATATATATATATATATATATATATATATATATATATATATATATATATATATACCCAATCACATCTCTCGCCCATAATTGGGGGAATTAACCAATCACCTCTCACCTAATCAATCATCCCCAGGTGGCTGGGATTAAAATTAACCCACATGGTCTTCTCGCCAAAAGATTAAGCTGCATATAGCAACTAAGAAAAGCTTCACAAGATAAGCCCTTTTGCTGTTTCAAACCCTACCTGGTTTCCTGCACAGCCGCAGACATTCACAAGTAGTACATACATGAGAATCCCAACGCTACATTTCTTACCCTTTCTTAGCCTTTGGACCAATTTCCTCGCTTGTTGGGGAGTCATAAGTAACACCGGAGACAGAAACGCACACCGCCGAGGCTCCGAAATATGTAGCAAGTACAAGGCTGATCGCAGTCAACATATAAATATCAAAACCCATTCACTTCTCTCACCTGTAATTGGCGTGATTAACCAATCAGCTCTCGCCTAATCAATAGAAATTATAATGGTCCAAGTCACCTCGGAATAATTGATTAGTTGAGAGCTATTGGTCAAGTTTCATGACTGTATTGTGTAAATTCCAAACGTTATTTTTCTCGCTCGTCTTTTCTTTCTGTTTCAGCCTGATCAATTTTCAGTCAATTAAAGTCTCCCATTTTATTTTCCCGAACATTCCATCTGACCTCTTTGAATGTTTTTTTTTTTTTTAATTCGCGACCCTGTTGTTACTTTTGCCTTTGGTGATGACAATGGTCTATGATTACGGTACGGTACTTTGTTATTTGAACCGTGCTGTACTACAACTACTACTGATTGTAGCAGATGGTACACCCAGTTTTTTCATCCATCCAAGGAATGGCACCCACATTGATGCCTCGCTCTCCATGCGAAACATCAGGATGACCGTTTATCGTTGGTGAGATTCAAACCCAGGCTAGACAACTCGGAGACAGGTTTGCATAACTCCTGGCGGCTTTCCTGGTAGACCCTGTTACTTCAACTGTACTTTTCCTTTTGATACACTGTTTTCTTGACGTCACAAAGCGTTATAATATTCGCCTATTTGAAAGCTACAACCATGTTTTCTCTAAACCAAATGCCCAAATATATTAGCCCCTTCCGAGGATAAAAATTTCATCTCTTCTGTATTATGAGCTGTGTCGTTCCTTACCTATGACTATGTTTCTTACCACTTTCTACATCTTGATTTTTCACTCGTTTTCTTTTTAAAATCCGGTTTCACTCACTGTGGAATACTGGTATCTGTGACGGCGCTGGTCCGCTGTACGTTGGCAGACAAGGTAAACAATGGATTTTATCAACTAAAAGTTGATAAGACTATGTTTACCGTTATGGGAAACAAAGTGCAGCCGACGTTCCGAGCATCAGCCGCAATTTGTGAAATCTATTGTTCACTCGATGTAACAACAAGAAAGATGATCAATGTAAGTCTTGCACTTTGTTTCAATCCAAACACAACCAACAAAACTAGTTTTGTCGAAATTAATAAAAGTGGCACCACTATGTTCAGTCAGCCTCTGAAAAAATATGAATGTCGTCAATGGCGGAGCCCTTGAAATCGATGAAAAAAATGCACACATCCTGCAATGTCAATGCACCTTTACCTTAATAACAAGAACATTGAAAGAGATTGAACAAATCAATGCAATATCTAGAATTTTAAGCCAGAGTCACAGCACTTTAAATATATAAAAATAAACACCTTTAGAGGCCATTTTTCCCCGCAAAGCAGGGGTTGGCCTTTTCCGGGGACCGTGGTTGTTGTTGTTTTTGGGTCCCCTTTTTGAAGCAATGTTTTACGGCCGGATGCCCTTCCTGACGCCAGCCCTTTTTGCCGCCTTTAACGACAAACAGGGAATTACCAGTGAACTGGTACTCAATTAGCCGACCTCGGAAGGATGGCAGGCTGAGTCAACCCCCCTGGCGTTAATTCAGCGATCGACCGGGATTCGAACCCAGGATCCTAGGATCCCAAGCCGGCACCCTAGCCGCTAGCCCAACACCAGGGTTAGTCACAGCACTTTGAGTTCACAAAATCAAAGGGCAACCTCCTTTGCATCCCATGGTGAAGGCTCATAATGTTACACAACGCTCAGAAAAAACATCCACATGCACTCATGTGTCCTAACAACCTGTTTTTGGTAAACACCTCAAACGTTATTTTTGATGTTTCCATGTCCGACGTTACTTCCCATACCTTCGCCCGCAGTCATACAATGAAGCCGTCATGTAATTTTCAAAACAAATGCGTCCGGTCTCTTCTTTGGCAAGATATAAGTTCAAGGAATACTTCCTGTTGTATAGCATACGATTGTAGTTATAAACTTTGCTGTCATTTCAAATTAATTTCCTTGGCATCTCCCCCTACACTCCACCATCTCCTGCCCCCAAAAAAAGTCACAGGAGGGACTCAAACATTTCATTTGTTCTGTCTCTGTTTGTTTGGCTACTGTCTTGGGATCCCTATGGCTGTCAGCCTGAAGGATTGGGATGCACAAAATTAACCTGTTTCACTTGTATGGGAGGAGGGTTGGGGGTGGGGGGAGGGGTGGACAGTGGACTGATTGGTAAGAAAGGTGGATGGGAATATCTACTCAAATTGCTGCACCTTTAACTTCCCAGCAATGACTGAACCTGCAAGTTGGATAATGTAACGAATGAAATGAGAAGTCTGGAAAAAATAAATACTGTATTTGAAAATACCAACAGCACTCATTCTGTGCATCAGCACAATGTTGTTGCCGTGGTACTTGTGTGTGTGTGTGTGTGTGTGTAAGGGGGTGGGGGGTGGAGGGGAGGATGTTTTGTGAGCGGGATGATGTGTATCGTATACATGAACAAGGATTCTTGGATTCCACCAAAAATAAGAAGTTAGTACCTACAATGGTGCCTACACACTGCTTTGCCAACCACCGATCCTTCAACTGCTTAATGGCCAAATTTATACTGGGTGTGCTTCTTGCTTAGCAAGTGTTTTCAATGAAGCAGCACAGGGTGCGAGCCTGTATGCATAGTATTGGGTTTCACACAAAAGCATATCGGGTTTAAAACATCACTGGCCCTTAAATTTAAGGGTCAACAAAAAACCCCTAGGCATTTGTGCGGAAGACCGATAGAACCAATTTGTGACACTTTTGCAGTGCCTGAACGCCATGGTCCGTCGAATGTTCGTTCCTGACGTTTCCTGGCACATGCTTTAAACTTAATGATCATATTGAATTACCAGGTTCTTTCCCTTACGCTCGTTGAGATTGAACTAGACCAAGTTGCCATTTTTGTCTTCCAAACTCTTGCATGGAACTTTGCAATTTATGCTGATATATGTGTGTGTGTGTGTGTGTGTGTGTGTGTGTGTGTGTGTGTGTGTGTGTGTGTGTGTGTGTGTGTGTGTGTGTGTGTGTGTGTGTGTGTGTGCGCTTACGTGCGCGCACAGACACTTGTCGATGAAGGTTGAAATGGTCTTTTTATTCAATCTATAATATAAAAGGAGCTCGGTCTCGTCGTGCGTCCGTCTGTCCATCAACAATTGTTCTAATCAAGCAACAATGGTACCCCCTACACAATTGGCAATGCTATCAATCAGATGCTAGGCAATCTGTAAACAGCACGATATAGTTCAGTAAAGTTACGATAGATGGGCCGGTTAACGGTTTCAATTTACAGTTTGAAAGAAAAACTCTTCTTCATTCATCTTCTTCTTCACTTATAATAATGCCAAGTCTCATTCAATCGCGTTTCTCATATTAATTCCATTCAGAAAGCGCTTGTTATCTATATTCAATACTTTTTCTTTTAACATTTCTATTTTATTAATATAACAGTGATATATCGGCCTATCAAACAGTATTTCTGATTATACACCACCCTTTAAAGCGTACGTAATAAATCTATCTTCATCTGTAACATTGGTATTCCCATCGACGGGTGTTATCTTCTCATGTAATCAAAAGGAACAGAGGTGTTGATGAAACTTCACACATTCCTCAAGATTCGTGTCCACACCTGCTCCATATATCTAGTAGCACCTTTATGTCATACGCACTTTAGATGGGAACAGCCATTTTAATAACACATGCTTTGACATCTTCATCATTCGAAAACTTAATGCCACCAAGATGTTCCCTGAATGGTAGAAGAAGATGAAGATCACAATTTGACAAGTTTGGACTGTGTCTGGGGGATGATTTACACGAGTTGTCTTTTGATTAGATGTGGTCTTTTTGTGCCCATCATTTACTAACCGAATTCAATTTCAAATGATACTATAAGTTCTCCTACTGGGAACTTTAGCACAGGAGGCCATTTGGGGCCAGGAAGCCAATGCAATGGTTGTCGACCTATGGTTGTTTGTCAGCGCTCTGTCTTTTTAAAATGCTGAGTGTCAAACATGGAAGCAGCACGTACCATTTTCGAAGTCTTTGGTGATATGACTCGGCCAATCAGGTTCGAACTGACGACTGCCCAGACTCAGAACGGATGCTCTCGCCATTACACCGCCGAGTTTGGTTATGCCAACAGCTGCCCATTACAACATAAGAACTCCAAGAAAGACTTACATCGCCAAATCTTGGGAATTTCAGCTGGTTTGACAATCTCCTTGAAAAATAAATTAATGGTACACCGATGTTTCACAACAACAACAACATGCATTTTAAAGGCCATTTTCCCTGCTAGAGCGGAGGTTAGCCTTGCGGTCCCCATGACAATCTTCTCCATTTTGCCCTATTTTCTGCATCTCCCCTTGTTAACCCCCTTGCCCGCATTTCTTCTTCCACCATCTTTAGCCAAGTCTTTCTCGGTCTTCCCCATCCTTTACTTCCTTCTACATTCATTTCCATCACTCTTCTCAACCAGTCACTTTCATCCTTCCTCAACACATGACCAAACCATCTCAACCTGTTTCTCTTCACAGCATCAATCACAGGCTCTATTCCCACATCTTTCGCAATTCATCATTTGTCTTCCTCTCTCTCAATGATACTCCGCACATCCGTCGAACCATTCGCATTTCCACCCTTTCCAACCTTCGTTGCTGCTCTACGTTCATTACTCATGTCTCGCTCCCATAAATCATAACACTTCTCACACATGCAGCATACACCTTTCCCTTCAGCTTCAACGACACTTCCCTCATCATCAGCACGCCACTCAGTTCCCGAAACTTCTTCCATGCACATCTCACTCGAGCAACCGTTGCCGAATCTGATCCACCTTCTCCATTCAGCATGTCTCCGAGGTAGCAAAATGGTTTCACACCTTCCAGCTTCACGCCGTCTCCAGGATCCAACTCAACATTTCCTCCATCTGCAGCTCCCTCTGTGCACACCTTACATTTGAATGTAGCTGCCACACTGGTTAATGACCCTCTCAGACCACTACATTTTTGATGAACCCACTCAGCGCACATTGTACATTGAATGGAGTTCACTCCGACACCCTTCCTGCACACAGCACAGGGCCACTTCCCTGTTCTTTCCACCTCACCACATGCTTTACCACTTGCCATCACCTTCGTCTTTCCGATATTCACCTTCAGACCTTTTGTCTCCATACATTCCTTCTACTTGTTCATCTTTTCCTTCAGTCCATCCATACTTTCCGCAATCAACACCAGATCATCTGCATACAACAACTCCCACGGTAAACCCTCCTTTACGTTCTGAGCCAGCACCTCCATCACAGCTACAAATAGTAGTGGACTTAGTACCGACCCCTGATGCACTCCCACCTTCACCTCAAACTCACCACTGTTCCCGTCCTTCGTCCTTACAGCTGTGCGCACTCTTTTGTACATTGCCATCACAACTCTGATCAACCATTCCTCCACTCCTAACTTCCTCAATGACCTATGTTTCACAGTACATTATTTGTGTGTGCTATCTACATTCTATCCAGAATGCTTTGGCCAACTTTCATGTTATTTCCTGTATAACCTCCATTTAAATGGCATTTACCCACATTACCTTGATATTGTCATTAACTAAGCAATCGTGCACACAAAATGCAATATTTCACAAAATGTGTCAGTGCAAAATCTCTTAATTCTGAATCTCTTAAGTATGATTTACGATTGCAGACACTTTGCGATGATGTTTCTATCACGCACATGATGATCAACCTGACAACTTAGTGAGGAGTAGAGGTCAACTAATTTACAATGAAGCAGTTTATGGTCGACTTGATGCTGAAGTGAGCAGTAGAGGCAACGACAACTTACAACGTTGTCAATTGTGAACCAGATAACGTAGCATTACCAATGGTGTTGTAAGATCAGTGTCGTAGAGTGTTGCTGAGAAACAGTACTTTGTTTATCGTCTCCGTACATGCCATGTCAGCTTTGAAGCGTGGAACACTACCACCTCGCTGTGGGGATCAGCACGATGAATGGCCTGATCGGAGCTCACAAGCCTTGCAGAAACAACACACCCCAAAATTGGATGCGCAAAATAGCTGAGTCTCACCACAGAAGCCAGGGCTCTGATGAATGTGTGGCCAGAGAGAGTCTCCTCATTTCATTTGAGAATCCCCTTCCCCGCCCTCCCTCCTCTCACGAGTATGACACGGTGCTATCAGAGCAAAGCAAATTCACCAGCATCTCCTTTCCTTGATTTGCTTAATCTGGTTGTTGACAACCTCTACCATTGGTCCATGCACTTTTATTTCCAGCATTCCAGGCATGGCCCCTGCTTCCCAAAGCCCCATCATACTGCTGCCCACAGCTTCCAACCCACAGCTTCCAACCCAAGCTTGTCAGGGCATTCTCTTGTCTGCCTGAGCCTATCAACCATACCAGGGTCCGTTTTTACTCCGATTGTCAATCGAATTCACATTTCGTTATGCTTTTATTTACTTAACAAACTGGATATAATGTATTTTTTTTAAATTATCTTTCTTCTGAAATGTGTATATTTAGACCATTTGTAGACACTGTGGTTTCCCTTAGTTCCCTCAATCCCACCCTCCCCTTTAAAAATATATAATTGCTAGGTTTTGTATGTTGTTGCACACCCAACCACTTCCCAGTATTGGTAAGAAAATTGTGGAAAAGAGCATTATGAACTTAGGTTGTAATAGCAGAAATTGGTTCCCTTTTTTCTTCTTATTTTTGTCTCTTCTGCTAGCGTGGGAAAGCACTGCTGTCCCATTTGGACATAATTGCAAGCATCTGCTTGATATGAGTGCAGTCACCACGAGGCTGTGCTGTGCATAGGGATGATCTTGGTCACGCAGTTGCCACATTTTCATTTCCCATGTTCAAGTAATTGCATACACATTGGGCAGAGATGTCAGGGAAGAATAATGGAGTTGATGGGGAAGGGTTGTGGATTGGGAAGTGGGGGTGTGTCAAACTGAAAACATTTTCAAAGCGGAGGCAATTGGACGGTGACAATGACTTCTTGTGTTGCTTCTTTACGAATCTCCATTTTGAGTCTGGTGATGCAGGCAGGGCATTAATCCGAGAAAGATGCACAGAAAATAACCAGCGCTCTCCCCTCCCCAGAAATGACCTTTCTTGATTTTATGGAACAGCTGGTAAAGTTTAAATTAACACCGGCAGCCTGGTCTTGATTTGGACCCTTTTGTGTACGGCCTTTAAAGCAATAATAGGTGCAACAGTAATTACGCTGCAGCTTGGAGCACTTCGGTGAAGTCAAACTAATGTGGTTTTCCTTCCCAAGGGTTTCGCTGACCTAGACATCTTTAGATGTAATTGCCCTGATTTTGGCTTTTTGCGGCAGTGGCTCCTTGGACAAGTAAAATGCTCCACCACCCATTGGCTTGCTCAGCACCTTCTGTTCGTTACATTGACGGAATCTTGATGGCATCCGGTTGTTGCAAAAAAAACTAAAGCTGCAAGTGCAATGTTTTCACAAATTGCATCAAATAAAGAAATAATCTTCAGAGCCATCCCATTAAAAAATTGTTGTTGTTTTTTTTAATGACAGCAAACAACCTCTGCACTGAATGGAATGAGTTAAGGTGATATTAGATATTCCTTGGTACAATTTCTCCAGCAAAGTTGAGCATTGTTGCATCAAAGAGCAAAGCTGCTGTGGACTGGTCTTCATGCCATGATTGAACACATTCCAAAGATGCTTGATCAGATTGATATCTGGAAACTGCAGTGGTCGGGCCAGATGTAAGTCTGCATCAAGTCCTTTGAACTATTTGTGCATAATTTTTCATCCTAAACCATGCCATAATTATCTGTGATTATAACTTGGCATGAAAGATTGATTTGCATTTAGGGAAAACTTGACGGGCACCAGACTTCTGCCAATTGCGCGTTGTCCACCTTTTCACCTCCCAATTGCTCAATATTTTCATTTTTATTTTAATTTTGATGTGGCTTCGTCTGAATGGCTAATTTTTGGTTGTAATAACAGAAGTTTTTTTACTGTTTACATTTTCTTTACAAATTTTGTATTCCTTATATACTTCTTCATTAATGGCCACAATTATTCCCACTTTCTTGTGGGATTGGCCGGGTAGGCCTGGTCCAAGGCTTTCACGAACCTGCTGGGCAGGCCTGACGATCAACTCAGGTTAGGGCAAGAATTTGGAATTTGGCTATGTTTCCGGTGATAGCTCACCTACTGTTTGCGAACTACGTCGTGTGATATTTAATGTCCACCAACTAATGCCAGCAGACGGGAAGCCCATTTAACGTCCATCCAAGGGACGGCCACACACATTGTGGACGTCCAATACACATTGATGTATCACCATGCCTGTGAAACACCAGAATGGCATTTTATAGTTGGGCAGAGATTCAAACCCAGGCTGGACAGCTTAGAGGTGAGTGTGCGTACCTCGAGGCCATCCGGCCAGCCCTAATGTCTGTGCTGCTTATATTTTTCTTAATTTCACATGTATATAATGATATGATAAATACCTCTGCCACTGACGGTGGACAGAGGGTATGTTTCCGCCCCTGTTTGTTTGTGAGCAGAATATCTCAAAAAGTTATGGAGGGATTCGGCCGAAACTTGGTGGGCAGGTTGGGTGTGTCACATGGACTAAATTATTCTATTTTGGCGAAGATCTGGATCCGGATACTAGAATCTTTTAAGTGATTCTTCACCATTGAGAAATAGGGCTAAAATTATATGTCGCACAATATTTCAAACAGTTGTGGGCGGATTCGGACAAAACTTGGCGGATGAGTTGGTTAGGCGACAATATCAAGCCGATTCGAGTTTGGATGGGGTCCGGATCCAGTTCGGTTTATCAGTGGGATACAAAGCATAAACTGTCCAGTCTGGCGGATGTATGTGCCCTCCTGGGTGAGTCTAATTTCTAATGTGATAAATTATTGACCCTTATTGGGCCATTAATAGCAAAATTTTAATTGAGAATTACCTGATGCTACTCTGTGTGGTTGTTGTTGTTTTACTAACTTTTTCATGGTGTAATAGTGACTCTTAAGACTGATTCTGTGAGAAGTTTGTTGTGTTTGTTTCTACACCCGAGTCAGGTAATTGTCCATAAAACTTTTGCTTCCATCTCTAGCACTGTGACTTAGGAGCACATACTTATCCTTTACAAGGAAAGGTGAACATTCTTGGTGCTGATAAGCTCCATTGACTGATTCCTGCCACTGCATTGAGTTCATCCAGCATGATTTGAGCAGGACTTGTTGCAGAACAGCTTTCAAGAAGAGTCATCTTTCCCCCAAATGATCAAAAAGACTAAGCTTCCCAAGATGATTATGCCTGCCAAGAGAGGCAAAAAACCAGGGTTTCATCACTCGTTGAAGTGGAAGCTTAGGACTCGAGCCATCTGTTCTAGCAATTGTTGAGAGTTTAGCACAACTGGTCATTTATGGAGGAGGGAATGCGTTAACTGACTTAATCAATCCACTTAGCTTTTAAGTTCCTTCGATAACTTGCGCCAATGAGTTTCCTTATTTTCTCACAAATGTTAACTGCTCTCACTGGCTGAGTAGTATTGGAATATAAGACTGTAATTGAAAATTAAAACACTTGTTTTGCTGATTGGAACGAATGACTTTGAATGCAATTTTGTTCAGTAATATTAGAATGACCTGGAGTTGTCACTATATCAGTATGGTTAAAAATATGAAATGTGTCATGCATGGTGGTGCTTGCTTGACTTCTTGAAGCTAAAATAATTGCTGGTACACTTTGTTCTTTGTTGCATTTGATTAGTGTGTGTAATTTATTGGGTTTACTCCTTAAATTGTACCTGCTATGGATAAATAGGACTAAAGTCAACCTGATGCATTCCTTTAAATGGATCTCTCCCTCTTCCTCTGGACTAGCCACCTCCGGCGGCATTTTCCTTTGTGTCTGAGCAACTTTCCATCCATGGTCATGCGCGATGCACCGACCGAGTCAGCGGAACACCTTGCGAAGGTGGCTGCATTACACGACCGTCGGGCTAGCTGCGACCGAAATTTGGAATTTAGCCAGCTTACTTACCTGCTCTTCTTCAAAAGAGTATGTGGGGTCCTTAACGTCAGCCAGCTAATGCTGGCTAACAGGTTCCGGGTGACGAAAATGGTCTGCTGGTAAAACACCAGGATGACAGTTTATAGTCGGGTCGAGAATGGAAACCAGACTAGACTGCACAAAGTTGAGTGTGCTACCTCTGCCATATGTTACCAGTCACTTTAAGGGAACTCGTTTTGGCCTTTGTCTTTCTGCAAGGTTGCTGTGCATGAAAAATATATAAACTGCCATCATCATTTTGGGTCTTGATTCTGCTCTGTTCCCCAGCAGAAGCAAAGCATTTTATTGTGCATTTTAGGATGCATGGGGTTGGTAGGATAGCTTAAAGGTATAGGTATACTTGCCTCCTCGCTATCTCACTTAAGTTGGAATCTCGGCCTAGCTACATCTTGTTATCATGGTATTTTGCATGCAGGCCGATACATCAATGGCTGCGCCTTTCACCGGAGCCGGATAACCCATCTACTAGCACTGGTCGTTGGTGTGCATTAAATATCCCTCTGTCTTTCACAAAGAGTAGATTAGGTATTCCAAATTCCTGCCTGGATTGATTGCTGGGAAGGCGATGCCAAACCACCTAGCACACCCCTTGCCAATACGCGGCTTCAGCACCACTGAAGCTCTGTAAAGAATGTATGGTCCATTGATGATGAGGACACTTGTTTAAATAACAAAGATCAGGAGCTTGCCAATTATTAGTCGACCTTTTTTTGCTCCCCACCTTTATTCTCCTCCTTTTTCTTTCTTGTTTTTTTTCCCCCTCATTCCTATAATTCTTCTTAACCGTATGAACAAGCTTTGAACTCTGCTTTCCATTACTAAACTGCTTCTCCCTAAAAAAAAAACATTCACCTTCTGATAAATCATCAATGTGAGGGTAGCAGGATGGTCTAATGTTATGCACACTTGCCTCTGAGCTGCCCAGCCTGGGTTTGAATCTCGGTCCAGCTATAAACTGTCATCCCAGTGTCTCACAGGCAGGGTGAGGCCTCAATGTGTTGTGTGTGCCGTCGCTCAGATGTACGTTAAACTGACATTTCTGTCTACAAGGATTAGTTTGGTTGAAGTTAAAGATCCCACGGTGTCTTTCGCAAAAGTGGGCGAGTCATCGCCTGCACCCTGAACGAATTGCAAATTCCTGCCCTCACTGATTGACTGCTGGGGAAGCATGGCAAACCACCCACATACAACTGGCTAAGTAACTGCTACAACAACGCCAATGCTTTGTGACGAGTATGGTGCATCTCTTGTCACCAATCACCAATGATACAAGCCTGAATGCAGATAACTGAGTGCTGTTTGCTTGAGCAGTTCACTTTTAGTGGTATAGCATTAAGTGTCATTTATAATAGGTGGGAGCAGAAGAATACTGGGCTAGGAAGCACGCTTACAAATGAGCAAGTTGCTTCCCAGCCGCATTGGAGTTCTCTGTGAAGTAGAACAGACTTTGATTTCCACCGTCACAAACGAGGATGCTTTTTGAGGAACTCTCCAGATACACTGTTGCATATTAAACTTTGAGGTCGGACATATTTGTGAATTTGCGACAAAATAATAACAAGAAGATGTCATGCGGAGCACGATACTTGCAAAATATGCCCCCCCCCCCCCCCCCCAAGAAAAAAAATTCCATTGATACGGCAAATTGTCCGTTTCATCAAGATTAAAATTGACAATTTTGATCAAAGCTCGGGTCAATAGGAAGAAAATTGATGATTTTTCAGATGAAAATGATGATTTTGGAAGGTTAGCCTTGAGTTGACCTTTGACCTTTTGACCTCAAAAGTAGTTGGTTTCCCTATTTTGTGACTCAATGTGCAAATGCTGTTCAATTTACAAGTCAATTGGATGAAAATTGACGGGTTTTTTTTCAGATAAAAAGTGATGATTTTGGAAGTTTGACCTTGCGCTGACCTTTGACCTTTTGACCTCAAAAATTAGTATGTTTCCCAATTCAGTGGCTCGATATGCAAATGCTGTTCAATTTTCAAGTCAATCGGTTGAGAAGTGATGGCTTTTTAGATGAAAATTGATTATTTTTTAAAATTTGACCTTGAGTTGACCTTTGACCTTTTGACCTCAAAAATAGTATGTTTCCCAATTTAGTGACTCGACATGCAAATGCTGTTCAATTTTCAAGTCAATCGGTTGAGAATTGACGGCTTTTTAGATGAAAATTAATGAATTTTAAAATTTGACCTTAAGTTGACCTTTGACCTGACCTCGAAAATAGTTCATTTCCCAATTTAGTGACTTGATATACAAATGCTATTCAATTTTTTCAAGTCAATCGGGTTTAAAATGGCGATTTTAGAAATTTGACCTCCAGATGACCTTTGACCTTTGACGTCAAAATCAATAGGCTTCTCAATTGGGACGACTTATACAACTTGGTGAAGTTTCGTGACGATCGGTTTAGAATTGTGACCTGTAGGCCGGTGACAAACAGACAGAACCACAAACGGAACCGACCAATATACTTGAAAAATCTTCGATTTTGCAAGTAATAAAATATAAACAGATAAATTTCTACCTCATTAAAATAAAGTTCTTCCACCGAGGAGAATGTAAATGTTTGAAAGAAAGTTTTTTTTCTGTTTTGTTTTTTTTGTTTTGTTTTTTGCTCAGAAATGAAAATCGAATAGTTAATGAATTGTTGGCAACAAAACTTTTGTTTTTCCTCCGTAATTTGACGTGCATGCATTTCCGTGCCACATGCGGTGAGTATCCTTTTCTCCGCGAGCACCGAGTTTGTTGGTTAAAAATCGATAACACTTGAAAAAGTGCAATAGCAAATTATTGAGGGTGAAAGTTCTTTAAACTAACAAATCCCCTAAATTATTGGGTGCAGTCGATACCACAAAATAGAGTCGAACACAAATCTGTGAATATACTGTTCGGAAAAACAAAAATGCTTGCCTCGTTGTTGAAAGTTTGGTGTTTGATGAAAGAGGACAAGAACTGTAACTTTTTGGGTTCCAAAGCAATGTGCATGATCCGGTGAGTGCTTTCGCCAAGATGTCATCAGAAGGCTTGTGAAAGGTGCGACCAAAGCAGGAGACGAGAAGCACCGTGCGGGAGGGCTTACGATTCGCATGGCGACGCACGGTGATGGACTCTGCTGGGGTTGCGGCCGGACCTTATAGGTTTTGTTGACGTCGGGCTCGTTAATAAGAGGAGCCGCGCTCAGGCCGTGATACTTAGCGGACCGCTCGAGAGACGCGTGAAAGGCTCACTTGCTGGGCGGCGGCGTCCGCCGGAAATATTGATTTTCCCGTTAGCCCCGAAATAGCCGGGGCTCGCGCGGCTGCCCGGACCCGGACAGGTACCGAGACGGTTATAGATGGAGGGTAAAGGGGTAGGGTTGGAGGCGAGTGTGGCCATCGCGCACACTAGATGCGGGATTACTTGTCGAGCACAGGAGGTGCCATAAATCCGTTCCGTACGCACCATCGACAGGCCAGTTAAATCAGCCTCTGTAGAGGGCCGAGACCCCGCATCGCGCCGGGCTTTACCGCCCCCAGCACTCGAGGGAGTACGTGCATTACAGCACCAACTATGTTACGTCACTCTTAGATTTTGAAACTTTTTTCCACATCACCGCGGTTTCGGCATATCATTCCATTGTTCTATAGATTTTCTTTTAAGTATCAATTATTTACACTTCAACACGTAAATTATGTTGTTTTACTTTATAGGTGTTAATACACCATAAAGTAGGATTTTCGGTTGTGGATGCTGTTGTCAATGTCTCTGTGGAAGTGTGTTTGTTTTGTCTGTCTCACGTGCGCGCGCACGTGCATATATATAAGAACACGTGTTAAGCCTCACTCAGGTACAAGGCAAGTGCACGTTTAAGTGCAAAAAACACTGAGATTGCATCACATTATGACTGTGTCATATACCTGGCCGTATTCACAGCTACTTGTTTTTTTTCTTGCACATGGTATTATGCCCTCACAGCCATAATAATAGTGACAGTTAAAAAGAAGGAATTCGGCTTCCCTCCGCCCCCATTCCCCTTTATAAATCCACAAGTGGCTCTTGACGGAGACTGGGGACAATCAATTGGAGTGTTTTCCCTGCGTAATGAGGGCCCTCTTGTCTGGAGTGGCCGACGTTAAGCAAGCGCCTCGCCGTTCTCGGCACTCGTAAATCATGGCTCATTATACTGTGGCCCGTTGGGGGCACGGGCCGGGCAGCAAGTTAGCGACACGGACGGCCGAGGAGTGGTGGGGGACGCTTGTCTACTGACAAATCGCCCTTTGTTTCTTGTGGCCTTTTATTTTGGTTAAACTCATGATGACCTTCAACTTCCCAAAGCATTTGGGGTCGAGCTACGCTTTCTAACATCCTCTATGTCTTAACATGCAGGATGTTCTCGGAAGTACAGGTCGACCCTGAATTTCTAGCTGTCAATGTATCTGCTTCTTCCTTTTTTCTGAGTCCTTGTAATAACTATTGGAACACGTTCAAAATATTTGTTTTTGTGTTATTTCGAGGAAATACCAAGTCCTTCCCCATAATCACTCTTTATTATTTAAAATAATGTTTTATTAACTTTCTACTCCATTGCTGGCAGGTGTAACTGATGCAAAAGCGATGCAAAAGAGGTGCAGTCTGGATGAGGTTATGCATGAGGGTAAAATAGGGAGTGGTTGATTAATGGGCTGTGGAATGAGGTTCATTCCCTGCGACAGCTTGCTTCCATCTGCCGGAGCTGCCCGCTTGGCTTTGTTCACGAAAGTCGACCGCTGGGCGACAACGCAGCGCGTGGCCCGAACCGCATGTGCTCAAATGTCGCACGCGCCGCCCGCTCATTGTCCCAGAAATCACCGCCCGCCCATTGTCTTGAAAAGCTCCGCCTCCATGCTCGCGCACTTTGGGCAGGTGTACTGAGGGCAGGCGGACTTCCAATTATTCACACTTTAGCCATCTTCTGTTTCTTTTGTCCTTCATAATCGTGGAGACATGCGCACTGTTTCAGCTGCCTGCTGCAAACTTTTTTTCGGTGATAGTTATTGACCTTTTTCAATTATGTTTAAGTTATTATTTTCCCCATGCCAGTGGAAGGAAGTACTGACAACAAAAATGCCGATGTTCTGTTTGGTCCAGACGTTAAGCTTTTCATCGAAGTTGAGTTCCCCTTTTTACATCATATATTGAGCTATGTCAAGGCATAGTAAATCCTGCTGTGTGCAACGTGAGGCCATTTCTGTTCTGTTTTTGTCTTCTACATATTCATTAGTTGAAACTTTTTATTTATTATGTTCGCAAATATGGCGCAATTTTTTTCCTCCCTCCACCCACCCTTGTAAGCACCAGTCCGAACTTCTCGTCTTCCCATATAATGTACCAAGTATGCATTGGAGTGTAACCTTCACAATACAATAGCATATTGCCACAGCAACCCCAAACCTCCATTTATTTCATCAATATGTGAATTGTACATAGATATGTTTTACTGTAATTATTCACAATATATAGAAACCTCATGAATATTTATTGATAAGAGACATAACAAACTGACACATGGATGTCTTGCTAGCATGATGTCGAAGATAAATGCACCAATTTGTGCAAGGATCATATTTATATTAGTTCACTTTTGTACAAAAAGGACGGTCAAATTCCAGTAAGTCTGTACTTACTGGTGGCATACCAGAGGTGGCATTGAAGACTTGTGAATAACCGCAGTAAATATACACTTATTTTCGAAGAACTCAGGCACCGAAACTTTCTTTGCAATTCCAGGGTTACTCACATTACATATACATATATACATGCATTAATGTATTGTAATGTGAGTAACCGTGGAATTGCCCTTCTACAGTTCATTATGCGAAAGTATTCTTGTACTTCCGGTGTTTGTTTGTGGCCTTGTTTGCCGCTGTGGTCTTGATTAGCGGCTGCAGTCGTTTGCCGCTGCGTTTGCCGCTGCGTTTGCCGCTGCGTTTGCCGCTGCGTTTGCCGCTTTGCCTCCTCGACCTTGGCCTCGTACTCGTCCCTTCGCTCCTGCCTGGCATGGCTCTGAAGTACTCCGCCGCAAGGCTTCTTCTGCTCAATACCCGCTCCACCCCATCATGCATCTCTGCCATCAAATCAAATGGACTCCTCCGACGACCCAGGTACATTCACCGTGGCTCCGGTCGCAAGTTTGTTTATTTGCAATCAGGTCACTCCATCCCCGTCCTCTGGTCGGCTCAGCGCACTCTCACTCTTCGTCCCAGCGCACCTGGTCACAGCAACCCACACGATCGCACCTCCTGCCTACGAACCCTGGCTAAATCACCTGAATTCATCCCTGCTGTTCAAAACAACATCAAGCTCACCCTGTTCAACACCCGGTCCCTCAACAATAAATGCCTCATCCTGAACGAATACATCCTGGATAACAAACTGGACTTTCTCTGTCTCACCGAAACCTGGCAACAACCTCTGGACTACTACACACTCAACCTCACCACACCCAATGGATATTCCTACGTCAATAAACCACGCTCGGAGGGCCGAGGTGGTGGAATTGCCGTTATCCACCGTCAAGACATCAAGACCAACCTCATCTCCATCTCATCTGCTCCATCATTTGAACACCTGGCTTTAAAACTCTCTGGTCACACGCAGTCAGTCATGGCTGTCGTCTACCGCCCTCCCAAACCACACCCATCATTCCTGTCTGACTTCTCCTACTTTCTGACCCAGCTATGTTCCCTCTCCCCCTCAATCCTCCTCCTTGGTGATTTCAATATCCACATGGACTCCACTGACTCCACAATAACCACTGACTTCACTGATTTACTCACCTGCTTTAACCTCACTCAACATGTCGACTTTCCTACCCATATCCGTGGTCACATTTTGGACCTTGTCTGCTCCACTGGATTAAATTTGCACCATCTCTATGGCTCCGACCTCACCCTCTCTGACCACTTAGCCATCACTCTGACCATCAACATCCCCGCCCCAACACCAAGGCATTATCGCACAATCAACTTCCGTAAGCTAAACGCTCTTTCACCTACCTCATTCTCATCCACCCTCTCTGAAAAAATGTCCACTTCTCCCTTCATTGACCTCCACACCCCTTCCGACCTCACTGACTACTACAACCACACTCTCTCCTCCTGCCTTGACCAGCTTGCGCCTGTAAAAACCAAAACAGTTTCTTTCACCCATTCTGCTCCCTGGTTTACCCCTGAACTCCACCTGATGAAAACTCGTGCTCGCCAACTTGAAAGACTCCGCAATAAAACGGGTCTCACAGTTCACTCCCAAGCCTACAAGGACCACATACAACACTACAAAGATGCCCTCTCCCGCGCCCGCTCTGCCTACTACTCTCAAATTATCCACTCTGGCTCCGGAAACCCAAAAGCACTCTTCTCGACAATAAACAAACTCCTCCGCCCCCTGAACACCACCACCCAGTCATTCACAGTAGACAACTGCATCTCCTTCCTCTCTTTCTTCCAACGCAAAATTGACAACATCTACAACAGCTTGACCACCGCCGCACCCGCTCCCCCTCCAACCACCTGCCCCCCCTTGTCCTGCCATCCCCTGTCTCGGTTCTCCCCAATCTCTCCTACTGACCTCTCTGAACTCCTCATAGGAATGAAAACTGCCACCTGCACTCTTGACCCCATCCCCTCCAGCTTTGTCAAAGCCTCCCTCCCTGCTCTCTCTCCACTTATCATTGCAACAATAAACTCCTCCCTGTCTACAGGCATCGTCCCACCTTCCCTCAAAATTGCTGCTGTTACCCCCATTCTAAAAAAACCTGGTCTAAACCCTGACACCCTAAACAACTTCAGACCCATCTCCAACCTACCCTTTCTGTCAAAAGTTTTGGAACGCGCTGTAGCCACTCAACTCAAACATCATCTCTCTGCCAATAACCTGTATGAAACATTCCAATCCGGATTCCGCTCCAACCACAGTACTGAAACTGCTCTCCTCAAAATCACCAACGACCTTCTCCTCTCCTCTGACGCTGGCAACCTCAACATTCTCGTCCTCCTCGACCTCAGCGCTGCCTTTGACACCATCGATCACACTATCCTCCTCACCCGACTTGAATCCACCTTTAACGTCACCGGCACTGCCCTCTCTTGGATTAAATCATACCTCTCTGACAGATGCCAGTTCATCTCCATCAATAACTGCAAATCCCCCACTGCTCCCCTCCCCCAAGGTGTCCCCCAAGGTTCAGTTCTTGGCCCCCTCCTCTTCATCCTTTACCTGTCCCCGCTCGGTCACTTAATCCGCCGTCATGGTCTCCAATTCCACTGCTTCGCCGATGACATCCAGCTTTTCATCTCCACCAAGTCCGTCTCCACCGACACCCACTCTATCCTGACAAACTGCATCACTGAAATAAAATCCTGGCTTCAAATCAACTTCCTCAAGCTTAACTGTGATAAATCTGAAATAATCATCATTGGCCCAAAAACGCTCACAAAATCCACCCATAACTTTGCCCTCAACATCGACGGTATCCCAGTATCCACCTCCCCTCACATCCGGAATCTTGGCGTCATCTTTGATCAAACCCTTTCCTTCGACAAATACACTAAACAGATCACAAAGTCAGCCTTCTTTCACCTGAAAAACATTGCCCGTCTCCGCTCATCCCTCTCCTCCACGGCTGCAGAAACCCTCATCCACGCCTTCATCACCTCCCGTCTGGACTACTGCAATAGCCTCCTCTATGGTTCACCCTCAAAAATCACCAATAAACTCCAATACATTCAGAACTCCGCTGCCCGTCTACTCACTCATTCCCGGACCCGTGACCACATCACCCCCGTCCTTTACAAGCTTCACTGGCTCCCCATCCCCCAGAGAATCCAGTACAAAATCCTCCTCTTGACATACAAAGCCCTCCATAACCTGGCCCCATCCTACCTGGCTGACCTCCTCTCCAGACACACTCCCACCCGCAACCTCCGCTCTGCTGGTACCAACCTCCTGACCCCCTCCATCCGGACCAAATTCAGATCCTGGGGGGACAGGGCCTTCTCCATCGCTGCTCCCACCCTCTGGAACTCACTACCTCACACCATCAGAGACTCCTCCTCACTCACCACATTCAAAACATCACTAAAGACCCACCTGTTCAACGCTGCATTCAACATTCAACCCACAGCATTTAACCCCTGACTATCTCTTCTCCTTCTCCCTCCTTTTGCTTTAAATATTTCCCTATTGATTCTTGTCTTTTTGCCCGGAAGTATAATGGAAGTATTGTTTTCATGTATTGTTATGCATTATGTTTTCCACTCTGTCAAAGCGCCTTTGGGCTTCTGGAAAAGCGCTATACAAAATAAATGAATTATTATTATTATTATTATTACATTAGGGTGGTCCCAAAAAATGAAGTTGAAGATTTTATTGCAACCACCTTGCCATTTCTTTACATAGTCTGAAAAAAGTTAGAATACAAAATTTGGTATAGATTGGACAACGTTTCGAGGTGCCACAAAGCCATTGCACATTGAGCTCACAACAGTATACAGTACACTATAGTGTATTTCTTATTTAATGTTAATACAAACGATGCATCAAATTAACCACTTTTGTTCAACTAAAAAAGCTTTATAGCAATGCCTAAAATGTGTCTGTGACGACTAAACTTTTTCTCTCATAACTGACCACAGCAGGGGCCACCACCTTACTAGTGGCCACTTGTGGCACCTCTAAATATTAACCAATTTTGCTGAAATTTTGTATGTTAACTTCTTTAAGTCTATGTAAAACAATGGCAGGGTGGTCATAATGTTTTTATGAATTTAATTTTTTCCCATTCATTTGGGGACCACCCTAAGACGTGTGTACGATAGAGGATCACATTCCTCAGTAGTTACATGAGGTATTTTATCACATGATTAAATTGAAGGTTTTTTTTTTTTGAGATGGTGAGATGGAAGACGACTAATGTTATTGCAGAAGTTTATGACCATAAAGAGCTTTGATGCAGAATGCCATCCACTTTTGCAGAAATCTGTAGAGCTGTGGCATAGACAGTCGGATCATGAGTTTAATTCTGCAGAGCGAGTATGGCATTCCCAAGACGTAGTTAAAGGAGGTTTGGAAAGAAATTAGGTAGATGCACAATGCATTCAATGGAGAGCTAGCAGGATGGCCGAGAGGTATGCACACTCGCCTCTGAGCCGGCTCGCCAGGGTTTGAATCTCGGGCCCAGCTACCGACTGTCACCCCGGTGTCTCGCAGGCAGGGCGAGGCATCAATGTGTGCGGCCTTCCTCGGATGGACGTTGAACTGAGAGTCCCGTTTGCAAGCATTATTTGGTGGCCATTAAAGATCCCATGGTGTCATTCGCGAAGAGTAGACGAGTTATTTCTGGCACCCTGAACAAATTGCAAATTCCTACCTTGACCTCCCGGAATCAGAAAGACAACCCGACTAGGAGTGTAGCCGAGCAAGTCCTTTGGCAGTTCTGCATAGGGCATGTTGCATGAACATGATGATGATCGTGTGGATAAGTGGTGGATTTAAACATATTTAAGCACTGTCTTTAAATGTGGCCTTCAAACCCTGCAACAAGCTGAATCAGGGAAGCTTGTGCTTTTGCGTCGGTTATGTGGCCGAGCAGATGTGGATTTTGAGAGAACAATATGGCATTGTATGCTCCCAAGGTGAATATTTTATGGAGCGGCATCATCTGCTTGCTCAGTATTCCAGCCGAGAACGCGGCCGTGGAAAGCCAGTGTCTTTTAGAAAATGATCCATGGTTTGAGTTATCTGGGCCGATGTTCTTATGCCGTATGCATTTTACATCGAATAGTGTTTACCTCTCTTCCTTGCAAAAATCCCAGGTTTGCTTCTTCTAAGCCCATGAGATATTGTGCAGACCCTGTTATGGGCAGCTCAGGATACTTTTTGTCTCCGTGCAGTCAAAGTAACTTTTTTTATGGATATCGCCCCAGACAAGGCATACAGGCACTCCAGGTAAGGGGCTAAGATAAAGTTAAGTTTTCTTAGCCCCTTACCTATACAGGCATTACTCTGTCTCCCTCTTTGGTTCTTGCAACTGCCAGACTCGATTTCTTTTTCTTGCCCATTGCCGACTTTTACCACCCTTCCATCCTCACACAGCCACAACAAATCAGACACCTGTCTCCTGAATTTTACCAGCCACAACCTGTTTTTTTATGGCCACAGGAGCTAGGAAATTCACCATGGCGTCTGCCTTTTTTGTACTGTGCTACTCGGGCCACAGTGTCTGATTTGGCAGCACAGAATGCAGTTTTGGCTTGGGGTGGCGGGGGAAATTAATGTGAATTTTTATCAAGAGCGATTTGCCCATGTTGCTTTTTAATTGCCAACCTGGGTAAATCTGCAAGCATAATAGCAGAGAGGCTTAAATAATCCCAAGAGAAGCCATTTTATCTCGACTTTTATGTGATCTGTTGATATGATCTGTCGACGACATCATTCATATTTAGCCGCATCGCACCCGCTTCTCCGTCAGCATGGATGCTCACATATGGTACAACTTGTGTTGCTCTTGAATGCGTATGTCTCTGCTGCTAACCCTGCCATCCTGCTTGACCTCGACTCGATGGATTGCACCATTGTGTTACTTCATCGAGCCAACTGTTACAGATGAGGCGAGCATGCATAATATATGAACATATATAATATATGATTCTATTTTTGAGCATATATTATTCATGTACATTTATGCATGATATGTATATATTAATAAACAAATATTACAAAAGATTATATTGTTTGTACTTAACCCCCAATCGTGATTTAGTACACTGAAATACAGAATTATTGTTGTAGTATCTAATGGAGAAAATGCACAGAGTTCTCCCTGAGGCTTTGGCAAACAGCTACAAGGTGTCCGTCTGTGAGAGGGTCATCGTCAATGGCCGTGAATGAAACGGATTATGGTGGTGATTATTGTGCCGGGTGTTAAGGTATTTGTTTGGTATTTACTCCCTGACAAAATCTAACTTCTTTCCTTAACACAACATAATTGCTTTTTTTAATGCAAACCAACAATCTGCCACAAGTGACCAGCAGACCAGCAATATAATTTAATCATTTCCCTACGAAGGACTAGTTGGAGGTCGGGGCGGGGTGGTTTTTTTTTGGGGGGGGGGGGGGGAGGTGGGAGAGACGGTGTTTGTGACATTGTATATTCGTGAACATGTATATACAGTGCATTCAGAAAGTATTCAGACCCCTTCACTTTTTTCACATTTTGTTATGTTGCAGCCTTATGCTGAAATCGTTTAAATTCATTTTTTCCCTCATCAATCTACACTCAATACCCCATAATGACAAAGAGAAAACAGGATTTTAGAAAGTTTTCCAAATTTATTAAAAAGAAAAAACTGAAATATCACATTGACATAAGTATTCAGACCTTTAACTCAGTACTTAGTTGAAGCACCTTTGGCAGCGATTACAGCCTCGAGTCTTCTTGGGTATGACGTGACAAGATTTGCACACCTGGATTTGGGGATTTTCTGCCATTCTTCTCTGCAGATCCTCTCAAGCTCTGTCAGGTTGGATGGGGACCGTTGGTGGACAACCATTTTCAGGTCTCTTAAGAGATGTTTGTTGGGTTCAAGTCAGGGCTCTGGCTGGGCCACTCAAGGACCTTCACAGAGTTGTCCCTAAGCCACTCCTGTGTTGTCTTGGCTGTGTGCTTAGGGTCATTGTCCTGTTGGAAGGTGAACCTTCGGTCCAGTCTGAGGTCCTGAGTGCTCCGTTTCAGGTTTTCATCAAGGATATCTCTGTACTTTGCTCCGTTCATTGTTCTCTCAACCCTGACCAGTCCCCCAGTCCCTGCTGCTGAAAAACACCCCCACAGCATGATGCTACCACCACCATGCTTCACCGTTGGGATTGTATTGGGCAGGTGATGAGCGGTGCTTGGTTTCCTCCAGACATGACGCTTAGAATTGAGGCCTTACAGTTCAATCTTGTTTTCATCAGACCAAAGAATCTTGTTTCTAACAGTCGGAGAGTCCTTTAGGTGCTTTTTTTGCAAACTCCAAGCGGGCGTTCATGTGTCTTTCACTGAGGAGAGGCTTCCGTCTGGCCACTCTGTCATAAAGCCCAGATCGGTGGAGGGTTCCAGTGATGGTTGTCCTTCTGGAAGTTTCTCCCATCTCCACACAGGATCTCTGGAGCTCAGCCAGAGTGACCATCGGGTTCTTGGTCACATCTCTTACCAAGGCCCTTCTCCGCCGATTGCTCAGTTTGGCCGGGCGACCAGCTCCAGGAAGAGTCCTGGTTGTTCCAAACTTCTTCCATTTAAGAATTATGGAGGCCACTGTGCTCTTTGGAACCTTCAATGCAGCAGAGATTTTTTTGTAGGCTTCCCCAGATCTGTGCCTCGACGCAATCCTGTTTCTGAGCTATGCAGGCAGTTCTTTCGACCTCATGGCTTGGTTTTTGCTCTGATATGCATTGTCAACTGTGAGACCTTATATAGACAGGTGTGTGCGCCTTTCCAAATCATGTCCAATCAATTGAATTTACCACAGGTGGACTCCAATCAAGGTGTTGAAACATCTCAAAGATGATCAAGAGAAATGGGAGGCACCTGATCTAAATTTCAAGTGTCATAGCAAAGGGTATGAATACTTATGTCAATGTGATATTTCAGTTTTTTCTTTTTAATAAATTTGCAAAACTTTCTAAAATCCTGTTTTCTCTTTGTCATTATGGGGTATTAAGTGTAGATTGATGAGGGAAAAAATGAATTTAAACGATTTCAGTATAAGGCTGCAACATAACAAAATGTGAAAAAAGTGAAGGGGTCTGAATACTTTCTGAATGCACTGTCGGAGTTGATAAATCACCATTGTGGAACGTAATTATTAATGTTATCATTTTTTGTTATTTCTACTTCTTTTAGGTCACTGATGACCTCAGATCCCACAGGATCTTCTGTATGCCAATCACAGATATCAAAAATACTTTATGCAATCTGGAAATATTGAAGTCAAAATAACGGATCTCTGCAACCTCATAGATTTATTGGTAATTATGTATTTGCATGTATGTGCTATGTATTTGTGTATATAAAGGGGTTGGAGCAAAAAAAGGAAATGCCAGACAAAAATAATGCCACTTATTTTTACGAGTTTTCTTGATGTGGATTCTGGATGGATAATTCTATATGAGCACGGGCTACCCGGCACTGCCCGGGCGATAGCCTGCGCTGCCCAGCCTGGTAAGCTTTTCCCGGTGGTGGTTTCGGGATGTGCTTGGCACTGAAAAGCTATGGAGTTATTGGCCTCGTGATGATTACCTTTTGCTTTGTGGGTTGGCGGCAGCACTACCTGACCCCACAGCCCAAAATTATTAAATTTATAGTGACCTTTGGTGGTCTCAAACAGATGTCAAGGCCAATGTGTTGTAGCTTAAAACCGTGGCCAGATTCTGATGTAGCTACACCCAAAATTTAGGGCCTCTAGATGCTACTATTCAGCCATGAAACAATTGAAACAATAACGTGTAAATGCACAAGCATGCAAACAAGCAAACAAATGCACAAACAAACACAAACTACATTTGAAAATATTTACAGAGATAATTTGTTAAATATTAGTGACCTATCTGACTTTGAAAGTGGACAAATTGTTTGTGCTCACAGGGTTGGGTATTCTGTGACCAAAACCCCAAAACTTAAGGTATCGAGAGGAATAGTCTCCAAAGTAATGACAACATGGGAAAAAGAAAGAAAAATATTGTCACATCATACAGCCTCCGTTAATATGAACCGTCTGCACCAGGATCTTTTATCCCACGAACGGCTGAAAGGTATCTAATTGCTGCGTTCATTTAAATTAATCGAAAACTTTCCTGTTCACCAAGGTCACCCAAATTACCTGAATTTGGTGGCAGCATGCACAGGGAGCAGAAGAATGGAAGATATTTCTTACCTTTACAAAGGTGTATTTATGAGTACGGGGGAGAAAGGTGGATGGGACGTGAAAAATGGAACAAATCAAGCAAGTTAACAGAAACAAAGATGGATGTGGGGACACGCAAACTTATTTTAAGTGATGAATAAATAACAAAAATAACCTTGCTAACCACCACAGATCACACTCTTATGAAACAATGGGATAAGAATGCGAGGAATTCCCTACAGCACGATGCCAAGTGGTGTGTGGTCCCATGTAACAGGTCCCTGTTACATGGCAATCTAACCTACTCAAAGCACACGGTCCATTGTTGCACTTACCTCAATCTAGCTATGGGACCCTTTCCCACTGCCCCCCTCCCACACCTCCTCTAACACTATATATAGTGTATTTTTGCGTTTTTACCCATCGCTTTGCTGGCGGATTTATTAAAAAGACGATATGTTCTACTTCACAAACATTCTACTCTATGAACTCAATAATTTACCCGAGGTCATCTTCCATCTGCTTGGAAGTCAGCTCACATCATCTCCATCAACCATCCCTGCTGCATATATAAAATCGCTTCCGCTTCGCTTCCGCTTCGCTGCGAAGCTCAGTGTTGGATACTTTGGTTTGAACCTCCACTTAAAATGAGTGAAATGAAACATTTTGAAAATAACAAATTATTCGCACTCATATTTCAACATCACCATAATGTCAAGTTGTTTTAACTTTCTTAACACAAGAAGATGATTTATAATACCAGATACTACCTGGTGACGCTATACAATATGCATGTACAGTACATAGAGAGAATTGGGGTTTTCCCCTCACCCTGAACCCCTCCCCTAGATTTGCTACACAGACAGAACCCATACTTGGGGTACCCTTAGGCAACAAGCAGAATTTGGTTGGATTTGGTTCAGTAATATCTTTTTAGTGTTTGAAGCATATATAAACTAACAAACAAATATACAAATTCACTTTTATAGTGTCGATGTATATTTATCTAGTTCCGTCAAGCGTGGCCAACTTCTGGTGACATTTACGATCAGATTTCTCCAAACATCCCAAATCCTGCCCTGCTTCCCGGAACTCTGGCAGAGACGGCTTTGTTGAAGCCTTTACCCCATCCATCCCAGCACATTCCCAAACACTATCACTCTCTCACCGGCAGCAAGTTGGTGGGCACTCTTTTTTTATACGAGCTTTACTAATCTGGTCTTGCTCCTCCTGCCCTCTCTTATCTCTGCCCTCCCCAAGCCACCTCAAGTCACATGCTTTCCTCGACAAACACTCATCTGCTCGCCCTCCCATCATCCACACAGGTTGACCACCTGAATCAATTTGGCCACTTATTCTCCCAATTGTGAATTTGTCTCCGTAGGCCCGTTGTCTCATCTGCCTCACTTCAATTTTTCAAATGTGCTGCCTATAACTACCTCGTGCGCTCACCCATGCACATCCATGATGTCTTCTACATGTGCTGATTATTTTCCATTCTGCTCCTTTTCAGGCCATTGTTAATCATTTTATGTTTAACCTTATGTATGTACATCCCCACCATCCCTCCCCATATTCTTAGGTAGTATGTGAACCCGCTGCCCTTTCTTGGTCAGCTCCTCCACCAGCCTAGACTCTTAAGTACCACATGAAAATATAAAACATAATCAAAAGAATTATAAAGTCAAGTTCAAAGAATAAATCCCACTTCCTATTCTCAATGTTAAAATAATTAGCTGTAAATAGTTTTTAAGGTGATAGCACTCCTCCGAACTGTCGCTGTGGTGAAGCAGGCCTAGATTTGCTTGGGATTTTTGCATAATTGAAACAAAAGCTTACACACATTGTCGTCTTTCACTTGCACTCCCTACACAAATTACACAAAGCATGACTGAATGGCACTTGTGTAGCACATTGTACTTTCGTTTGGTATGCAATGGTACATTTTCATCAATGGTTACAAAAATACCATTTATGCTGATTTAAAAACAAAATGGTAATATTCCTTGGCCACTAAATAAAATTTAAAAATGCATGGTGGCTGGTTGAATCTGTTTTATTGACACTGCCCATCCAAGTTCATGAACTCGATTTGGAATAAGGAGCTAAATAATAATAAATATTCGATTTGGAATACCGATGCTGTTGACCATAAAGAAGTTCAATAAGCAATATAAAATTTTACTGTTTGTTTTGTTTGAACTTTGTGCCATTTCATACACTGTGGATATTGTGTAAGGGGAAGGGAGGACGGAGTTTGAATTTTTGAGGTTGTTGTTTATATACCTTGCATGAATCACGATTATCAGTGTGCTTTTCTCTTTCTCCAGCTTCGTAAGTGCTACTCAGTTATTAGTCCCCCTACCGGTGTACACCGGAGGGGACTATAGGTTTGCACGCCGTCCCTCCGTCTGTCAGTCCGTCAGTCCGTCACTCCCTCAGTCCGTCACGCAAAGAACAGTTTTCCGGACTTTTTTTCTAAACCCTTAATGCTAATGATTTCAAACTTGGCACATGGTTTCCTCATGATAAGTTACAGATCTAGTTCGAACTTCACGACGTTTCGATCATTTTTGACAAAGTTATGGCTCTTTGAACTTTGGGAATTCTGATAATTCTGATGATCCTTAACTCAGTGCCATTTTAAGTTTTAATTTCCTTTAAAAACCATTTTCTCTGCAATAATTGGATCGATTGAAATCAAATTCTCACCGTAGGAGGGACTCGGTCTGTAGAATATTTTAATGGTAATTATGACGTCACAGGTCACGTGGTTCGGCTGCCATATTGTTTTTCGTGAAAACACGAAAACCCCTTTTTCTCTGCAACGGCTGAAAAGATCGAGGCCAAACTTTGCAGGCAGAATCACATACCCATGACGAACAAAAAAGTCAGCGAGCATGACGTCATGCGTCACATGGTTTCAGAGTTATGACGTTTTTAAGCATGAACCTTTAAAACCGAGCCCCTCCCTCATTTTTGATCCAATCGAGGGGAAACTTCACAGATCTGTTCAGCATGTCTGTCTACTAAAATGTCCTTTTGGAATTTGCGATAGGTCACGTGGTTTGGCAGATATCGTTAATTAATCGAAAAAAAAATAAAAAAATGGATATCTCTTGAATCACTAGTACCTCAGACCGTGAGTTGGTAATTATATAATTCACACAGTGCAATACATGCAGGCTGCTCCATGGAGCGAGCGACTTTGTGGGCTTAGCAAAGAGGTGAGGCATGACACACATGTGTCTCAGCATACCTCAGATCAAGTTTGAAAACCAGCATCAACCGTGCATAAATTTGCATATTCGATAATTTTTGACAAAGTTATGGCACTTTGAACTTTGGTAGGGGACATGTATTGCAGGGCAATACTCAGAATGCTTGTTAATCATGAGGGCAACTACGTAGTTCTGCGAACTGAGTACCACTTTTTCTTGAGCCTTTAGTTCTGATGATGTGTTTAGAAATGCGGTGCTTTAAGCACGTCAAGAACGAACGACCTTTCATAAACGACAACCGTACTCAGTAGATCACATACCTCCGCCAGGCTGAACAGTTTACGTTTTGTATTCAACTGATAGGCCACATCTGACCTGAATCAAAATCATTTGGCTTGTTCTTGGTACCGATGCAACTCATCCACCAGGCTTTGTCATAACTCATCCACAACATTTTGAGATATTGTGCAATACCACAACAGTGTCTTCAGTAAGTATTCACACCCCTTGACGTTTTCACATTTTGGTGTGTTGCATCCTTCCTTTTACATGGATTCAATTGAGATTTTTTTTGTCATTTATCTACACATACAAAATACCCCATAATGTTAAAGTAGATTAAAAATAGAATTTAAATAATAATATAATTAAAAATAATAATAATTAAAAATGAAAAGCTGAATGTCTTGAGTGAATAAGTATTCAACCCCTTTGCTATGACACTCCAAATTGATTTCAGGTGCATCCAATTTCCTTTGGTCATCCTTAAGATGTTTCCACAACTTGATTGGAGTCGACTTGTGGCCAATTAAATTGATTGGACATTATTTAGAAAAAAACACACCTTTCTATATAAGGTCCCACAGTTGGCAGTGCATGTCAGAGCAGAAACTCTACCATGAAGTCCAAGAACTTCGAGATAGAATTGTGAGGAGGTATAGATCTGGAAAAGGGTATAAAACAATTTCTAGAGTGTTGAAAGTTCCTAAGAGCACAGTGAGTTCAATCATTCAGAAATGGAAAGAATATGGAACTACCCAGACTCTTCCTAGAGCTGGCCGTCTGACCAAACTGAGCAACAGGGCTAGAATGATCTTTGTCAAGGAGGTAACCAATAACCCAATGACCACTTCTTTTTTTTCTTCTTTTTTTTGTATACATAGTCGAGGCTCGTGGTGGAGCCACGAGCCATTACTGGCCACGAGCCATTACTTTGACAGAACTACAGTGTTCTTGGCTGAGATGGGAGAACCTGCTGGAAGGACAACAGTCTCTACAGCACTTCACAAATCTAGGCTTTATGAGAGAGTGGCCAGACTGAAGCCACTCCTGAGAAAAAGGCACATGAGAGCATGCCTGTAGATTGACTGAGAGCAGGAGGCAAAATATTCTGTAGTCTGATACACAAATTGAACTATTTGGCCTGAATGCAAAGCGCTAAGACTGGCGGAAACCGAGCACAGCTTATCACCCACCGAACACCATCCCTACCGCGAAGCATGGTGGTGGCAGCATCATACTATGGGGATGCTTTTCAGTGTCAGGGACTAGGAGGATTGTAAGGATAGAGGGAACGATGAATGGAGCCAAATACAGGCAAATCCTTAAGGAGAACCTGCTTCAAAGTAAAAAAGACCTTAGACTGCTGCGAAGATTTATGTTCCAACATGAAAATGACCTCAAGCATACAGCCAAAGCAACACTGGAATGGCTTCAGAACAAGAACATGAAAGTCCTTGAGTGGCCCAGCCAAATCCCAGACTTGAATCCCATTGAAAGTCTGAGGAAAGACTTGAAAATTTCTGTTTACAGACACTCCCCATCCAACTTGACAGGGCTTGAGGAAATCTGCAAGGAAGAATACGAGAAATTCCAGACGTGCAAAGCTGATACAGACATACCCAAGAAGTCTCGAAGCTGTAATCGCTGCCAAAAGCGCTTCTACGAAGTATTTTCTCAGGGTATTTCTGTATTTCATTTTGATGTGAATTATTTTTACATTTCAGGTTGAATACTTAGTCTTTTATTGAAATTACTAATGTAAATTAGATATTTTTGTGTTCATTTATAATTATTCTGTAAAAGAATTCTAAAATCTTCATTCCACTTTGGCATTATGGGGTTATTACGTGTAGATCAGTGAGAAAAAAAGTCAATTTCATCCATTTTAAATTCAGGCTGTAACACAACAAAATGTGAAAAAGTCAAGAGGTGTGAATACATTCTGAAGGCACTGCATATTGTTTTATCTCCCTCTCTCAATGGTGAAGAATCACTTGCAAAACTATCGTATCTGTATGCGGATCCAGATCTTCACCAAAATTTAATCAATCCGTCCTTGTCACACACCAAACCAGTCCACCAAGTTTTGTCCAAAGGGGGGAAGGGAGGGATGGGGGAGAGAGGGGAAGGGGGAAGGGGAGGAAGGGGAGAGGGGGGGGGGGGAGAGGAAGGGGGTTCATATATATGCTGGTGGCGTTCATCACCTTTCTGAGTTAAGTGTGATGCCGATCAGGAAGAAGAAGAAGCCGTACTACCAACTTCGTACACTTCTGGAATTGTTTGATTTATTTGTATTCAAATGTCTGGTGATTGTTTTGTATTTATTTATGCGAATGTGTACTTGTATATAACTATCATTAATTTTAAAAGGCTGAGGCACTATCGAGCAATTGTATTTTTTTTTTTACTCCAAAAAAGCGAACTTTTTTTTTTACAGAATTTTTTTTGTGGATGATCCTAAAACACCCCCAGGCATTCACTGATGAACCTCTGAAAGTTTGACGAAGATCCATTCAGCCATCTCTGAGAAAAATGGCGACACAGACACAGACAGACCAACAGCTCTCTTATATAGTAGATATATATATATATACAGACTTGGCATTTAATATGGAATATATTTTTTTTCTTGACTTGGGTTTACTTTCTTAACTCAGTATATCAATCTGGTGAGTTTCTTTTACACTTTGGTGATTTATTTGTTAAAAGAACCATGTCACTGATTGTCGCAGCAAGAAGTCAACAACAAGATCATATCACAGGTGGCGTGGCAAAATGTACGGACAGGTGCATTTGATGATTGGCTTCACAGTCGGGTATACAAGGGTTGTTGCGTTCTGTATTAGTGGAAAACAACTGCTGCACGTCTCCAAAAGGTATTGCCGCTTCCTCTGGAGATGGTCCGTCAACTCGACAATGCTGTTTGTCATGGAGTGGTGGCTTTACGAAATTACGGCATGAAACAGCGTGCTATTGCTCGGCAGTATGGCATCACTCGAGGTCAGGTGTCAAAGATCCTGAAACGAAATGCTCAGAGGGGTGTCCCTACTCCAATACCGAGGCCAGGACATCCCCGCAGAACCACAAGGAGGGATGATCGCCAGCTGCACCAGTTAGTCCGCAATGGCCGTACCAAGTCAGCTAATCGGCTTGGGGCTGAGTGGCAGCAACTGACAAATGTGCCTGTATCCAGAAGGCTATTCAACCAACGACTGGTTCAAGCAGGCTATCGTGCCAGACGTCCCCTGAGAAAGCCACGCCTGACCATACAACACCGCCAGCGCCGATTGCAGTGGGCTAGAGAGCACCGTCAATGGCAGCCAGGACACTGGAATCACGTGATCTTCAGTGACGTGTCTAGTTTTCTGGTCTATCGTCAAGATGGCCACGTCCGAGTGCATAGACAAGTGCATGAAGCCTACAACAAAGATTGTATAGTGCCAAGAGTCCAAGCTGGAGGTGGTAGGGTGACCGTTTGGGCTGCTTTTCATGCAGGGGGCAAAACTGACCTGGTTGTTCTGAATGAAAACCTGAACCAGTTCAAGTACAGGGCCATTCTGGAAGAAACATTGCTTCCATTTGCTCATGCAGCCTTTCGAGGAAACTTTGTCTTCCAAGATGACAATGCATGGCCTCATCGTGCTCGCATGATCCAACACTTTCTTGCTGACCGTGGTGTAGAGCATATGGAGTGACCTGCCATGTCCCCGGATATGAATCTGATAGAGAACTTGTGGGCAGAATTAACGCGTCAAATCGACCACTTGGACCAGCAGCCGACCTCTGTGCGTGAATTGCAGCAGGCTATTGTCACTGCATGGCAAGCGATTCCTGTCCAAACCTTGGCAAATCTCGTGAACAGCATGCCTCAACGTGTACGTGCTCTCCTGAATGCTCGTGGGGGTTACACGAAGTACTGAACTGTAATTTTACTGTCCGTAATCCCAGTCGTAATTTAACTTTTGTTTTTGTTAAAAAAAAAATTGGCTAATGTACAAAAGAAAGAGATACTTCTGGAAAACGTACAGACGTTTAACACAGTACTGTCCATGAATTGAGTTCGATATCAGTTTACATCACTTTCAAGGATCAATTTATTTGTTTAGAAATGTCAAATGTGGTTTTTGTTTCTTTTAAAGGTCACATTAACAAAATATAGAATAATTTCAACATAATTCCAATAAACTTTTGGTTCTAAGGACATCTTGAAAAGTAAGTTCACCCCCAGAAAAAAAAAATTCCATATTAAATGCCAAGTCTGTATACATATATATATGTGTACGTGCTCTCCCAAATTCTTGCTGGGAGCGATACGCACCGCCTGCCACGCGGTGACGTTATCTCTGGTATCCACTCATCATATGGAGTCGACCTTGTCCGCTCGGCGGACGTGCATGGCGATGACGTCATGTTGTCCGCTCATTAGGTTGGAGAACCAGATTACAGATACCATTATATATATATATATATCTATATATATATATATATATATATATATATATATATATATATATATATATATATGTATATATATATATATATATACACACATACATCTATATTGTATACACAGGGTGGCACAAAGTAACTGGCACCGTTGCACTTTTTACAAATAACTAACAATTTTCCGAAAAATAAGTTGAAATTGACAAAAGTATTTGGTCTCCACAATTCTTTATTTCACTGTTAATATTACAGAACCTTTGTTTGTAATTCAGAACTTAATATATCCTTTTAAATCAGAAAATAAAAAGAAATGGCATTGATAAAATCATTGACACCCGAGGATATTTGGTAGCACTGCCTTTGGACAAAATAACTGCAGTCAAGGGCATCCTGTAGCCATGAATGAGCTTCATACACCGCTCTACTGGCAGTTTTGCCCTCTCTTCTTGTGCAAACTGCTCCAGTTCTTCCAGATCAGGAGGGTGCCTCCTCCCCACAGGTGTTAATGGGATTTAGATCTGGACTTATTGTTGGCCACTTCAGAACAGTCCAGCGTTTTGTCTTGAACCATTCCTGGGCGTTTTTTGAAGTGTGTTTGGGGTCATTGTCCTGCTGCAAGACCCATGACCTTCGACGGAGACTCAGCTTTCTGACACTGGGTTCAACATTGCGCTCCAAAATGCCTTGGTAATCTCCTGATTTCATGATGCCGTGCACACATTCAAGGCACCCAGTGCCATAGGCAGCACAGCAACCCCAAACATCACTGAACCTCCTCCATGTTTGACTGTAGGGAAAGTGTTCTTTTCTTTAAAGGCTTCATTTGGACACAGGAATATCAAGGTCTCTGAAGATGGACTTGTAGCCTTGAGATTGTCCATGTTTGGCTACAATCTTGTGTCTGATCTCCTCAGACAATTCTCTGGTTTTCTTTCTTTTCTCCATGCTCATTGTGGTACACACGGTGATACAAAACAGCAGAATGACTCATTTTCTCTCTTCAAACTGGTTGAATGAGTGATTTTGATATTGCAGGCACCTGCAACTCACCATAGGTGAGTTCATTTCCAAAGTAAAGTAGAATCACCTGCTTGAAATGTAATTATTTCTATCAACTTCTAAACTGTGCAAATAATATTGTCCGGGCCACTTTAGGACGTTTGTTTGGAATAAGCTAAGATTTAGTAATTTTGTGGCACGAAATTACTATTGCACGAAATTTTGTAGCACGAAACAACCCAAAGAAATACATATGTGGATATCAAAATATTTTTTAATTTCCACAACTTTCTGGAAAAAAAATGGTGCATTATTTGAAAAAAGTGCAAAGGTGCCATTATATTTGGTCACGACTGCATATATATACAGTATATATGTATATATTGTAAATGATAACACACTGAGCAGTAAAATAATTTAAAATTCTTTATTAATAGCCTGACGTTTCAAGAACAAGCTAGTTATCTTCCTCAGAGGCGTTGAGTGTGGTGTTAACCATTGAGGTCTGTTGGGGACGGTTCACGTGATGGATTGGTCCAAGTCCTTGCCAATTACAGGGCTTCCCTGCATTCAAAATATATCTATGTTTATATATAAATATTGTCATGTCCAGCAGTCTGTTAACATGGACCACTGGAGTGATGGACCAAACAGTTTTAACTCCCTTGGATTGCGTTCAAATTAATGGCGGCTTTGCATGTGTGGAAATGCAAGAAACACATGAAGCTCTTCGCTCTTTTAAAACGGAGTTTATTCCTGAACAAATAACCAGGGGAAGATTGACCCAACGGAGGGTATAACAGCAGAATGGAAGTGGGGATGGAGAAATTGGGGAAACACGTAATCAATAGATAAATAATTATTTACAAGAGGACAAAAGTCGAAGAAACCTAAGGCACCTCACCAGACTCAAGCACAGACAGGGAAAGGGAGCAAGAACCAGGTGGGCTTTAGCTCTGCTGGTGAAGATGTCGATGCAGGCATGACAGACAGGTGACAAAACGTGCGAGCAGGTGACAAAGCACATGGGCAGGACGACAAACAAAAACACGAATCAGGTGACAGAGCAGGCGACAAAACAGGACAGGGATAAGCAGGAACAGGTAGAATGACCAGACGAGACAGGACACTAGCAGGCGGACCGTCCCTTTTCAGGAGCACCAAAACTGTCTCAACTCTCTCGCTCTCCATGCCCAACAAAACTCTCTGCCACCCTTTCGTCTCGTTTGCAAACTCCAACTGTCTCGACAGTGCACAGAACACCCCGCCCGCTCGTGACGCGATCCAAGCTCCTCCCCTTCTGGGTCGAAGAAACTCCGCCCTTCTCTTGAGGCGATAATGACTCCTCCCTTCTCTCTCTTTCTCAGACCACATTCAGTTCCTCACCTGGTGACATGACAAGAGACTGCATGTATGATACCTTAACTTCAATTCCTAATTATTTATTGCAACGCACCACCCATCTGTATGGTGCACATTTTCACAAGACAATCCTTAAAGGGGAACCTAAACACAAAATAAATTCTGACAACCATTGAAAATCATTAATCGTGGTCTAGTTTGAAGGGGAAATGTTTTTGAATTTTTTTTGCTAATCACAAAGTGTCGTAAAAAGCCCTAGACTCTAGAATGTCAATTTTCGATTTTGCCATCGACGTCACACGATGAACTCACCTGGACCCAAATGGCAATTTTAGAGCCGTGCATGTCAAACTTGTATTCTGATACTGATTACATCGTCATTAGGAACTCTAAAGGCTATCAGTGTGTTGAAACTGATTAGTGTAATTATGAAGAAACTATTGGAGACAAAATTAGTAATGGAAACGCTTTGGGGAATATTATGGAGCCATATCGTTTGGAGCCTTGTGCAAGTGATTCAGACGAACATGGTGTTAGTGAAGATGGCAGTGTTACTGGTGGCTAATGGTAGTATCTTTACTAGGAGCGATGCTGTGCCACCAATGCAGTGCCCCTGTTCCCAGTATGCTGGTTTGTAGTGAAGATGAAACCGCCAGTCACATGTACACAACAGATTGGTGGGTTTTGTTTTTCCGTTCAATCCTGGTGTTGGCTTAGCGGTTAGGGTGCCGGCTTGGGATCCTAGGATCCTGGGTTCGAATCCCGGTCGATCGCTGAATTAACGCCAGGGGGGTTGACTCAGCCTGTCATCCTTCCGAGGTCGGCAAATTGAGTACCAGCTTGCTGGGATGAATGATCACGGTGTGTACCCCGAGTTAGAATAGGTACACCGTATCCCTGCGCATCGTAAGAGCGTGACCAAGGGTTGGCGTCAGGAAGGGCATCCGGCTATAAAAACATTGCCTCAAACAGGGAACCATGATTGTCATGGGGCCCGCAAGGCTAACCCCCGCTCTGGTGGGGAAATGACCTTAAAACGATCATTCATTCATTCATTCATTCACGGTTTATCAGGGATCTTGTATTAATTGGTAAATCGGTTATATTACTCAATACGAAATATGGCAGGACAGAGCACGGACACGACGAGGACACGACGCGGACACGATGCGGACACGATGCGGACACTACGCGGACATGACACAGCATGATGAAACATCACGGTCACTGCCCAGTGCCCAGGCACACTCAGACATCTCCCAGACACACTCGGACATGTCCCAGACACACCTGGACGCCGTCCAGACACATTCAACACCGCTGACCAAATGGGCAACAAATGCTTTGTTCCACCTTCACAGGCTGACCTGGTGTCCTGTATTTTACAGGTTCATCCAGTTTCATATTTTCCGGGATGCAATTTGTGTATGTGACCGTACCGTGCTGTGTCCGTGCGTGTCGTGCTGTTATCATGTTGTGCTGCATCATGCTGTTTAATTGAGTTAAATTGTACCACGATGTAACCTGTAAACAATACGGAGGTGGCGGTCGACTTCATGGTGTGATGTCACGGCTAATCATGAAGGTTTCGAATTTTAATTGCAAAATTCCATTAGCGTTGAGGTGGTCTGAACCTCTCATTCCCCTTATTGCATCGAGATGGCTAACTCACCCGAACATGGACCATACTAATCTATACATTTCTAACTGTACTGAAGTGATATTTACCCCCTCCCCACCAATGTAACACAATATATATTATATATTACCAGGGTGTACCAAAAGTCAGGTTAAATTGCGCATTATACATCACTGATGTATAACTGGGCAAACGTTGTTTATTTACTGGAAAATTAATTACAATGTCATGACATTTATGTGAAATTAGATGAAAAATTCATTATACCGAAATAAGTGTGGGTGTGCGTGTGTGCGCACATGCGTGCGTGCGTGCGTGCTGTATATGCCACGAGCTTGCAAACCTCGACTTTTGGTTATTTGACACACGGCCCATCCCAAGTTGGATTTATGCTATTCAAATTTCAACTACAAAACGAGGACTAGCAACACACGAAGGACTGGCTTTCTGACTGAATCTCTCAAAATATTAAGGCAGTGGATTTACTCCATCGAGGAATATAATTTATAAGCAATGAGATTTTTATTTACAATCCAAGAGCAATGTATTGACTAGGTCCTGAGACAAGCTCTGTTTCGATCAA
>NC_136264.1:164492671-164720171 GCF_964187855.1 Myxine glutinosa
CAAACAAACAAAAACTTTATTTTATATATATAGATTAATTTATTGAGTAAAGGTTTTGTGCCGTTCACACCGCAGTGGCGTCACAAACACCGCATGGAGGTCACACTCGAATCCATCCATGCGGGTTTTGAAAGATTATGTACCATTACATGGGAAACTCCTTGGTTTTCATCCAGCGCAGTCTGAGTGACATTTCGATTTTTAACGCTGTTTTGAAATTCGCTGGAAGAATCGCTGCACTGTTGGCTTAACTAAAAGATTTAGCTACCTAATGACATTGCCTATTATGCCAGCTCGGCTTGTCACATTGCTGCTAGTTTGCCGCCCATTGCTAATGCCCTTTCTGCGAGGTCAATCGGGGCAAATGATCAGGGCCTTTTGACCAGTGGGGTTAATCCTAGGAAGGTGAAGGCACAGTCTCCACCCGCATGACCCGCTGGACGCGCACTGCAAATTGCGCTCTTCTGTTTCGCTGTCTACACTCTGATGCATGTAGACTTGCAACATCAGCATATGTCCTGTTTAACTCTTTCCATCAGGAGGCATGCATGCTGCGTTCACATTCCACTGTTGAAAAGCATCCAACAGGGCCCTTTTTATGAAGCTTTTTCTCTACTCTCAGTCATCATGAGATGTGCAGAGACCTTTTGGCCTCGGTTCCTTGATCATATCGAGTCGTGACAGGTCACGCTGAAGCACTGCCCACCAGATCTTGCTTGTGGAGGCGCATGGCCTTTTTTAGTCTTTATTTTTTGCTCCATTGATCTGTTTTTCTCATCTTTGTGGATTACTCACCAAATTAGTGTGTTTGAACTCACACAGTAAATGCACTTCATTTCATTTATTTGAATCGTTAGTTAATAAACAACCCTGCATTATTTTAAGAGCTGGAAAGATGATGGGGTGTTTTTTTTTAACACATCGTCACAATGTTTGTTAGCCGCTCCTCCCCAATTTCATAAATCCCTCCGCCACCAAAGGTGGATGGAGGTTATGTTTTCACCCCTGTCTGTCTGTTTGTCCGTTTGTCTGTCTGTCCTTTTGTGAACAAAATATCTCAAAAAGTTGTTGACGGATTCGGACGAAATTTGGCAGAGATGTAGCGTATGTGACAAGGACGAAATGGTTAGATATTGGTGAAGTTCCGGATCCGGCTACTAGAATTTTTAAAGTGATTCTTCACCATTGGTAGATAGAGCCAAAAACGATACATAGCAGGATATCTCATAAAGTTGTGAGCTTCAACTCCGAGGCATGCTTCGTAAATGTAGTTTAGACTCGTGGTTATGCGTTAGAGCGGTGTATTTTGTTAGCAGCGTCGCTTCAAGGTTCTTTTTTTTTCCTTCTAATAAAGACATATTCTGTCATTTTAAAACCACCAAAGTGTGTATTCAGTCTCCCCGTTTCATAAAATGTATCGTTTGATACATATAATGATTTAAAACCTTTTTTTCTTTCTTTTTCTTTTTTTTACCTCAGAAGAGATATCAACATTTACCTCAGCGAATGTCAATCGCGCTGTCAGTATTTTATGAACTTATAAAGACTTAGGTGAGTTATAAGTGTGACGAGCATGTGCACGGGATTCTTCCCAGAAGAATGAGTGGTCGCATTAGCTTGTACGACTTAAAATGAGCGAAACTCCTCATTTTGTTTTGTTTTGACGTTTGGGCCACTTTTACATGTTGTATCCCTAAGGAATGAAACGAACGTTTTCCTGGCTTACAATTTTATTTGAAGTCACACATGCCTCAAAATACACTCACTTATATAGAATTGAACGCTGAATCCGAAAATGTAAGTGAAATTGCCTTGTTTTTTTTAACATTATCTTCTATATATTCTATATATACACAAAGAATTAAGTTAAGCACCCCCCCCCGTTTTTTTACAACCTCGCACATTACAAGTTTGTTGTCGTCAAAACAGTGTAATATACCCATGATATTGCTATATTTTCTGGAGAAGTGATATTATGGTCACATAAAAACATAACAATCATGCCGTTTTCAATATTTTATTCTGAATAATTTAAGGTGAAATTTTTTGGGAATTTTAGGCATATTTTCACCTCAATTTAAGTATGGAGCTATAGGTCCATCACGGACAGTGTGGATGACGTTTATGTTTTCTAACGTACAGTCATTGTTCTGAGAAGACCTCTAGCGATCTTTGCGTCAATAACGTGTGTAGGACCCACGTGATCGGATCACTGACTCAACCCTACGTCTCATAGACCCTGTAAGCCGTCGTATGCGTTGCTGTGGCAGGTTGTTCCATTCCCGATGTAATGCACGTTCCAATTCATCCAGATTGGCTATTGGAGGGACCATCTTCGCAATTTGTCGTCCCAACATGTCCCAAACGTGCTCGAGGGGGTTCAGGTCAGGACTGTACGCAGGCCAGGGGATGGTTGTCACAGCACCTTGCTCCAGCAAGGCTCGGACGCGTCTCGCACGGTGAGGCCTGGCGTTGTCATCCATGAAGATGGGATTGACGCAAAGATCGCTAGAGGTCTTCTCAGAACAATGACTGTACGTTAGAAAACATAAACGTCATCCACACTGTCCGTGATGGACCTATAGCTCCATACTTAAATTGAGGTGAAAATATGCCTAAAATTCCCAAAAAATTTCACCTTAAATTATTCAGAATAAAATATTGAAAACGGCATGATTGTTATGTTTTTATGTGACCATAATATCACTTCTCCAGAAAATATAGCAATATCATGGGTATATTACACTGTTTTGACGACAACAAACTTGTAATGTGCGAGGTTGTAAAAAAACGGGGGGGGGGTGCTTAACTTAATTCTTTGTGTATATATATCTGTGCAGTGTCTGTCTTGTGTTGTCTTGTGTTGTGTTGTCTTGTGTCGTCACTGAACTGCTCCCTCAAACTTTTGTGAAATCGTACTATTCCAACTTGACCCACGGCGGGAGTATGCGCCCTACTGAGTGGCGTTCTAGTTGTTGTTGTTACAATTATTATACCATGGGAAGTTCATTGTTAATGGGGACTGTAATCCTATATATAATGTACAATTACAAAGTGTGTAATTTTGCCTGTTTCTCAAATTCTGTCCCTGCTACACATATGCACATCTCATCTACATTGCGGCACCTTCATGCGATCTGTGTAGATCTCTTTGGGACGGACGTGCAACCATTGCGGACATGTGCTTTGACATATTCATGATTCATTCACTTATTGCCACCCAGATGTTTCTCCAATGGTCCAAAGAAATGAAAATCACTCGGTGACATGTTTGAAATGTAGAAGAAGAGATGAAAAATTAGAACTTCCAAACCCATATTCATGAGTAGTAGCGGTTACATCTGCGCCATATGAGGGCGAGAATTATTGTGCAGTGAAATGACGTCCTGATCTCGCATACCTGGCTGCCATCTGCGTATCGCTTGTCTCACTTCATTGCGGAAAACAGGTCACTTGAGTACTGTGCAATGAATCCCCTCATTCCGAAAATGTTCACAGTAATTAAACTGTAGTGTCCCAAAACACTATCACCCTAAGCTTTCTGAATAATGGCCGAACCTTGAATGTTGGTGGTGGCAGGGACCATTTTAAACGACTGCATTCCATGTTGGCTCACTTTGATGCTGGAATGAAATGATGGACTCACGTGTTATCATATGGCGCGATCTTCAATGAATCATCTCCCCCTCTCGTAGTTGTCAAAGGAACATGTCCGTGACAATGGGCTCACGAGTTGACTTTTGATCAAATATAAGGCCTTTTGATACCCACCTTGTACTAACCTCTGAATTTCAACTCAGAAGTTCTTTCATGCCTCCATCATTAATGTGCAATTATCCTGCATCCAGGAATCTAGCGATCTTTTTCCTTGTTATTTATTTATTTATCTATTTATTTATTCATTCAAAATCCAGTGATTCTCTCTCACTTACATTAATTATTATCCATAATACAGCGATTCTATTTTGCTTATGGCATGTCTCCATATATAACAATTCACCCCCATGTATAGCAATCTCCATATATAGCAATTCACCCCCATGTATAGCAATCTCCATATACAGCAATTCACCCCCATGTATAGCAATCTCCATATACAACAATTCACCCCCATGTATAGCAATCTCCATATACAGCAATTCACCCCCATGTATAGCAATCTCCATATACAACAATTCACCCCCATGTATAACAATCTCCATATTCAGCTATTCACCCCCATGTATAGCAATCTCCATATACAGCAATTCACCCCCATGTATAGCAATCTCCATATATAGCAATTCACCCCCATGTATAGCAATCTCCATATACAGCAATTCACCCCCATGTATAGCAATCTCCATATACAACAATTCACCCCCATGTATAGCAATCTCCATATACAGCAATTCACCCCCATGTATAGCAATCTCCATTTACAACAATTCACCCCCATGTATAGCAATCTCCATATTCAGCTATTCACCCCCATGTATAGCAATCTCCATATACAGCAATTCACCCCCATGTATAGCAATCTCCATATACAGCAATTCACCCCCATGTATAGCAATCTCCATATACAACAATTCACCCCCATGTATAGCAATCTCCATATATAACAATTCACCCCCATGTATAGCAATCTCCATATATAGCAATTCACCCCCCATGTATAGCAATCTCCATATACAGCAATTCACCCCCATGTATAGCAATCTCCATATACAACAATTCACCCCCATGTATAGCAATCTCCATATACAGCAATTCACCCCCATGTATAGCAATCTCCATATATAGCAATTCACCCCCATGTATAGCAATCTCCATATACAACAATTCACCCCCATGTATAGCAATCTCCATATACAACAATTCACCCCCATGTATAGCAATCTCCATATATAGCAATTCACCCCCATGTATAGCAATCTCCATATACAGCAATTCACCCCCATGTATAGCAATCTCCATATACAACAATTCACCCCCATGTATAGCAATCTCCATATACAACAATTCACCCCCATGTATAGCAATCTCCATATATAGCAATTCACCCCCATGTATAGCAATCTCCATATTCAGCTATTCACCCCCATGTATAGCAATCTCCATATTCAGCTATTCACCCCCATGTATAGCAATCTCCATATACAGCAATTCACCCCCATGTATAGCAATCTCCATATACAACAATTCACCCCCATGTATAGCAATCTCCACATATAGCAATTCACCCCCATGTATAGCAATCTCCATATATAGCAATTCACCCCCATGTATAGCAATCTCCATATACAACAATTCACCCCCATGTATAGCAATCTCCACATATAGCAATTCACCCCCATGTATAGCAATCTCCATTTACAACAATTCACCCCCATGTATAGCAATCTCCATTTACAACAATTCACCCCCATGTATAGCAATCTCCATTTACAACAATTCACCCCCATGTATAGCAATCTCCATATACAACAATTCACCCCCATGTATAGCAATCTCCATATTCAGCTATTCATCCTCACGGTTAGTAAACTACATATAAAGCGATTCACCCTCGCATTTAGTAAACTACATATAAAGCGATTCACCCTCGCGTTTGGTAAACTACATATACAGCGATTCACCCTCGCGTGTAGTAATCTACATGTACAGCGACCTATAAGTCTAGTAATTCCCTCACATATAGTAATTCAGCGATGCTCAGCATGAGCTGTTCAACATATTTGATCTTTGTTTGAGTGACAGCAGTTGGTTGCATGCGAGGATGATCATGCTGCCATCTTTTGAACTTGCTGCACCATATAAACTGCTCTACTATATATTGCATCAACAAATTGGGCAGACAATCTCCGATGAATTCCATCCGGTTTGATGATCTTCACAACAAACAGCACCAAATACACTTCTCTTCCATAGCTCACATTTAGTTTGCCACCACCTTTTTGCTCTATTTTTTTTTTACCCAGAAAGCTTTGACCACCATTGATGTTACTTCTCATGTAGTTTGCTTGGTAGACACTAATTGCCCAAAGTTTCAGCATCGAACTATTCTTTTTAGATCTTCTACAACAAAAATCCACTTAAAATGCCCTCATTATTACCCCGTGCATGCGAAGCAAAAAGCGGGGTTAAGCAATTGGGTAATTCTTGTCTGTCTGTCTGTCTGTCTGTCTGTCCGTCGGCCTTATCAGTTTATGATTATCGACGAACAACTTATTTCAATCAAATGTTATATTTTGAACATGAATCGTAACATGAATAGAAAGACAAGTTTCTCGTTACCTCCACCACCAAAGGTGGATGGAGGTTATGTTTTCGCCCCTGTCTGTTTGTCTGTCCGCTTGTCCGTCCGTTTGTCTGTGAAAAATATCCCAAAGTTGTGGACGGATTCGGACGAAATTTGGCAGAGATGTAGTATATGTGACAAGAACGAAAAGATTTGATTTTGGTGAAGATCCGGATTCGGATCCGGCTACTAGTTCTTTTTAAGTGATTCCTCAAAATTGGGAGATTGGGCCAAAAACGATACATAGCAGGATATCTCAAAAGTTGTGGACGGATTTGGACGAAACCTGGTGGACCGGTTGTGTGTGTGACAAGGATGATTAGATTAGATTTTGGTGAAGATCTTAATATGTATTCGGATATGATAATTATTTAATTTTTAAATTATATCTTCACCATTGGGATATAGGGCCAAAATGATACATAGCAGGATATCTCCAAAAATTATGGACGGATTTGGCCGAAACTTGTTTGACAGGTTATGTGTGTAACAAGGATGATTAGATTAGATTTTGGTGAAGATCTTAATATGTATTCGGATATGATAATTATTTAATTTTTAAATTATATCTTCACCATTGGGATATAGGGCCAAAATGATACATAGCAGGATATCTCCAAAAATTATGGACGGATTTGGCCGAAACTTGTTTGACAGGTTATGTGTGTAACAAGGATGATTAGATTAGATTTTGGTGAAGATCTTAATATGTATTCGGATATGATAATTATTTAATTTTTAAATTATATCTTCACCATTGGGATATAGGGCCAAAATGATACATAGCAGGATATCTCCAAAAATTATGGACGGATTTGCCGAAACTTGTTTGACAGGTTCTGTGTGTGACAAGGAAGAATCGATTCGATTTTGTTGAAGATCTTAATATGTATTCGGATATGATAATTATTTAATTTTTAAATTAAATCTTCACCATTGGGATATAGGGCCAAAATGATACATAGCAGGATATCTCCAAAAATTATGGACGGATTTGGACGAAACTTGTTTGACAGGTTCTGTGTGTGACGAGGAAGAATCGATTCGATTTTGGTGAAGATCTTAATATGTATTCGGATATGATAATTATTTAATTTTTAAGTGATTCTTCACCATTGGGAGATTGGGCCAAAAAGGATACATAGCAGGATATCTGAAAAAGTTGTGGATGGATTTGGACGAAACTTGGTAGACAGTTTGTGTGTGTGACAAGGAAGAATCGATTCGATTTTGGTGAAGATCTGAATATGTATTCGGATATGATAATTATTTAAGTTTTAGGTTAAATCTTCACCATTAGGATATAGGGCCAAAATGATACATAGCAGGATATCTCCAAAAATTATGGACGGATTTGGACGAAACTTGTTTGACAGGTTCTGTGTGTGACAAGGAAGAATCGATTCGATTTTGGTGAAGATCCGGATCCAGCTAGTATAATTTTAAAGTGTTCTTCACCATTGAGTGATATGGCCAACCAGGTGGAGGTATGCTCTCTAATGTGTGTCGTTCTCGTTGTTATTGGTGTTGTTGTTGTTGTTGTTTTAGTCGTAGTAGTACTAATTCGTATTTTATTAGAAAATTGATGGACGTGGCAACAGCTTATCATTGGTATGCCTTCTCTTCATTGGCCAGCTGTGGCAGAAACAGGACCAGGGCTGTGGGGAAGTACCAGGGCCACCAGGCAGGAGTCGCCATTTTGGGTGCTTATCCGCCATCACAGCACTTCCCCATCTTTCATCCTTTTTGCACCCCTTTTGTCTTCTCCTCCCATCGCCCCTCACACTCGCTCTTTTAAAAAGTTAATGTTAAATTTTAATGAATGTGCCTCAGGCCTCAGTTTGCACTTGCCACAATGCCTCAGGCATGCATATCTGTTCAGTCAGCCAGTGTTGTGTGCGAGTTGTGGGGGAGCGGAGGGGGTAGTGTGAGGGGGTTTGGGGGTGATAAACGTACACACTTTAAAAACTAAAGGTGGCTCTCGTTGTACCGTCAACCACTTCAGACGTGTTATTGCATGTCAGTTGTGATGTTTTCGATGCACTAGTCAAAGCAGCTCATGTTTGATTTCGGAACTGGCCTGCTCAGCATTTTGAAATACCCTCAATTGTGCGGCCTGTGTGTATCGCCTCGTAGTGCACAAATGCACCTTCTGGATGAAGTATTAGAGCTGGAGTAGGTAGTTGCTTCATTGGACGTTTAAAGGGCACAAGGAAGGAGTTGATGGATGAGGGAATTATTGCTCGCCTGTGATAGGCCCGACGTGGCAGCTTCAGTTGAGGCCTAAGATTAATGAAGGGTTTTCAGTGCAATCATCTGTCAGGTGCAGCAGCGGCCGAGTGCTCTCCGCGTCAAAAATATTTCCTCTGCTTTGGTCGCCAGGAAAATTGTTTCAGTTGCAATATGGCGAGATGAGGTAAACTCGCGCTCGCTGTCGACTCGACGCCACCCCGGTGGAGGCCGCGCGCTGCTCGCGGCTGATTTATGGCACCGTGGCTGGACCTCGCCGTCTCCTTTGTGCCCTATTTATCTGTACTGCTATTGCAGTCAGAGGGCTGATGGTATCGGTGTTATTCCTCATATGGCACCGTGATTTTCGGGTGGACCCCGGTGTAAGTAGTCGGCGTGCACTGTCTGCTAACTCGTGCAACGTTGACGATATCGTGCCTTCGTTATTACATTCTCTTCATTCCACCGTCCCCTCCACATCACCAAATCTGCTCACATGTGTTCACTTTGCCTGAGGCAGTTGTCAGTCAAGTCAGCTTTACCTCCACAAAGAGCTTTTTTATTATAATCTATTATAAATGCTATATTATAGCTAATTAGTGTGAAGTGTTTCTGCAACTTCTGCCTTCACCGCTACTTGTACATTTCAGCTGAATTCGAACCCACTACGTAGTTTCTTTGTTTTCTTCCGATGTTTTTTTTCGATGTAAGAATGTGAGAAAATTGACAGACTCCATATTTTCATATACTAGTGGGGTCACCCGTGGGAATCCCAAGGGCATGGAGGTGTATCGTTGCGATCGGTGCAGCCGTTTGTGCGGCACCCGGGAAAATAACCATAGGCGGGAGTCCAAACCTGAAAATGATGGAGACCAAAGCTGAAATTGGAAAAACAATATAGCCTATTTTACTCCAGGGGGTTCCCAGGATTACCCACCCAAAATTTCGTTGCGATCGGTTCAGCCGTTTGTGCAGCACCCAGGACAATAACGTTAGGTGGGAGTCCAAACCTGAAAATGCTGGAGGCCAAAGCTGAAATTGGAAAAACAATATGGCCTATTTTACTCCAGGGGGTCCCAGGATTACCCACCCAAAATATCGTTGCGATCGGTTCAGCCGTTTTTGCGGTACCTGGGAACGGACGGATGGACGGACATTTGGTGAATATATTTGGAGTGTTCTCCATATCTGGTGCTTACTTTTACATTTTTCATGTATAGTTCTTTTGATTAAGGCAAACAAAATGCCGAGATCTCTCCTCTCCTATCCAATTCCAAGGCATGCAGGCCTACTGCTACACAAAGTGTAGCCGTACGTCTAAACCCATATTGAGTGTTTCTAAAGGTGAGAGCCCACTCTGGATAGGTCTGTCGCAAGTACTCTAGGCTAGGGCATTAATTTTAAAAATGTTGAAAGACATTGTGAACAAGACAATTAGCTAATGGTTTTGCTGGAGGAAATAGAAGGAGAAGAGCTGGTCTTGCTGGTGAAGGCTGGTGTCGATCTATGCCGGCAGACAGGTAGAACAACGAAATCTGCAGGACATTGATTGAAATATGCCAACCGCCATGGGAAGCAGGGAGAAGCTGACATTTCTGGCCAGACGCTTCAGCGGAGCAAAATAACACTGCATCACATACCAATTCTGTGTGAAATACCACTTTGACACACATGGTTACACTTAGCTTCAAAAGGCTTCCATCTGCAGCTTGATGGAGTACTGCTCTCCCCTCTGGGCTGGCTCCCCTGCCTCACACCTTGCTCAGCTTGACGCCATCTAAACCAAAGCCTCCAAGATTATTGGAATCTCCTGCAATGAAGCTGAGTCTATGTGTCTATCAATTTGCCCTCGCCAACAGGTCGGTGGCCTCTCTGTCTTCTTCCACCTCCTGTCTGGTGTTGTACCCTCTGCGCTCTCCGTGCTTTGTCCCACACCCTCCTCCCCAGGTATGCAGGGCATATAAGGTCTACCATCAACCCTCTTCTGGAGAAACTTCCAAAATCCAGAATCACTGCTCACCTTCACTCATTTGTTCCTCTTTTCCCCACTTGTGGAACCAGCTTCTATATTCTCTTCAATCGCATTCTTCCTTCCAGGTCTTCAAACCAGCTGTCCACCACCATCTCAGATCATCCTCCATGCAAAACCATGTTTTTTTTGTTTTTTTTCTACATCTGTTAAACCACACCCACCCTCCCTGCCCAAAATTTGTTTTTGCTTCTGTATCCATCTCCATCCATTGTGTTCTCCCCTATCCCATTGTTACGCGCATCCCTTTTTTACCTGTCTCCATCTATTTTCTTCCTCAGCCCTGCTGTTGGCATTTCACCTTTCTCTTTCTGCTTATGTAGACCACCAATAAACCTAAGGACTCCAGTTTAATTGATTTTGATAAGAGCCCAATCTTGTGCCCTTATTTCATCATTAAACATCCCTCCTCCTTCCAATTTTCCAGTTGGAGTTTCCTTCTGTGTCCATCTTGTCCACCCCATGTGTGCGTGCTTTGCATCCTGTTTTTGTCTGTTACGTCCTGATCCGTTCAGGGCACGGGATCTTCCACGAGCCTCGACTACGTATACAAAAACCTCTACTCTCACTCATATCATATACCACTGCCTCCTGTCACTTTCTTTTTTTATCCCCCAAGTAAAATTTTTATTATTCGTATTAATTGCTCTTATTCTGCTGCATGAGGTGATGATGTCAAAGTATTGCCATGGTTTCATGCCTTCCATAAATAGTTATTATATAGCTCATTTTGACATCCTGCCATCCTTAATTGATTGCTTCAAAGTATCAAAGTTTCAACAAAACCAAAGTCCTGCCATCCTATGCTCATGCCTCAGGGGTCTGTAATTGTCCCCCTCCCCTCTCTGCATTTATTGCTGTGGGTGTCCATACTAGGTACTCTCTTTTTTAACCAAAATGAGTCGTATTTTGGAACCTAACTTCATAACCTGAAATGCCTGGAACCTTTTATTGCTTTCCCTTGACCCTTTTCATTTCAATTCCATTGTTGAATAAATCATCACACAGTATTTGATGTGAAACTTATACAGACTATCGGGCTACACTATAGTGAAGTATTCTGTCTTGCATTTGTGAATACGTCTCTTCTTTAACGGAAGTCTAGGCTCATGGAGGGGCTAACGACAGAGGGCAGCAGAGACAGAGAAAGAAATGGACAAAAAATTGCAAAACAAAATAAATTGTTGAGTGGCAGAAATGGAAGAGGAAGTAAGAGCTGAGGGATGAGCAAGAGTAGAAGACATTTGGAATTAGTATGGGAGAAAGCATGAGTTGATGATGGGCAGCAACGCGACACAACACATATATTGGGTTAGTTCCACAGACATGAAAATAGATTGATGGGGTATTGGAGGTAAGCAAACAGCTTATAGACTTGAGGAGGTTTTTGGAGGCCTCTACGGGATGTGGGGGTGCATAGTTTGAAGAGAGGACGTGTTTAACGAGACCATAAGTGAGGTGGTGGACAGGCCCTTTGCCTCCTGCCAGTAACATGGAAAATGCCAATAATATAAAAAGCCTTTGACTCAACCACATCAAGGGCAACAGAATGAGAAGCAATTGCACCACTATAGAGTGGGGAGCCATATTCCATAGTGCTTCGGAAGAAGACATTGTGCATTATAATCTTCCCTGCTCAGAATAGACTCTGCTCTAGGGAGTATACCAAGGCATTGGCTAACCTTAAAGTCCAGTTTGGAGGTATGTTTTGCCAAACAGGGTATGATATTGATAGGTAATGAAGACTAGTAGCTCCAGAGACTGCACCTTTACTAGGGGATAGCCACGGAAATATACTGAGCGGTTTGACAGCTGATTCTTCTGGAGGGATAGAGTGAGAGCTTCGGACATTCCTGCATTGAAAGACATTCCAGGCAGTTTACTTTTTTACTTTTTACTTTTTTTCAAAATTACTTTTTTTCCATACTTGCAGACAGGGATGGCACAGCAGTTTCATTATATTTACTTGCACATATCTGGTAATAAATATATTGAGCTTAACGTTATAGCAAGAGCATGTCCCTGACAAAGTTTCAGTAACGAATACGTCTAAATTCTTCTTTAAATTATGGTTATGTAGAAGAAAAATGTGCATGAAATACGCCATCTTTTGCAATTCTTCCTCACACATATCCACACTTGAGAGGTGTTCAGCCATGGGTATGATCATTTATTGGAGGGAGAAATGGATCGGCACAACAGAAGCATTCAGGAAGGCTTTCCATCGGACAATGTGAGGACAATGTCACTCCTTTTATTGAACCATTGCATCTAAATTGGCATGTCATAATTCATGAAGATGTGACAGAGTCGAGCATAGAGGTATGTAAACTGCATCAAATGCTCGTAGAGGTGTGTGGAAAAGGAAGGTCATGGCGAAGTTTTCTTTGCTTGTGGATGAACGCTATGTGTGGCACACATTCCCAAAGAGGAGTGCAAATGGAATGTGGCTCCTCTGTATCAACAGCATATTTGGCGATTCCATCGGTAAGGTGACACTTTCCTGGAACCCATCATTGCTCGATGTTAAACCTGGTGAAACAAATACGAGTCAAAACTGGTCTCATTCAATAGAGTCTAATGGACTGACTATTCCATCTGAAGAAGGTCAAATACAAACAAGAGTTCACCAAGACCCACAAATATGAGTCAAAACTGGTCTCATTCACTGGAGTCGAATGGGCTGACTATTCCATCTGAAGAAGGTCAAATACCAACAAGAGTTCACCAAGACCCACAAATATGAGTCAAAACTGGTCTCATTCACTGGAGTCGAATGGGCTGACTATTCCATCTGAAAAAGGTCAAATACCAGCAAAAGTTCACCAAGACCCACAAATATGAGTCAAAACTGGTCTCATTCAATAGAGTCGAATGGGCTGACTATTCCATCTGAAAAAGGTCAAATACCAGCAAAAGTTCACCAAGACCCACAAATATGAGTCAAAACTGGTCTCATTCACGAGAGTCGAATGGGCTGACTATTCCATCTGAAGAAGGTCAAATACAAACAAGAGTTCACCAAGACCCACAAATATGAGTCAAAACTGGTCTCATTCACTGGAGTCGAATGGGCTGACGATTCCATCTGAAAAAGGTCCAATACCAGCAAGAGTTCACCAAGACCCACAAATACGAGTCAAAACTGGTCTCATTCATGAGAGTCGAATGGACTGACTAATCCATCTGAAAAAGGTCAAATACCAACAAGAGTTCACCAAGACCCACAAATACGAGTCAAAACTGGTCTCATTCACTGGAGTCGAATGGGCTGACTATTCCATCTGAAGAAGGTCAAATACCAACAAGAGTTCACCAAGACCCACAAATACGAGTCAAAACTGGTCTCATTCACTGGAGTCGAATGGGCTGACTATTCCATCTGAAAAAGGTCAAATACCAGCAAAAGTTCACCAAGACCCACAAATATGAGTCAAAACTGGTCTCATTCAATAGAGTCGAATGGGCTGACTATTCCATCTGAAAAAGGTCAAATACCAGCAAGAGTTCACCAAGACCCACAAATATGAGTCAAAACTGGTCTCATTCAATAGAGTCGAATGGGCTGACTATTCCATCTGAAAAAGGTCAAATACCAGCAAGAGTTCACCAAGACCCACAAATATGAGTCAAAACTGGTCTCATTCAATAGAGTGGAATGGGCTGACTAATCCATCTGAAAAGGTCAAATGCCAACCAGAGTTGACCAAGACCCACAAATATGAGTCAAAACTGGTCTCATTCACTGGAGTCGAATGAGCTGACTATTCCATCTGAAAAAGGTCAAATACCAACAAGAGTTCACCAAGACCCACAAATATGAGTCAAAACTGGTCTCATTCACGAGAGTCGAATGGGCTGACGATTCCATCTGAAAAAGGTCAAATACCAGCAAGAGTTCACCAAGACCCACAAATATGAGTCAAAACTGGTCTCATTCACTAGAGTCGAATGGGCTGACTATTCCATCTGAAAAAGGTCAAATACCAGCAAGAGTTCACCAAGACCCACAAATATGAGTCAAAACTGGTCTCATTCACGAGAGTTGAATGGGCTGACGATTCCATCTGAAAAAGGTCAAATACCAGCAAGAGTTCACCAAGACCCACAACTATGAGTCAAAACTGGTCTCATTCACGAGAGTCGAATGGGCTGACTATTCCATCTGAAAAAGGTCAAATACCAGCAAGAGTTCACCAAGACCCACAAATATGAGTCAAAACTGGTCTCATTCACTGGAGTCGAATGGGCTGACTATTCCATCTGAAAAAGGTCAAATACCAACAAGAGTTCACCAAGACCCACAACTATGAGTCAAAACTGGTCTCATTCACTGGAGTCGAATGGGCTGACTATTCCATCTGAAAAAGGTCAAATACCAACAAGAGTTCACCAAGACCCACAAATATGAGTCAAAACTGGTCTCATTCACTAGAGTCGAATGGGCTGACGATTCCATCTGAAAAAGGTCAAATACCAGCAAGAGTTCACCAAGACCCACAACTATGAGTCAAAACTGGTCTCATTCACGAGAGTCGAATGGGCTGACTATTCCATCTGAAAAAGGTCAAATACCAGCAAGAGTTCACCAAGACCCACAAATAGCTCTTTCACGATAGCGATAGAAAAAGCCACAAATAGCTTTTTCAGCTCTTTCACGAGCCTCGATTCAGTATACAAAAAAAAAAAAAAAGAGTAAAAACTGGTCTCATTCACGAGAATCGAATGGGCTGACTATTCCATCTGAAACAGGTCAAATACCAGCAAGAGTTCACCAAGACCCACAAATATGAGTCAAAACTGGTCTCATTCACTCGAGTCGAATGGGCTGACTATTCCATCTGAAAAAGGTCAAATACCAGCAAGAGTTCACCAAGACCCACAAATATGAGTCAAAACTGGTCTCATTCACTTGAATCGAATGGGCTGACTATTCCATCTGAAAAAGGTCAAATACCAGCAAGAGTTCACTAAGACCCACGAATATTAGTCAAAACTGGTCTCATTCACTCGAGTCGAATGGGCTGACTATTCCATCTGAAAAAGGTCAAATACCAGCAAGAGTTCACCAAGACCCACAAATATGAGTCAAAACTGGTCTCATTCACGAGAGTCGAATGGGCTGACGATTCCATCTGAAAAAGGTCAAATACCAGCAAGAGTTCCCCAAGACCCACAACTATGAGTCAAAACTGGTCTCATTCACTAGAATCGAATGGGCTGACTATTCCATCTGAAAAAGGTCAAATACCAGCAAGAGTTCACCAAGACCCACAAATATGAGTCAAAACTGGTCTCATTCACTAGAATCGAATGGGCTGACTATTCCATCTGAAAAAGGTCAAATACCAGCAAGAGTTCACCAAGACCCACGAATATTAGTCAAAACTGGTCTCATTCAATAGAGTCGAATGGGCTGACTATTCCATCTGAAAAAGGTCAAATACCAGCAAGAGTTCACCAAGACCCACAAATATGAGTCCAAAACTGGTCTCATTCAATAGAGTCGAATGGGCTGACTATTCCATCTGAAAAAGGTCAAATACCAGCAAGAGTTCACCAAGACCCACAAATATGAGTCAAAACTGGTCTCATTCAATAGAGTCGAATGGGCTGACTATTCCATCTGAAAAAGGTCAAATACCAGCAAGAGTTCACCAAGACCCACAAATATGAGTCAAAACTGGTCTCATTCAATAGAGTCGAATGGGCTGACTATTCCATCTGAAAAAGGTCAAATACCAACAAGAGTTCACCAAGACCCACAAATATGAGTCAAAACTGGTCTCATTCACTGGAGTCGAATGGGCTGACTATTCCATATGAAAAAGGTCAAATACCAGCAAGAGTTCACCAAGACCCACAAATATGAGTCAAAACTGGTCTCATTCAATAGAGTCGAATGGGCTGACTATTCCATCTGAAAAAGGTCAAATACCAACAAGAGTTCACCAAGACCCACAAATATGAGTCAAAACTGGTCTCATTCAATAGAGTCGAATGGGCTGACTATTCCATCTGAAAAAGGTCAAATACCAACAAGAGTTCACCAAGACCCACAACTATGAGTCAAAACTGGTCTCATTCACGAGAGTCGAATGGGCTGACTATTCCATCTGAAAAAGGTCAAATACCAACAAGAGCTCACCAAGACCCACAACTATGAGTCAAAACTGGTCTCATTCACGAGAGTCGAATGGGCTGACTATTCCATCTGAAAAAGGTCAAATACCAACAAGAGTTCACCAAGACCCACAAATATGAGTCAAAACTGGTCTCATTCAATAGAGTCGAATGGGCTGACTATTCCATCTGAAAAAGGTCAAATACCAACAAGAGTTCACCAAGACCCACAAATATGAGTCAAAACTGGTCTCATTCACGAGAGTCGAATGGGCTGACTATTCCATCTGAAAAAGGTCAAATACCAACAAGAGTTCACCAAGACCCACAAATATGAGTCAAAACTGGTCTCATTCACGAGAGTCGAATGGGCTGACTATTCCATCTGAAAAATGTCAAATACCAGCAAGAGTTCACCAAGACCCACAAATATGAGTCAAAACTGGTCTCATTCACGAGAGTCGAATGGGCTGACTATTCCATCTGAAAAAGGTCAAATACCAGCAAGAGTTCACCAAGACCCACAAATATGAGTCAAACTGGTCTCATTCACAAGAGTCGAATGGGCTGACTATTCCATCTGAAAAAGGTCAAATACCAACAAGAGTTCACCAAGACCCACAAATATGAGTCAAAACTGGTCTCATTCACCAGAATCGAATGGGCTGACTATTCCATCTGAAAAAGGTCAAATACCAGCAAGAGTTCACCAAGACCCACGAATATTAGTCAAAACTGGTCTCATTCAATAGAGTCGAATGGGCTGACTATTCCATCTGAAAAAGGTCAAATACCAGCAAGAGTTCACCAAGACCCACAAATATGAGTCAAAACTGGTCTCATTCAATAGAGCCGAATGGGCTGACTATTCCATCTGAAAAAGGTCAAATGCCAACAAGAGTTCACCAAGACCCACAAATATGAGTCAAAACTGGTCTCATTCACGAGAGTCGAATGGGCTGACGATTCCATATGAAAAAGGTCAAATACCAGCAAGAGTTCACCAAGACCCACAAATATGAGTCAAAACTGGTCTCATTCAATAGAGTCGAATGGGCTGACTATTCCATCTGAAAAAGGTCAAATACCAACAAGAGTTCACCAAGACCCACAAATATGAGTCAAAACTGGTCTCATTCACTAGAATCGAATGGGCTGACTATTCCATCTGAAAAAGGTCAAATACCAGCAAGAGTTCACCAAGACCCACAAATATGAGTCAAAACTGGTCTCATTCAATAGAGTCGAATGGGCTGACTATTCCATCTGAAAAAGGTCAAATACCAACAAGAGTTCACCAAGACCCACAAATATGAGTCAAAACTGGTCTCATTCAATAGAGCCGAATGGGCTGACTATTCCATCTGAAAAAGGTCAAATACCAGCAAGAGTTCACCAAGACCCACGAATATTAGTCAAAACTGGTCTCATTCAATAGAGTCGAATGGGCTGACTATTCCATCTGAAAAAGGTCAAATACCAGCAAGAGTTCACCAAGACCCACAAATATGAGTCAAAACTGGTCTCATTCAATAGAGCCGAATGGGCTGACTATTCCATCTGAAAAAGGTCAAATACCAACAAGAGTTCACCAAGACCCACAAATATGAGTCAAAACTGGTCTCATTCACGAGAGTCGAATGGGCTGACGATTCCATATGAAAAAGGTCAAATACCAGCAAGAGTTCACCAAGACCCACAAATATGAGTCAAAACTGGTCTCATTCAATAGAGTCGAATGGGCTGACTATTCCATCTGAAAAAGGTCAAATACCAGCAAGAGTTCACCAAGACCCACAAATATGAGTCAAAACTGGTCTCATTCAATAGAGTCGAATGGGCTGACTATTCCATCTGAAAAAGGTCAAATACCAACAAGAGTTCACCAAGACCCACAAATATGAGTCAAAACTGGTCTCATTCACGAGAGTCGAATGGGCTGACGATTCCATCTGAAAAAGGTCAAATACCAGCAAGAGTTCCCCAAGACCCACAACTATGAGTCAAAACTGGTCTCATTCACTAGAATCGAATGGGCTGACTATTCTATCTGAAAAAGGTCAAATACCAGCAAGAGTTCACCAAGACCCACAAGTATGAGTCAAAACTGGTCTCATTCACTCGAGTCGAATGGGCTGACTATTCCATCTGAAAAAGGTCAAATACCAGCAAGAGTTCCCCAAGACCCACAACTATGAGTCAAAACTGGTCTCATTCAATAGAGTCGAATGGGCTGACTATTCCATCTGAAAAAGGTCAAATACCAGCAAGAGTTCACCAAGACCCACAACTATGAGTCAAAACTGGTCTCATTCAATAGAGTCGAATGGGCTGACTATTCCATCTGAAAAAGGTCAAATACCAACAAGAGTTCACCAAGACCCACAAATACGAGTCAAAACTGGTCTCATTCAATAGAGTCGAATGGGCTGACTATTCCATCTGAAAAAGATCAAATACCAACAAGAGTTCACCAAGACCCACAAATATGAGTCAAAACTGGTCTCATTCACGAGAGTCGAATGGGCTGACGATTCCATCTGAAAAAGGTCAAATACCAGCAAGAGTTCACCAAGACCCACAAATATGAGTCAAAACTGGTCTCATTCAATAGAGTCGAATGGGCTGACTATTCCATCTGAAAAAGGTCAAATACCAACAAGAGTTCACCAAGATTGTTCACTATCCTTTTTTTTTTTTTTTTTTTTTACAATCGCAATGGAAAGTTGTCACTTGGAGCAGGTTTTTCGGGTATAACAATGGAGAATACTCTGTCTCACTATAGTTTGTCACTAGTGCGACGTCTAAGGTATAGGTGGGCAGAATTTTGACAGAAACTGCGGGATTCTCTTCTTTGTGTGTACCGTATTATTCACTTCTGCAAATTTCCTTATCACCTTTATTCTCACGTCATTTTTCTCCTTTTTACACAAAGGTCAAGGCCCATGGAGTCGTTAGATGACAGATGACAGAGGGCGAGAGTACGACACACTGACAATGGAGCCGAGAGGATCGGGCAGGAAAAGAATAGACAGAGAGATAGCACAATATATTCCATTTCAGTTTGTATGCACTTTCTACTTTCTAAAATGTAAAAAAATTTACATTTTTTTTACACCAGCAACAACCAAGCAGCACCAAAGCACAACAATGATACCTTCAGGCATTGTTATCATTAGATCGATGAGTATAACCATAGTCCTTCTCCATCTGAATGAGATTTATGGTCACTAAAGTATCGATGGGAGAGTTAATAGAAATGAAATAAATTTTTTAGATCCTGAGCCAAAGGTCGACACGTGAAAAATTGAGTTTGTCTGCGGTCGAGAGATCGCGGGCCGGACGTGAAAATTGGGGTCAGGAGGCTCGAGCGTTTGTGGGCGCTCGCGACGAGCCTTATAAATTATAGACTTCATTAGGGTCCGGGCTCGGGGGCCGGGCATTAAATAGCTTAATGTGTCATTTGCTGCTGCTTCATCACCTGTGGCCACGTAAAAGGACGAAGGTCGGCTCGCCTTGTGCCCAAATACACGGATTGTCTGCCTTTTGTAGCAGGACATCCTGCCCATTAAATAAATCAGAGCAACGCTGGACATCCTTCTCTTCCTGTTCACCAGAAACTCTTGTAGCCAAAAAAAAGAAGAATTTACTGTTATTTTCTCGAATGCAAATAATTCCCCCCCTGATCAGAATGTTTATTTAAACCAATAAAAGGCTGTGCTCATTGCTTTGTTATAACAAGTAATTGTGGCTTTCATTGGCCTGAACAAAGTGTCATTAGTAGCCTTTTAGTGTTGTGCAGGGGTCAGCCTCTTCATTCATAAATGTCAATTGAAGATAAACTTTTGTTCAATGACTTGTGCAGTTGTTTGATTATAAATGTCCACACTAACCTAAGACCTCTCACTTTGAGGTAACATCTCTGTTTTTAGTTGCTCATGATCATGAGAAATAATTGTTAGAGCAGGCAATGAGTTTGGAGACCACCCCTGGCATAATTCACTCATTGGACGTATCAATTCTCACATTCCTGTCCCCCAGATGCCCCCCGCCCCCGTTTGCTTCCTCTTTTTTGGGAGCATTCTTTTCATTTTCTTCATTGAAAAAAATGTTTGCCTCCATTTTTACCCTCGCTAGAGGAGAGGGTATTGCATTTGAGTTATTACCTGCAAAATCGAAGATTTTTCAAGTATATTGGTCGGTTGTGTTTGTGGTTCTGTCTGTCTGTTTGTCTGTCTGTTTGTCTGTTTGTTTGTCACCGGCCGACAGGTCACAATTTTCAACCGATCTTCACGAAACTTCACCAAATGGTAGAGTTGGTCAAAACCAAGAAGCCTATTGTTTTGGGGTCAATAGGTCAAAAGGTCAACATAGGCCAAAGGTCATCAACTTTGCTGAAATTTCTAAAATCCTCAATTTTCATCCGATTGACTTGAAATTTGAAGAGGACTTGCATATCTGGTCACTGAATTCAACCATCAAGTATGTTTGAGGTCAACATCGGCCAAAAGGTCAACATGGGACACATTTCTAAAATCCTCAATTTTCATCTGATTGACTTGAAATTTGAAGAGGACTTGCATATCTGGTCACTGAATTCAACCACCAAGTATATTTGAGGTCAACATCGGCCAAAAGGTCAACATAGGCCAAAAGGTCAACATAGGCCAAAAGGTCAACATAGACCAAATTTCTAAAATCCTCATTTTTCATCCAATTGACTTTAAATTTGAAGAGGACTTGCATATCTGGTCACTGAATTCAACCACCAAGTATACTTGAGGTCAACATAGGCCAAAAGGTCAACATGGGCCACATTTCTAAAATCCTCAATTTTCATCCAATTGACTTGAAATTTGAAGAGGACTTGCATATCAGGTCACTGAATTCAATCACCAAGTATACTTGAGGTCAACATAGGCCAAAAGGTCAACATAGGCCAAATTTCTAAAATCCTCAATTTTCATCCAATTGACTTGAAATTTGAAGAGGACTTGCATATCTGCTCACTGAATTCAACCACATGTTATATTTTAGGTAAACACAGGCCAAAAGGTCAACATAGGCCAAATTTCTAAAATCACCAATTTTCATTTGATTGACTTGAACTTCTTGGAGGATTTATATATATGGTCACTGAATTCAACCACCATCTTTTTTTGAGGTCAACATAGGCAAGGCCAAAAGGTCAACTTAGGCCAAATTTTTAATATCCTCAATTTTCATCCTATTGACTTGAAAATTGAACAGCATTTGCACATCGAGTCACTAAATAGGGAAACTAACTAGTTTTGGGGTCAAAAGGTCAAAGGTCAACTCAAGGTCAACCTTCCAAAATCATCATTTTTCATCTGAAAAATCGTCAATTTTCATCCTGTTGACCCGAGCTTTGATCAAGATTGTAAATTTTAATCTTCATGAAATGGACAATTTGCTGTATCAATGGAAAACTTTGGGGGGGATTTTGCAAGTATCGTGCTACGCATGATGTCTTCTTGTTTTGTTTGTTTGTTTGTCCGCACAGAATAAATATGATTTTCTTTGCAAAGGTGTACCTGCTCCTGTAGAATTTTCAATGATAATTATGACGTCATAGGTCACGTGGTATGGGCGCCATCTTGTAAAAAACGAAAAACTATGCACCTCTATATCTCTGAAAGCGCTGCATAGAAAAAATTGCATGGATCATTGTAAAGAACTCTCCATGGGGAATAAAATATGTTAATGATGATGTCATAGGTGCCTCCATTATGATGTCATAATTAGACAAGTACAAAACTTCATCCGATCAAGATGCAATTTCTTGAGTATCATCTATGGATAAATTGGTGGAGAAGAAAAAAATAATAATGGCGTTATCAGTCACGTGGTTCGGCCGCCATGTTTGTTTTAACACAAAAGCCTTTAAAAAACACTAAAAACACATCCTGGTGAGAGCCTGCAATCTCTGATTGCTCTTTCTTGTTCATTTTTGTGAACTTTTCCCTTTGTTTAATTTTTTTGAGCATGGAAGAAAATATGTCCAATAAGTTTGGATTCCGAGTCAGTTCTCCTTATTCAAACCGCCACCGTTCGACCCACTCATTCTTCTTCCGGCTCACGCGGTACCAGAAATCCCTTGATAAACCAGAGCTCAAGCATATTTTCTCATTATAAAATCAAAGGCAAAATAATGACGCTATATTATTTTCTTTCCCGCTACATTCTGCTTTGCCTTTCTTTTCCCTCTTTTTCCTTTTTTCCCTCGTTTTTTTTCTTTCACATTCTTTCTCTTTCTTGTGCTTTCTATTTTTTCTCCTCTAACTTTAATTTATTATTATTATTGTTTAGTTGTTTTTATGGGGTTTTTTTTACTTGACCTGCATCAGATTTATTTACATTTAAATTATATTTTTACGAGTGGTCCATTTATTAAGATACTTGCCGATGTACCCGTTAAGGACGTGTCATGGGATGGTGTAGGGATTGATTGGATGTGAGAGCCACAGAAGACCAACAACAACAACAATCCTGTGACAAATGTAATAAACGGAGACAACAAAAAAAAACAATCCCATGAAGGTTCAGTGATGTACATTTTGATTGATGTGTGGTTCTCTCAACAAACTTTAAGGGCGAGACTAACCCGCTCTAGGTTGTGAGTTGAGTCCATGGCCTGAGATAGGCTGCTAGGAATTTTTCTTTAGTTTACATGATCAAGGTGTTGAGCTAGCCTGGTGTTGAACATTGAACATTGAACCCTGGTGTTGGGCTAGCGGCTAGGGTGCCAGCTTAGGATCCTAGGATCCTGGGTTCGAATCCCGGTCGATCGCTGAATTAACGCCAGGGGGGTTGACTCAGCCTGTCATCCTTCCGAGGTCGGCCAATTGAGGACCAGCTCACTGGTAATTCCCTGCTTGTCGTTAAAGGCGGCAAAAAGGGTTGGCGTCAGGAAGGGCATCCGGCCGTAAAACATTGCTTCAAAAAGGGGACCGAAAAACAACAACAACCACGGTTCCCGAAAAAGGCCAACCCCTGCTTGCGGGGAAAAATTGCCTCTAAAGGTGGTTTTTTTTTGTTTTTTTTTACATGATCAAGGCTCATGGAAGAGCTAGAGCAGAATGGAAAGGGGGAAACACCGACAGCAGAGTAGAAGTGAGAGCGGGATCAAGGGGAGAGGAGAAGTACAAATGGGGGCGAACAAGCCGAATGAAACACAGCAAGAAGAGGAAGGGGAAAGCGGGGATGAAACAAATGGAACTAACAAACCGACAATGAACAAATTAAAATAAGTCAGGGAGAGGGGGAAACGTCACAAACACCTGCAAAAAAAGGAAGTGTTTGGGAATTTAGTTATTTGAGATCGAAGAGATCATGACTATGGAAGGGGGGACTGAGGTAGTAGTGAACAGCTGTCTTGAAGCCCTGGAGGGAAGTATGGGACTGAACAGACTGGGGAAGTTGGAATGAGAGAAACGCTGTGTCGATGAGTGATTTGAGGCAATGGATGTAAATCAAATTCTCGTGATCAGCTCACATCTCATTTTTATGATCTTTTCCAAGCTTTAGCTCTTCTATCTAATGTAACCACCTTTGGAGGCCATTTTTCCCCGCAAAGCGGGGGTTGGCCTTTTTCGGGAACCGTGGTTGTTGTTGTTTTTCGGTCCCCTATTTGAAGCAATGTTTTACGGCCGGATGCCCTTCCTGACGCCAACCCTTTTTGCCGCCTTTAACGACAAACAGGGAATTACCAGTGAACTGGTACTCAATTAGCCGACCTCGGAAGGATGACAGGCTGAGTCAACCCCCCTGGCGTTAATTCAGCGATCGACCGGGATTCGAACCCAGGATTCTTGGTATCGTAAGCCGGCACCCTAGCCGCTAGCCCAACACCAGGGATGTAATCAGTACTATTAAAAGTGCTAAAGAATAACTAAGATTAATCATCGGCCAAACAATGGAGTCTCTTTTCGGTTTGACTCCAAATGTATGGAGCAACCAATCACCTGATTAGGAAGTCTTCATACCATCCCATTGGCAAAGGGTCAGGATAAAGTGTGGGTGAGCTCACTTTGACAGTCCAAACTGAGATGGCTGGTGTTGTTGCCCATGGTTGCTCTTCATATCCAACAAAGGTTGGTCCCACATGAAGCATGTGAACTTGCTGATCAATTTGTTTATATTGCAGAAGCTGCTGCACAGACAGCAATCACACACTGAGATTGCAAGTTGTGCAACCTGGTGTCAAAGAACCTGCAAGAAAATTAGAACACTATAACTACCTGCAGTCCAGGAAGGAATATGGCTAAGGTGCCGGAGATTACTCCCTTACTCCTTGGGCAGGACACCATGGGATCTTTAGTGTCCACCAACTAATGCAAGCAGACATGACACCCACATTTTTTGTCCATCTGAGGTTGGTACACACATTGATGTATCACCATGCCTGCGAAACCAGGGTGACAGTTTATATCTGGGTTGAGATTCTAACCTCGGATAGACATCTCAGAGGTGAGTGCGCATTGCTCTCGGGCCTAGGCTATCTTTCCACACCGGAATGGCCAATTACATGAAATGCAGCATCGAGGGCAGCATGGTTTTTGAAACTAGGTTTAGTGGTGCATATAAATAAGTTATATGAGTAACAGGAGAGTGGATATCATTGTTGAGATTGGGCTGTTTCTTAACTTGGTCTAAATGCTATTGAGCATGTCTGGCACAAAACGTATTTTGCCTTCTAAGCATGCAAAATGCAACCACACCATGCAGAGCTTATTTTTTGATAGACTGCCAACATTCTGCACAATTACTACAATTTGAGGGCCATGAGTCAATACGATACTGCGCCATCATTGCCTTCAGGGATGAATACATTTCTTTGTGAAAGAAAATCAAATTCCCCTTCACATGCCTCCCCCCCTTCACATGCCTCCCCCCCCTTCACATGCCTCCCCCCCCAAAGCCCTCTCCCTCCCACAGATCTCTCGATGTCTCCATGTCTCTCGGTCCCTGCTCTCAAATGTTGTGTTTGTGTCCTTCCCCCTCTCTCCCCATCTTGTCTACCGCTCCCGATGTTATTTGTTTTATGTGTCTGTTTGTCTTTCTGTGTGATAAATGTTCGCTCTTTCACGAGCCTCGATCTTGTATCCAAAAAAAAAAAAAAAAAAAAAAAAAAAAAAAATTTAACAAACTAACAATTTAATCTGATCATTGTCAGAATTTACAGCCTCCAAATGAAGATCATATACAGCAATTGCTCTCTTAACACAGTCCCGTAGAATGCTGATTCGTTATAGATCTCTTTGGTCTTGAGAATTTTTTTGCCATAACATGCAGCGCTCGCATAGTAAACACAACCGCTGCCATTGCTTGTACTACTGCCGCCATTGCTCGTACTACCACCGTCATTGCTTTAACTGCAACCACCATTGCTTGTAATACAACCGCCATTGCTTTTACTTCCACTGCCATTGCTTGTACTACAACCGCCATTGCTTTAACTGCAACCGCCATTGCTTGTAATACAACCGCCATTGCTTGTATTACCGCCGCCATTGCTTGTACTACCACCGCCATTGCTCGTACTACCGCCGCCATTGCTCATACTACCGCCGCCATTGCTCGTACTACCACCGCCATTGCTTGTACTATTGCCGCCATTGCTTGTACTACCGCCGCCATTGCTCGTACTACCGCCGTCATTGCTCGTACTACCGCCGCCATTGCTCATACTACCGCCGCCATTGCTCGTACTACCGCCACCATTGCTCGTACTACCGCCACCATTGCTTTGTACTGTCACCGCCATTGCTTGTACTACCGCCACAATTGCTTGTATTGTATGCACATGCTCTGAGCCAGTCAGCACTGTTTACTCCGCCTTCGTTTTGCAGCACGATGAGCCTCCTCCTACCTCGTCTCCCACTGCTGCCATGTGGGGGTTGTAGGAGCAACGGCAATTGTTCTTTTTATTGATGTTTGTACACATTTTTTGTTTTTGTTACTACTTACTGGTGTTATAAAATTATATGTTTACCATCTGTACTATTATTGTTAGTACTATTACTGATACCCCAATGTATTATTATTGGTAGTATTATTGGTATTATTATTGTTACTGATACCCCAATGCTATTATTAGTATTACTAATAGTGTAATATTATTCGTATATTATTATTAGTACTATTAGTATTATTATTAGTACTATTAGTATTATTCATGCTATTAGTAATATTAGTATTATTATTATGCATGCTATTAGTACTATTAGTATTAGTATTATTAATATTATTAGTACTATTATTATTAGTATTATTATTAATATCATTATCATATTATTATATTACTATTATTATTTTATTCTTATGTTATTATTATTATAATTATTATGTTATTATCATTACTAAAAACCCAATGTAGTTTGTATAGCGTATTTTCGATTAGTGGTCTCTTTTCCAGGAACGCATCCTGAGCGCTAAGCGAGGTATTATTATATTATAAGCGAGGTATTATTGTAGATGCATTTGATATTATGCTATTATATCATTCCACAAAATAATTTTACTGGGTGAATGTGGATTGGTTATTGGCTAATAGTGGAGTGTTCATTGAGGAAAGCTCTATACCAGAGAATGTCAAAGGTGTGCATGTGTGATACTGTGAATTTAAACAAGGGGGGATGCAGGGGAGATGCAGCAAATGAGGGGAGATGCAGGGGAGATGCAGAAAATGTAACAAGGGGAGATGCAGAAAATAGGGCAAAATGGAGAAGATTGTCACGGGGACCTCAAGGCTGACCCCCGCTCTAGCAGGGAAAATGGCCTTGAAATGCCTGTTGTTGTTGTATTTGCATAGCATGTCACTGAATTCAACCACCGATTATTTTTTGAAGTCTAAAGGTCAAAAGGTCAACATAAGCCAAGTTCTAAAATCACGAATTTTCATCCAATTGGCTTGAAATTTGAAAAGGATTTGCATAACTGGTCATTGAATTCAACCACAAATTATTTTAAAGGTCAGATTTGTTTTATGGATGTATCAAGTATCGTGCTATGCACAACATATTTCTTGTTTGTTTGTCTGTGAGCAGGATTTATCAAAGTTGTGGATGGGTTATGACAAAAAAAACTTGGTGGATGAGTTGAGTAGGTCATAAGAACAAGCCGGTTCGATTTTGGTTAAGGTACAGAACCAGATTTGGATTATTAGTGCGATACAAAATGTAAACTGTTAAGCCTGCGGCAGAGTTATGCCCTCTACTGAGTGCCAGTGCTAGTCGTATTAATGTATTAATAGGTTATGTTTATTATTGTACATTACCGGTGCAATTTGAATGGATTTATCAGCTATGGTCCTAAAATTATAGCATTATGTGGAAGAAGACACCTGGCATAGTACTGGACTCGTAATCATCTAAATTTGGTGACTTCTTCCACATAAGAAACAAGAAAGAGCAATCAGAGATTGCAGACCCTCGCCAGGATGTGTTTTCAGTGGTTTTTAAGGCTTTTGTGTTAAAACAAATATGGCGGCCGAACCACGTGACCGGTGACGTCATCATTGTTTTTCTCAACCAATTTATCCCGAGATTATGCTCAAGAAATTTCATCTTGATCGGATGATGTTTTGTACTTGTCGAATTATGACGTCATAATGGAGGTACCCATGACATCATCATCAACATGTTTTATTCCACATGGAGAGTTCTTTACAATGAGCCATGTCTCAATTTTTTCTATTCAGCGCTTTCAGAGATATAGAGGTGCAAAGGTTTTCGGTTTTTCCAAGATGGCGGCTGAACCACGTGACCGATGACGTCATCATTAACATTAAAACATTCTACAGGTGGAGTTGCACCTATGGTGAAAATTCCCTGTCAATCGGACAAACGGTTGCAGAGAAAATCATATTTATTCTGTGCGGACAAACAAGGGTATGACAACTCTTCAACTAAAGTATCAAACAAGTCCAGCTACGCCGCTGTTAGACGTTCGGTCTTGTTTTTATACATGTTTACTTTAACAGATGCTTTACCATATTCTGCCAAATGTCGTGGGACATTAATTTGTAGTTGTGAGAGTTTCCCACACAGCTGTCTGAATTAATAACTAGGAATATGGTCATCAGGCAGTTTAAATAATCTGGGAACAGTGCCTTTACTCAGTTTCAGAGCATCATATTAGAAAAGGAGGAGTTAAAGTTTTAATGAAGAATTCGATTCAGCTGTCAGAGGATGGGCACCTCCCTCCATCAGGATCATTTAATAAAGTTTCCTTGCCAATCTCAGAATAACTGTGGGGAAAATCATCTGAAAGTGAAAGACAGATGTGACTGTTGTAATGAAAAACCTTCATCATGAGAAGAAATCGCTTGGGAAGTCATTAGAATGTCAGGCATCATTGGTACAATTTGGTGAGCCATACATTCCATGATATACAGTCGAAGCCAAAAATATTGGCACCCTTGCACTTTTTAAAATAATGCACCATTTCTTCCAGAAAATTGTTGTAATTATAAAATCTTTTGGTATCCACATATATGTATTTCTTTGGTTTGCAGTGGAACAAAACAAAAAAAGCTGAACAATTACAAAATCTTAACTTTTTCCACACAGAAATCCTAAAATGGCCCGCACAATATTATTAGCACCTTTTAGAAATTGTTAGAAATAATTAGATTTCAAGCAGGTGATTCTCCTTTACTTTGGAATTGAACTCACCTGTGGTGAGTTGCAGGTGCCTGCAATATAACACTCATTCAACCAGTTTGAACAGAGAAACGGAGTCATTCTGCTGTTTTGTGTCACTGTGTGGGCCGCAATGAGCATGGAGAAAAGAAAGAAAACCAGAGAATTGTCTGAGGAGGTCAGACACAAGGCCAAGCCTGGACAATCTCAAGGCGAAAAGTCCATCTCCAGAGACCTTGATGTTCCTGTGTCCACCGTACGCAATGGTATCAGGAAGTTTAAGGCACATGACATTGTAGCCAACCTCCCTGGACGTGGACGCAAGAGAAAACTTGATCGAAGATTGCAGCGAAGGATTGTTTGAATCGTGGAGAAAGCACCTATATCAGCTGCCAAACATATTCAAGCTGATCTTCAGACACAAGGTACGACAGTTTCAACTCGCACCATCAGTTGCCAAATCAATGAAAGGGGGTTCTATGGAGGACCCCACTGCTGAGAGAGAGACATAAGAAAGCCCAACTGAAGTTTGCCAAAACACACCTGAACAAGCCAAAATCCTTCTGGGAGAATGTCTTGTGGACAGATGAGAAACAAAATGAAGCCTTGAAAGAAAAGAACACCTTCCCTGTAGTCAAACATGGAGGAGGTTCAGTGATGTTTTGGGGTTGCTGTGCTGCCTCTGGCACTGGGTGCCTTGAATGTGTGCATGGCATCATGAAATCTGGAGATTACCAAGCCATTTTGGAGTGCAATGTTGAACCCAGTGTCAGAAAGCTGGATCTCTGTCGATGGTCATGGGTCTTGCAGCAAGATAATGACCCCAAACACACTTCAAAAAGCACCCAGGAATGGTTCAAGACAAAACGCCGGACTGTTCTGAAGTGGCCAGCAATGAGTCCAGATCTAAATCCCATTGAACATCTGTGCGGAGATCTGAAAATAGCCGTTGGGAGAAGGCACCCTTCAAATCTGGGGGAACTGGAGCAGTTTGCACAAGAAGAGTGGGCCAAACTGCTCGTATAGAGGTTTAGGAAGCTCATTCATGGCTATAGGAAGCGCTTGACTGCAGTTATTTTGTCCAAAGGCCGTTCTACCAAATATTAAGTCGAGGGTGTCAATAATTTTTTCAATGCCATTTATTTTTATTTTCTGATTTAAAAGGATATATTACGTTCTGAATCAAAACCAAAGGTTCTGTAATAATAACAGTGAAATAAAGAATTGTGGAGACCAAATACTTTTGCCAATTTCAACTTATTTTAGAGAAAATTTTGAGTTATTTGAAAAAAGTGCAAAGGTGCCAATATTTTTGGCCATGACTGTATCAAGGAAGAGCAGCTGCACACAAGCCTCTCGTCACCGTGGTCAATACTCAACCTCACATCTCATGGTGAAAAGAATGGGTGTTCTTGAGGCCTCTTTGTGGAAACGTGTTTTGTGAAGTGACATGTCCATAATGTACATTGTTAACGTCTGCCTGATAATATGGTCTTTCTGATTCGCTGAAATGCCATTTATATGTTAAACACCATTGACCACAGCATTTGAAATAGTCAGCGTTGAAGAAATACCACAGAATCCTACCTCAAAACTATCAAAAACAGGAAGCAAATATTTTTTGGAGAAAAGTCCAGACTATGATTATCGAGCATTATTTAATAACTACATAGCAGGTTTGGTGGTATTGACTGTCTGACATTTGGTCGGAGAATATTAATTTCATCCAATAAGCCACACTTTGTTAATCTTCTCAAGTGTAAGCTTTCCTCTTTTGTACCTTTCTTTGTCCCCATTTTCTCTCCATCTATGGAATGACCACTGTGAGTCTTTGCAAGGAGAGCCGACTGGAGATGTCTGAAGATAAAGGTTCAGGTGTAACATCTCGGTCATTGAGTGAGCTTCTTCAAGTCCAGACCTATTGGGCATTCTGTCGAGTGTAGACTGTCCTCGCTGGACATGAGGATGATTTATAAAGACACATGTTTGATAAATTTTCCATCACTTTATACTTCCTTTGTGCTTCTTATACAAATAAGTGCAAGCTCATGTGAGAGCCAGTCATTGGATGATTGTTTTTAAAAGTCGTGTCCAATCTGACATCCCCGATTCAACACTCGTGTAAAATTTGAGGTTTTGTCGATGAAAATGCTGAGACACCATTTTGCAAGCCCTTTACGGGGAGAGATTACCTGTAGGTCATCGATGGAAATTCCTCTTGACAAAAATACACAGCACTTTATTGCGACAAAAACTTTGCTGTCCTCGATTCTCCAGCAGAAGGTGTAATAGCAATGGCAAAAGTATGCCGTTTGACAGTTATCTTATTTGTTCCATGGAGGATCTTTTGTTGAGAAAATGCTGTGGGCACTATGTATATTTTCTTTTCCTCCCAATGCCATCCCTGAAATTTGTCAATTTACGATGTTTTCACTTTGAGTTAATGTGTTTTGTATGATTTCAAAGGCCGCTCAAGTATTGTTTGACTAGAATGTATTTCGGCTCTGTGGCGTTTCAGCCAAGTGGTCAAAAACCTTTCATCCACGCAGAGCACCAAAGCGGACGGCCGAGTCGTGCCGATCACTACCCGATTGGATTAAGACAGGATGGCACAATAGTTGCTGCACCGGCATACTTTGGGAGCAGCTGCCTCTGGAGATGAGACCACTGCAAACAAAAGGGGAATTACTTGAACCCAGAAGCTTTCACTGACTTTGAAATGGGCAATGGGCACTGCGAGGGTTTCCTCAGCTACGCAGGCCAAGGCTCAACCATTCCGCACGGCATTCAGCGCGAGCCGATACGGCAGGGTCGGAAAAAAGGTTTCCAAATAGGATCAGGAGTTCAAAGTATGGCTTGGGAGACTCATTACCATTGATAAGCTGTTTATTATTTGCTTCATTCTTGCATGGTGTTACTCCCTCTCGCCCAACTATTCCCCCAATTTCTCCCATCTCCCTTCTGGAGTGTTTGATGGACATTAAAATGTAGCCAGCCCTCCTGGCAAGCTATATTTTGTGCAGAAATGCCATCAAGCAAATGTATATTTTTGTCAAAAGCTATTTTTTTGTGCAGAAATTTATAGCTATATATATTTTGTGCAGAAATGCATTTAAGCGGTCAAATCTTTGGGTGTTAACTATCGGTTTGATACATCAATTCAATTCAAATAAAGAGCAATTCTCGCTCTTGTTAATGTTATTTTTAAAATATTCTTATTGAAGGCTTTGTAATAAAATTTTGATTTCACTGCAAAGCATGTATCAGAAATTAAGAAACCCACAGAAAAAAAGTTTTTATTGCAAAGCTAGTTGATATGCAGTCATTCATGAAATGTCCGTGAAGCAATGTTGACTTGTTGCTGAGATGTGCTGAGTAAATCAATCTTTTTCATAACAGCTACTTGTGTAAACACTATGATAATTAAATTTGTGTTGTTGACAACAAATCACTATGACCACAACATAGATCTTTGCAATACATATTACTTGATGACTCCTGAGAAAAAAACCCAGGCAGTCTATAAGCACAAGACCAGATTGAGGCCTGGAAGCCAATTATCTGGTTTTATCTGGGGTCCATTTTTTAACCAAACATAGGCCTTGACCTTTGGACCTTGATCTAGGACATCTGTATGAAAGAGGCCATGCAAAGTTTGGGTGCACTGATTCCTGCAGGTTCAGAGTGCATAAATGAGTGGACAGAGAAATGAACAAGCAAACAAACTTTCATATGTATGTACTTAGATATAGCGTATATATATATATATATATATATATATATATATATATATATATATATATATATATATATATATATATATATATATATATACTGAAACGCAAAAGAAACTTACCACCTTTGAAACCTTTAAATATCAACAATAACACTGCGTGTAGTAAATGTGTGAACTTATTTGTGGACAATAGTGTCCTCACTGTCAGACAAAACGGTCACAGATGGTCACTTGAACCTTCAATGGTCACTTCATAGCACAGCTGTTGAACAGCCGTTTTGACTGTCAGTGATTAGCCAAGGGGTACGGGATGATTTTAATGAGCTGCACGTGATGTCTTGATATTGGCTTTAAAAAGGCCAGTGCAAAATGGGCATTTCAATCAACATGCCACGATTGTCAAGGGATCAACGGCAGCGTGCCCTGGGCATGCTGCAAGGCGGACTGAGCTACCGTGAGGTGGCACGTCGCCTTGGCTGTTCACACCAGACGATATCGGCCCTGGTGGACAGAGACACCCTCCACAACTCTGCAGATGACAGACCTCGATCAGGGAGGCCAAGAGTCACCACTGCAAGGCAGGACAGGCAGATGGTCCGAAGTCACCTGCGGGATCGATTCCGTCCAGCATCCCGCACTGCGGCAGAAACTCCGGGGCGTGCAAACCCACGGATCTCCAATGATACTGCACGAAGACGACTGCATGACTATGGACTGACTGCCAGAAGACCATACAGAGGCCCCGTGATGACGGCTGCCCATCGCCGCAACCGACAGAGATGGTGCCAGCAGCATCAGCAGTGGACCTTGGCGCAGTGGAACGAGGTCGCTTTCAGCGATGAGTCAAGGTTCTGTGTGGACAGTCCTGATGGGCGTGAGCGTGTCTGGAGAAGAACTGGCGAGCGATATGCCGATTGTTGCGTGCGTCAGGCCATCAGGTGGGGTGGCCCAAGTGTGATGGTGTGGGCCGCCATATCAGGCCGGTACAGGACGCCACTGGTGGTTGTGGATGGGAATCTTAACGCCCAGCGGTATGTGGATAACATCCTGCGACCTCATCTGCTGCCATTCCTGGTAGACCACCCAGAACTGAGAACCTTTCAGCATGACAACGCTCGTCCCCATGCTGCTCGCTTTACCACTGCATTTCTCCAAGGCGAGAACATCAACACCATGCAGTGGCCTGCGCTCTCCCCTGACCTGAATCCCATAGAGCACCTGTGGGATGAGCTTGGGAGACGCGTAGTTGGCAGGGCCAGGACACGGGCAGAGCTGCTTCAGACATTGAGGACTGAGTGGGACAGAATCCAGCAGCAATCCATCCAAAGACTGGTAGGCAGTATACGCCGACGATGCACTGCCTCTCTCCAAAACAATGGTGGCCACACACGCTATTGAAAGGGGACTGACATTGCACCCTGTGCTGTTCTGTACTGTAGAACAAACTGATGAGATGGTGTATCTTGGTCAAAAACTTGACATGTCATCAATAAAATGCCAATGTTTCAATTAGCAATTGTTGGTTTGTTTTATTTTGAACTGTTAAATTTTATTACATTTCACTGCGCCAAGGTCCACCGCTGATGCTGCTGGCACCATCTCTGTCGGTTGCGGCGATGGGCAGCCGTCATCACGGGGCCTCTGTATGGTCTTCTGGCAGTCAGACCATAGTCATGCAGTCGTCTTCGTGCAGTATCATTGGAGATCCGTGGGTTTGCACGCCTCGGAGTTTCTGCCGCAGTGCGGGATGCTGGACGGAATCGATCCCGCAGGTGACTTCGGACCATCTGCCTGTCCTGCCTTGCAGTGGTGACTCTTGGCCTCCCTGATCGAGGTCTGTCATCTGCAGAGTGGTGGAGGGTGTCTCTGTCCACCAGGGCCGATATCGTCTGGTGTGAACAGCAAAGGCGACGTGCCACCTCACGGTAGCTCAGTCCGCCTTGCAGCATGCCCAGGGCACGCTGCCGTTGATCCCTTGACAATCGTGGCATGTTGATTGAAATGCCCATTTTGCACTGGCCTTTTTAAAGCCAATATCAAGACATCACGTGCAGCTCATTAAAATCATCCCATACCCCTTGGCTAATCACTGACAGTCAAAACGGCTGTTCAACAGCTGTGCTATGAAGTGACCATTGAAGGTTCAAGTGACCATCCGTGACCGTTTTGTCTGAAAGTGAGGACACTATTGTCCACAAATAAGTTCACACATTTACTACACGCAGTGTTATTGTTGATATTTAAAGGTTTCAAAGGTGGTAAGTTTCTTTTGCGTTTCAGTATATATATATATATATATATATATATATATATATATATATATATATATATATATGTGTAGAAGTTCAAAACACCTGGTCACAAGTGTGCCGCGCTGACCGGGTCCTCAGTCGAGGTCCTCAGCATCATCCCGTTTCGGCCCTTCAACCTATATACGGTCAGCTAAGGTTGGCCAGCAGGGGCGCATCCACATCCACATGCAGGAACGACACCAGGATGCGTCCATACCCCCACCCCCAGCCAGTGCAAACTCAGACTACAACAACAACACCCCCACATCCAGAATCCACAGCACCAAACAAACATGGTGGAACACATGAACACAAACCGCAGCTCATCCGCAGCTCAATGGAATACTGTTCTCCCCTATGGGCCGGTGCTCCTGCCTCACACCTAGCTCGGCTTCACGCTGTTGAAACCAAAGCTTTCAGAATTATTGGAATCTCCCGCGATGAAGCTATCTCTGAGGGCCTTTCACTCACTCACCGCAGGCAGGTAGGTGGTCTTTCTGTCTTCTACCGACTCCTCTCCGGCCTTGCACCCCCAGCTCTCTCTGTGCTCTGTCCCCCAAAAATTCCTACAGGTCGCACAAGATCTGCTAGCAACCCTCTGATGGTTAAACTGCCGAAATCTCGGCTCTCTGCTCACCTTCACTCTTTCATTCCTCTTTTCTCCCGCCTCTGGAACAAACTCCCTCACTCCCTTCAATCCCACTCCTCCCTCCAGGTCTTTAAAACAGCTGTTCACCACCATCTCTTATCTTCCCCCATCCAAAACCTTGATCTTTTCTACCCCCGCTAATTCACCCCAGATCCACCTTGTTTGAAATTCCAACTTCTTTCCTGGAAGTCCTGGCAGTGTCCATATGTTTTATACCTCTCCCACCACCCCCTTCCCATGCCCCCCCCCCCCCCCCCCCAAAGCCCTCGCCCTCTCTCAGATCTCTCGATGTCTCCATGTCTCTCGGTCCCTGCTCTCAAATGTTGTGTTTGTGTCCTTCCCCCTCTCTCCCCATCTTGTCTACCGCTCCCGATGTTATATGTTTTATGTGTCGGTTTGTCTTTCTGTGTGATTAATGTTCGCTCTTTCACGAGCCTCGATCTTGTATGGAAAAAAAAAACAAAAAAAAAAAAAAAAACGGTGGATATATATATCTTTTTTTTTTTTTTTTTGCGGTTGATAAAATGTGGCCTGCTTCTACATTTGAGGCCCTGTGCTCTGTGTGTTCGTGGGTTTTCTCTGGCGCAAAAATATTTTTGAACTGGACCGTAAGTGATTATTTAATTATATATATATTTATATATATATATATATATATACATTATATATATATATATATATATATATATATATATATATATATATATATATATATGTTGTTTATATTTAAGTCTGAGGAAAAATTCCCTTTGTATGATTATATGTGTCCTGTCTCCTAGCAACCATTGAAAATGATTTAAAATACCGTGATATTGTTTAAAATACCTTTAGTCTGTGTAATATGCTGCTTTATTGGTAAGGCAATATTGGGCTCTTACACTGTGCAGTGCTTAAACACTGTGCAGGGTAACATATTCTATGAATGCGCTAGTTTATTTATATTTTTTAAATTTGCCTTCTGTTAAACAGTTCCTTCCAAATGTAAGCTGGTAGAAGACTCATTATGTCTCTTTCTTTCGAGCAGGCCACTCTTTTAAAAAACGGTTTTCATGACTGTGCAATGAGTGCCTTTTCTTTTTTGTTAAACACTCGTATAATCATGAAGCAAAGGTTGCACTTGTGAATAAGTACACTCATCTTGGATGTCATTACTTTGCAGATCCTCGGTTATGTGAATGGACTGCATGGGAAATGGCTGTTCAGTGATATGCGAGCAATCTTCTCTCGTCACGTCCTCCTCCAGAAAACCGCTCTCGAGATCTTTTTTGGAGGTCACAGTAAGTGGCTTGGGGGTGGAAAAAGGAGACTTCCCCTAAAGAATCATGGTTTTGTTAAGATTAGGAATTTATTGTGTGCCCATATTCCAAGGTGTGTGTACCTAATCCATTTCCTTTTGTAAAAATGTTCCCATTTGCCTCTTTTTTTATTCTGATGAAATATTTTTCTTCTGAATAGTAGAGAAATTTGGATCACCTGTTTTACCATCCATTGACTCTTCTTTACCATAATATACTCAATTCTTCTCCGATGATCTTTTTGTTGCCATCACCCCCTTTGTCTCATCATGCCATCAAATCGCATTCAGCTTCACCCATTACTTCCTTTAATGTAACTTCTCTTTCACTTACGCAGTGTGAATACCTATTCTCCTTTACCAATCGGTATGTTTTCAGGGCTCCTTTTATGCTCCTCTCACCCACCCCTTCTTTCCCCCACCCTCCCTCATCACCGACTGTTCTCATTCCCTTCATCAACTTCCACTGTCCTGCACAAACGGGACTTGTTGCAAAATAGATGACTGCACAAAGACGATAAAAAGCTGGGTGGAGCTTTCATCAAAAGAATGACCCTCTGACCCTGGAGACCAGCAGCATAGAGGCCTGGAATCCGCTCACGTGATGAGCCTCGGAGCTCACTGTGCTGCCGTCATTGCCTGAGTTATTCCACAGGAGGAGTTAGCAAGAATATAACGGGAGTTAAAAACTCCTATAATATTAGGCTTCCTGTTGAGGATTGTAAAGAGTGATGGGGTTTTGTGGCTTTGTTGATAATTTAGATGCAGCACTTATTTTACGCATGTAGAATGGATCTTTCCCACTCCTCTCCTACTTCCCCCTATTTGCCGTTCATGAAGGAAACTGATGTTTAGTTCAGCAGTTAATGACTTGTTTCTTTCTCCACTGACTGGTGTTGGTTTGATTCACATGGCTGCTCATTCTCGCCAACCCGCACTTGGCGAGCGTGACGAGTATGCCAAACAGCCCTCAACAGCGAGTTTAGGGAGGCCTTCATCCTGCCTTTGCATGGAAACCGGCCGGCTTGACATTTAACATCATGGTAATAAAAGAAAAGCCACTCTAAACTACCCTGTCTAGATTGAATATATGACATCATATTTTAAGTGCGATACATGCTTGTCCTAATTGGGGCAATTTTGATCATGATTATTTCTCTATCTTGAGCGTAAAACTGAGAAAGTGTAATACGTAGTAAGAATGCAAAATTATTGGTGAAAATTTACATTCATAATGGGAATAAGAAAAGCACAAGGATAAGAAAATGGAAATATGACAGACAAGAGCAGAACATAAGAAAGATGAGCAAAGGATGAGAGATTTGTACAATACAGTTCTTTAATATCTGCCGTTGTCCAAGCAATTGTAATTAAAAGAACGTGTATGTGGGAGCGCACGTGCATACACATACATACATACACACACACACACACACACACACACACACACACACACACACACACACACACACACTAATATATTTTAAAATTTCACTTTCACTTTAACTTCAAAAAATTGTACAGAAGATTGCACCCAATGTATACAACAGAAGTATTGGAACAGTAAGGAAATGTTCAAGGTTATTAGTTTACAATTAAGTTTATTTGTTTTCTAAAATATTTCAATGTCAGTAACATTTGTGCCAAACTTTAGGAGATGGCCGGCGCAATATTGGGCCTTCCTGCCTCAGAGCAAGTGCAAGTTCAGTGATGGATTGTGGTCTGTTGAATCTGCCCCTCGGGTGAAATTCCAAGTTATCCCAGAATTGTTTCATTTGGTTAGGTTAGGTCTGTGGACTGCCACTGCAGATTTTGATGCTGTTGTCCTTAAACCAGTTTCTCACAGTAAGACGAGGTGTGTTGTCTTCCTGATCGACACAAGTACCTTTTACTTTTTGTATTGCCTCATGTCAGTAGTGTAGTAACGTCCAGAATGTCACAGTAAAACATCAGCACTATAAGTAAGGAGTTTTGTCATGCTGGTAGATGTTAGGGCCTTCATTACCTCCGCCACTAAAGTTGGACGGAGATTATGTTTTCTGGATCTGGTTCTGAGATTTTTCAATGTTATTTTTCACCATGAACATAGGGCCAAAAACGATATATGGTATAAAAAATTTAAAAAAGGTTGTGTGCGGATTATGACAAAACCTGGGGGATGATTTGATCAGGGGACAAGAACAAGCCGATTCCATTTTGGTTCAGATCCGGATGCCTATCAGTGGGATACAAAACGTAAACTGTTCAGCCTGGTGGAGGTATGTGCTCCACCGAATGCCATTCCAGTTATAGTATTGTTTCAAAGTTGTGGAGCATTGCTTTCACATAATGCTATTGTGAGGAAAACAACAAGTTTGCCTATAAAATGGGCAAAGGCAAAGGTGAGGCCCAAGGGGGGTCTGATTCAAATGGCAAAGGCAAAGGTGGGCCCAAGGGGGGTCTGATTCAATGGGCAAAGGCATAGGTGGGGACAAAGGGGGGGGGGTGCCTATTTTTGAGTGGGGGTGTGGATGTTATTTCTTATGGATATAATTTTGCTACTTATTTAAAGTTTGACCATGATGATAGTTGGTAGCATGTTATTTTTTTCCCTTTTATTTTTCCATTCCTGATGCTTTGTAACTTGGTTTACAAGGCAAATACTGCTCTTTTGCTTGATATTATGAGCTGATGAACTTATGAACAAGATTAATTGTTGCAATACATTCCACAGAATATAAACACACAGTCATACAACACTGGTAACACAGGCTTTGGTGTCGACTTGAGTTTTGTTTCGGATGTTTCCATCCAGGAAAGGGATGAATGTTTCATGGAACTCATCATTGGAAATCTAAAGGATCGTTAAAAGGGAGTAGCATCTTCCCTCTGTCCTGCTATCTTAACTATGTCGGAAAATTTTTCTGGGCTTTTTTTTCTTATTTCTTTTTTTATACAGAAACCTAGACTCATGGTGGGCCTAAACAATGGGAAGCAGCAGCTTCACTGACTGACAGGTTCAAATACATTGCGTATTAGTGGCAGAAATGAAGTGAGGGGTGGGGGGGGGGGGGGGGGTGTTTGGACAGGAGCTCAACGAGAGTAAAAGAGAGCAAGCATGGGTATGGGAGAATGTATAAAGTGATGATGAGCACTTTTGAAGGCCGGGAGGGAGGGGTATGAGGCAACATACGCAGGTAGTTAGTTCCACAGACAAGAGAATAAACGGATGAAGTGTGTAATGGTTGGTGAGCATCCAGTGTAGAATTGGGAATTGGGGAGAGTAACCAGGTGTGGCATTCTGAAGGAACGTGCGTGTTCTGAGCAGGTTTGGGGGAGATGGAGAGATGAGAGTGAGAGAAACAAGACCATAAGTGAGGCGATAGAAAACAGTTCACCAACCTGCCAGTGGTGAGTACGATGCAGACCTTGGGACTTGGCCTTCTGCTGAGATTTCCCAATTACACGTAGACCCTTGGACTTTATCGCCTGCAGGGGAACATGAGTAGAAGCAGCTGTGCCACCCAGAGTGGTGAACCATACACCACGATACTTTGGATCAATGAATTATTTAAAATGGAATGAACTCTGAATGACTCAATGTATTTAGCTTTGCGGAGAATCCAAGGCATTATCCTGCCTTTAAAAGACAGTTGACACCAATTTTAATAAACATCTGAATTATTGACATAGAGGACTCTTAAGATATTGGTGTTGAAGCAGATTGAACTAGAATGGCACTCAGTAGGGTGCATTCCTCCACCAGGCTGAACAGTTTACGTTTTGTATCCCACTGATAGGCCCGATCTGCATCTGGACCTGAACCAAAATCTAATCGGCTCGTTCTTGTCACTTAACCCATCCACCAAGTTTTGTCATAATCAATCCATAACGTTTTGAGATATTGTTTTTGGCCTGATTCTCAATGGTAAATAATCACCTAAATAGTTCTGGTGTCCAGAACGTATCTGGATCTTCACCAAAATCTAATCAATTCGTCCTCAGTCCATAACTTTTTGAGATACCCTGCTCACAAACAGACAGACAAACAAGAAAGATGTCGTGCATATCACGATACTTGCGTAATCCAAATAAACAATCGTTGCCATGGAAACAGCAATTTGGTAATTCCGAAAATTTGACCTATCAAATGTTTTACATGATTGAATGGTAAGCAAAACAAATTTGGTTTCATTCTTTTTCTAAATTCGGCCTAATTGGTGTTTTACATGTTTGGGATGGCCTTGAACCTCAATTAAGTTTGACCAAATTTTCCTCACATATACTACACAGGCATACAATAATCTGCTTACGTTTCAATTTGATATCCTGAAAAATTACTTTGGTATGGTAATAATATATTCCCAAAAAGGCCCATTCGATTTAATGGTGTGAAATTGTTGTCATTGAAACCGTTGACATGTCAAAAAGGCTAAATCGATCGTTCTGATTTTTGTTGAACCAGGTCTGTGACGAAATATACAAATTCTGTTTAAAGTTCATCTTAATTGGATGAAAATGAATGATTTTATTTGACCTTTGAGCCTTTGAGGTTTTCACATCAAAAACAATATGCATGTAGGTTTTGAATGGCAAACCAATTTGGTGAACCAATATGCAATTTCTGTTCAACCTAGCAAAGTACCCACCCTCTGGGTGGGTGGAGATTGTGCATTACTTCCTGATAAAAAGTATGGTCTGTATATTGCAAGAAGGCTATACAGTATATGTTTGTGTAGTGGGCGTCGAAAGGTGGCGGTCTAAATGGTCGAAGGAGTGTAAAGGTCTAAAGGGTCTCAGTGCTACAAAGGGGTCGAATGGGTCTCAAGGTACAATTGTCAAGGGGTCTAAGTGGTCAAAAGGGTGTAAATGTCTTCAGGAGTCTGGAGGGTCTCGACGGTAGCGATAGCCCACTGAGCGAGTGAGTATGCAATATACGAGTATGTATATATATATATATATATATATATATATATATATATATATATATATATATATATATATATATATATATATATATATACATACATATATATATATATATATATATATCTATATATATATATATATATATGTGTGTATATACATACAGACTTGGCATTTAATATGGAATATTTTTTTTGTGGGGGTGAACTTACTTTTCAAGATGACTGAGAACCAAAAGTTCATTGGAATTATGTTGAAATTATTCTAGATTTTGTTAATGTGACCTTTAAAAGAAACAAAAACCACATTTGACATTTCGAAGCAAATAAATTGATCCTTGAAATTGATGTAAACTGATATCGAACTCAATTCACGGACAGTACTGTGTTAAACTTCTGCACGTTTTCCAGAAGTATCTCTTTATTTTGCACATTAGCCAAAAAATTTTTTTACAAAAACAAAAGCTAAATTATGACTGGAATTACGGACAGTAAAATTACAGTTCAGTCTGTCGTGTAACCCCCACGAGCATTCAGGAGAGCATGTACACATCGAGGCATGCTGTTCACGAGATTTGCCAAAGTTTGGACAGGAATCGCTTGCCATGCAGTGACAATAGTCTGCTGCATTTCACGCACAGAGGCAGGCTGCTGGTCCAAGTTGTCGATTTGACGCGTTAATTCTGCCCACAAGTTCTCTATTGGATTAATATCCGGGGACATGGCAGGCCACTCCATATGCTCTACACCACGGTCAGCAAGAAAGTGTTGGATCATGCGAGCACGATGAGGCCGTGCATTGTCATCTTGGAAGACAAAGTTTCCTCGAAAGGCTGCACGAGCAAATGGAAACAATGTTTCTTCCAGAATGGCCCTGTGCTTGAACTGTTTCAGGTTTCCATTCAGAACAACCAGGTCAGTTTTGCCCCCTGCATGAAAAGCAGCCCAAACGGTCACCCCACCACCTCCAGATTGGACTCTTGGCACTATACAATCTTCGTTGTAGGCTTCATGCACTTGTCTGCGCACTCGGACGCGGCCATCTTGACGATAGACCAGAAATCTAGACTCGTCACTGAAGGTCACGTGATTCCAGTGTCCTGGCTGCCATTGACGGTGCTCTCTGGCCCACTGCAATCGGCGCTGGCTGTGTTGTCTGGTCAGGCGTGGCTTTCTCAGGGGACGCCTGGCACGATAGCTTGCTTGAACCAGTCGTTGGTTGACTAGCCTTCTGGATACAGGCACATTTGTCAGTTGCTGCCACTCAGCCCTAAGCCGATTAGCTGACTTGGTACGGCCATTGCGGACTAACCGGTGCAGCTGGCGATCATCCCTCCTTGTGGTTCTGCGGGGACGTCCTGGCCTCGGTATTGGAGTACGGACACCCCTCTGAGCATTTCGTTTCAGGATCTTTGACACCTGACCTTGAGTGATGCCATACTGCCAAGCAATAGCACGCTGTTTCATGCCGGAATTTCGTAAAGCCACCACTAAATGACAGACAGCATTGTCGAGTTGACGGACCATCTCCAGGGGAAGTGGCAATAACTTTTGTAGATGTGCACTCTTGTGCAGCAGTTGTTTTCCACTAATACAGAATGCAACAACCCTTATATACCCGATTGTGAAGCCAATCGTCAAATGTACCTGTCCGTACATTTTGTCACGCCACCTGTGATATAATCCTGTTATTGACGTCTTGCTGCGACAGACAATCAGTGACATGGTTCTTTTAACAAAGAAATCACCGAAGCGTAAAAGAAACTCACCAGATTGATATACCGAGTTCAGAAAGTAAACCCGTCAAGAAAAAAATATATTCCATATTAAATGCCAAGTCTGTGTGTGTGTGTGTATATATATATATATATATATATATATATATATATATATATATATATATACATACATATATATATACACATACACACACACAGTATATATTAAAATGAGCCATGTCTGTTTGTTTCTAAGTTTTTGTTGCTTTTGTTTGTTTGTCGTGTTATAACTTGAGAACAGTTTGATTGATTTCAATGAATCCAACTACAGTGGATTCAGGGAACTTCCAGGTATGTTTTTGGCACAATTTTTTTTTTTATCGTTAAAGAAATAGGTCTGGGCACACGTGGCAAAACTGCAAATTTCAACTTGTGATGCTGGTTATCCCTGCACAAAGGACAGGATCTCTCAGGAATACTTTTTTGTTCTTGCTTCATACATTAATCCATCACAGCTATGCCGAGGAAATGGAAAGCCTTGTTTTTTTTTTTGTTTTTTTGTTTTTTTTTTGCATTTATGCAAAGGCAGAGACGAGGAGACCTCAGAGTTTGTTTCCTGCCATTGTCCTTTGTCTAATATGTACCCCAGACAGTTTCATCAAAATAAAAAAAGAGAGGGGGAGTGGAAGGTGAGAAATATTTATTTTGATCTTACTCTTAATGTGTTATATATTATTTGCAATTCAGCATCTAAAAAGGCTGTGATTAATATCCCATCAACACTTCCCATTGTCGCTACTTGAGTGTATAGCTAGGCTGGCATCTATACACCGCCTAATTTTATTTTTCCCATTACCAAAATCTGTTTTTTTTCTTCCTTTTTTTGCAATTACACAAAGATTTATCCATTAACATCCTGGGCTGACAGGGTGGCCTAGATTGGAGGTATGCACACCTGCCTCTGAGCTGTCTAGCCTGCATTGGAATCCCAAACCAGGTGTAAACTGCCATCCCGGTGTTTCATCAATGTGTTTGCCGTCTTTGGTACCTTTGGAAAGGGGCAGGACGTTAAACAGGCGTCCCATCTGCCAGCCCTTGTTAGTGGACGTTGAAGATCTCACGGTGTCCTTGGTGAAGAGTAGGCGAGCTCGCGCCGGCACCATTGCCAAATTCCTGCCCTGTCCAGTACAGAGAGCATTGCATCAGCAGCACAGCCATGCCCTCAGCCAATGATTCCATCCGCAGCCTTGTCCTGCTTACCAATGAAGAAAATCAACCATCCTTGATGCTTATACTTGTATTAGGTGTACTGGAAAGTTTTGTCGTTTTTCAAAGTGGAATACACAGCTTTAAAAAAAACCCACATTACTTTCCAGTGCACCTAATATATGGCTTGAGCAAAAATGACTTCCGTTTCACTGCAAAGCTCAGTGTTGGATGCTTTGGCTTGAACCTCTGCTTAAAATGAGTGAAATGAAACATTGTGAAAATTTCCAATTATTCTCACTGAAATTTCAACATCACCGTAACTCATATTATCAGGTTGTTCAAACTTTATACATGCTGATTTGTAATGCTGGCTAACACTAGGTGGCGATATACTATACACATTTACACGGAGATCATTGGTGTCTACCCCCACCCTGAATATGCTACCTCTACGGAAATCATACTTGGGGTGCTCTTAGGCAACATGCAAAATTTGAAGCATATCTAAACAAACAAACACAAATTGAGCTTTATATATTATATACAAAGTACTTGGCAAAGGTTTGGGTTATTTCCACTTTTGTGGTGCTATTCCCTATTCAACATTTATGGGAAGTTAGAAGTGTGAATTATGGGTGGATAATAATGCGAATTTTTTCTGTGAAAGTCAATTTAATATCACCAGTTTAATTTAATTTCACCTTTAATTACAGCAAGTTGCCGATTTACATCATGGATGTGTTCCTAAAAACTGCGACGTTATACGAAACAATGTTATTCAGATACGATTTCCTATATACATAGTGTTATAATGAGGGGGTGCGTTGCCAGGTAAATTATTTTGGTCATCCTAACTTAACTTAACCTTTACTTAAGTACATATTACACATACTTAAGTAATAATTTAATACACTTCACCACAGGGTGAAACATGTGAGACTGGGAGATAAAGCGATGCGGCATCCAATGAGCGCTTGCTATGTTGTCAGTTCTCCACTAGCGGGCTCGTAATATCCACTTCCCACAAATAAAATATATAAGAAACAGTTTGTGGATTTTGTATAAAAACCACCTTTAGAGGCCATTTTTCCCCGCAAGCGGGGGTTGGCCTTTTTCGGGAACTGTGGTTGTTGTTGTTTTTCGGTCCCCTTTTTGAAGCAATGTTTTACGGCCGGATGCCCTTCCTGACGCCAACCCTTTTTGCCGCCTTTAACGACAAGCAGGGAATTACCAGTGAACTGGTACTCAATTTGCCGACCTCGGAAGGATGACAGGCTGTCAACCCCCCTGGCGTTAATTCAGCGATTGACCGGGATTCGAACCCAGGATCCTAGGATCCTAAGCCGGCACCCTAACCGCTAGCCCAACACCCTAGGAACTGTATATTAAATAATAATAAATTACTGGAGTAATAACATAAGTTACATTAATGTGAATTACAAGAAAGTACAATTGAAGTTGCAAATTGGTGAATATGTGAAATTAGTTTTCATCACCACGTTCCCTTGCTTGAAAGTCTACGAGTGGGTTCAGAATGGTGCCAAGGAAGCAACTTTCAACAGAACACCATACGAAGATCCAAACTCTGCGAGAAGAAGGGCACACCATGAAGAAAATAGCAAAAAAGCTGAAGATCTCCTTCAATGGCGTGAGGTACACTTTACAATGCCTGAAGGAAAATGGCTCGGTACAAGACCGAGTGGGCCAGGAAAGGAAAGGGCCAGGAAAACTCAGAAGAACCTCCTCAAGGCAAGAAAAGCACTTGAAGTTGCTCAGCGTATGACTGGTGTGAAAGAAAAAAAAGATCAAGCAGTTAACAAATGAAATGAGAGCGGGCCTGAACATTAACATCTCGTCCAGCACTGTGCCCAGAAGTCTGATTTCAGCAGGTCTCCATGGCAGAGTTGCAGGTTTGCAGCAAAGAAACCAATTCTGGGACCACAAAATAAGGTGAAAAGCCTGAAATTTGGAAGGCAACACCAAGATTGGGCGACTGAACAATGGAATCAGGTACCCTGGTCTGATGAATTGAAATCTGAACTTTTTGGATTTAAAAGACGCCAGTTCATATGCTGAGAACATATACATTATGACATGCGGTGGTTACAGCCTACTGTTAAACACAGGGCAGGCTCTGTGACTGGCTTGGGTTGTATCTCAGCTTTCTGTGTGGGATAACTTGTTAAAATGAATTTGTTATCATCTTGTGTATGACAAATTACGGCTCACAAATCTAAGTAAGTTGGACCGCCAAATCACAGCATTGTCTGTTGTTAGGTGGATTGCCCTAAATCCTTCATCAAATCTCCTTAGGTGACTCATTCACTCATTTACTCATTCACAGAAAACCAGATTCATTCAACAAAATCAAAAATATAAGAGAAGTGCTTTGAATTTATAAGAGAAGTGCTTTGAATTTTTTTGTTGAAATAAAAAAAGTTTGCCATAAAAATGTTCTAAATATTTTTGCAGGCAATGCTGCATGAAGCAGTGTCGTATTTGTACATGTATGTGTCACTGACTCACCACTAATAGTGGTGAGGTCTGAAACGAACCCGGAGTAGCACGACCTGTTTGCTGCACGAGAACATTGTCTTTTCCTCAACATCCCCCATCAGGGAGAGTTGCAGTCATATATTATGATGCCACGGTATTGATTAGTCATGGCATGCCTTTAAATAGCCCTAACATATTGTTGCGGATCTCCCGAAGCCCATCGACGTACAGTGGGGGGGTTAAACCCCTTTTCCCCCTCGGGTCTTCGTGTCCATGAGGCCGAGTCGCCACTCCCGCAGCGAGCGTGGAAAAGGGTATCGGGTCGATTCCACACGTACCTTTAGTACCCACGCTGCCACGAAAACGGGGACCAGACCTCGCACAAGCCATGCGAATCGAGTACGCTGAGCGGTTTGCATATCACGTGACTCGTGCCGTTACTTTTATTGAACCCGATTCGAGCGGTTTTATTCGTACGATGCTAGGCCAATAGATGGAAAGGACGGGAATGATCAAATTGAAGGAAGAACACGTTTATTTACAATTATACAGGCGAAGAGACACAGAGCAGGCACTTAAGCAGTCTTAACTAAATCCCAGACAAAGGGCCCACTCACTCACCCGGGGAAAAGGAGGAAGAGCAAGTTCGCGCGCCAAACGTGCCTTGCCGTCGGTCGCTCCCGGACAGCTCGCCGGGCGTGGCCCTCTGGTGTTCACGGCACGTGTGCAGGGAGCCCAGGTAGGAGGGTCGTCGGCGTAGGTGGCTCCGGAATGGATCGTCCCCACAAGCGCGATTAATACAGCCGCAGAGCGCAGGGCACAGGGCATGGGGAATTCGTGTACAGAGAGGCTATAACAAGCAATTCAATCCACTCGTGGTGGGACAACAGTTCTGACGCGGGGCGACTGTCTGACCGATTCTCTCTCGCTCTCTGACTTGTCTGCTTGGGGGTTCTGACCATGTCTCTCGCGCGGGGGCTCAGGGCAGGGTTTTATATGGCCCCTCCCCGGCCTTTTTTTTTGTTTTGTATACAAGATCGAGGCTCGTGAAAGAGCGAACATTAATCACACAGAAAGACAAACCGACACATAAAACATATAACATCGGGAGCGGTAGACAAGATGGGGAGAGAGGGGGAAGGACACGAACACAACATTTGAGAGCAGGGACCGAGAGACATGGAGACATCGAGAGATCTGTGAGAGGGAGAGGGCTTTAGGGGGGGGTCATGGGAAGGGGGGTAGTGGGAGAGGTATAAAACATATGGACACTGCCAGGACTTCCAGGAAAGAAGTTGGAATTTCAAACAAGGTTGATCTGGGGTGAATTAGCGGGGGTAGAAAAGATCAAGGTTTTGGATGGGGGAGGATAAGAGATGGTGGTGAACAGCTGTTTTAAAGACCTGGAGGGACGAGTGGGATTGAAGGGAGTGAGGGAGTTTGTTCCAGAGGCGGGAGAAAAGAGGAATGAAAGAGTGAAGGTGAGCAGAGAGCCGAGATTTCAGCAGTTTAACCATCAGAGGGTTGCTGGCAGATCTTGTGCGACCTGTAGGAATATTTGGGGGACAGAGCACAGAGAGAGCTGGGGGTGCAAGGCCGGGGAGGAGTCGGTAGAAGACAGAAAGACCACCTACCTGCCTGCGGTGAGTGAGTGAAAGGCCCTCAGAGATAGCTTCATCGCGGGAGATTCCAATAATTCTGAAAGCTTTGGTTTCAACAGCGTGAAGCCGAGCTAGGTGTGAGGCAGGAGCACCGGCCCATAGGGGAGAACAGTATTCCATTGAGCTGCGGATGAAAGCCTTGTATGTGGTGAGGAGCTCAGGTGTGCCGAGGAAGGACTTCGCACGACGGAGGATGCCCAGTCGGCGACTGGCTTTGGAGGCCAGCTTGGAAATGTGGTTTTCCCAAGAAAGATCATGGCAGATAGTAAGACCCAAAAGCTTGAGCGACAGAACTTCTTGGAGAGGATTGTTGAGAAAGTAGATGGAAGGGTTGTCCAGTCGATCTTTTCGGAGAGACATAGAGCCTTACCCGAATTACCCGAATACCCTTACTCGAAGACATAGAGCCTTACCCCATTTTCGGAGAGCCTTACCCGAATGTTCCAAGCCCCTCCTCTCGTTGCCGTGGTGAGCCACTCCCCTCGAGCTCTGATTGGCGGCTCGTTGCTTACCGGCCACTCCCCCTGCAGCTCCTCCCTTTGGCCTTGCCAGACTTGTTCCAGGCTGAGCACATGGCATTCTAGCCCAATTGAGGCCTACTCACTGGCCTGCTCAACGCAAAACTAACACAGGAAAGGAGACTACGCTTACATTTAATAAGAAATAACAACTACAGCGAGGCTACATGTTGTGGTGCAACTACCTACGAGGGGGGGTCATCCTTTATTCACAAAACCGCAACAATATATATTGTCACATCTGAGGCTCACCAACATGATTTGCCTCAGCGCCGGGATCCTTTGGCCCAGGAAACAGCCGATCGGTTTCTAACCTACGACTGCATTCAGTTATTCTACAACTTTATCGATCCCCAATGTCGCCCAAATGAGGCAAAATCGACGCCACATGCAAGGGTGGCGGATGGATTGAATACGCTTCTTACCTTTTAAAAGGTTTATTTATAATTAATATGCAGGAAAAGGTGGACGAGACGAGCAGTTAGGAACAAACAATGCAAATCAACAGGCACAAAGAGGGAGAAGGGAAAATGCACATTTGTATACAAGGATGAGAAATAATAAATAAATAAAATCTAACCCATACTAGGTGCCACAGAACACACTTGGATAAACATTAAAATTGTAGGCGAGGACCATGCACAGGGTGAAGGTAATGATGCAGCCTGTTCTGGAAGCCAGAGATGAAATAAACCAGTGATGAAATGAGCCCAAAGATGAGATAAACTCAAAGATGAGGCAAGCCAGCCATGAGGAGCACCATAACGATGAGCACCTCTGGACATGCTCCCAGAATCAGTCCTCGTGACCCTCTCTCTCAGCATTTCTTCTTTACCCTTGAGTTCTCCTGCATACCAAGAGCTCTGGTGTGCCCTTTCTCTCCTCTCCCCATCGTCCTTCCAGAAGGAGTCATCCTTCAGGCCGTCGTCACTCCATCAAAATACATCCATTACCTGCTCCTGGACCCAACAGCGTATTATGCCACCATGGCTGGCACACACTGGCCAGACAGATCGTTACCGCCTTTTTGCACATGTGTGACACATGTTCCTTTTGTGATAGGAAGTCCTCACCTGGCCTGACTCACAAACAAGATGTGTTTACGCATACCATTTTCTACCCTGACCATAGTGTCAGGATGTCTATAAACTACATCCACTGCCTCTTCGGCGTCACATGTAATAAAACAACTTACTCTGGTAGGTCCCTGTTGCATACCAATTTAATCTACTCGAAACACATGTACCATGTTACACTTACCACAGTCTAGCTATGGATCCCCCTTCCACGTGGAAAAATGGAACAATATCTTATTAGTCCCCTACCGGTGTACACCGGAGGGGACTATAGGTTTGCACTCCGTCCCTCCGTCTGTCAGTCTGTCCGTCTGTCAGTCCGTCACGCAAAGAACAGTTTTCCGGACTTTCTTTCTAAACTCTTAATGCTAATGATTTCAAACTTGGTACATGGTTTCCTCATGATAAGTTACAGATCAAGTTCGAACTTCACGACGTTTCGATCATTTTTGACAAAGTTATGGCACTTTGAACTTTGGTAATTTCCCCAACAGTTTTCCGGATGACAGACTGCCGGTAGGGGACATGTATTGCAGCGCAATACTCAGAATGCTTGTTATATATACACACACACACACACATGTCTGTGATGATGCAGGTGGTGACGTTCCTGTCCCTGAAAATTGAGTCAATAAACTGATGGACTGTGTTAATGTGGTGTTTTGTTCTGTTATGCAGGCACGATGGGCCAAATGGCCTCATCCTGCATTAACCTTATGTGATTACTAGCATTTGTATAATCACAGCAGTTAACTGACAACTTGCCTCCCAACCACAGCATCGATCATGTTCAACCTACCAGATGAAGTGACCGTGAAGAGTCTGGTGAATGCCTTGCCAAGGGTCGGTGTCGGTTCCTGCTATGGGATTCCTCAGGCCAGGTGGGTGCCCTTAAACTCTGGCCATAGTGTCAGGACGCTAAGTTTTGGGAAGCAAGGAAACTCACTTGGCGGGATGCTCAGCTCTGTGTCTTGTGGTCTGTTTCTGTTTTCAGCAAGGTTGAGTTTGTCTAAGGCTGTCATTCAAGACAGTCTTATAAATATAAACAGGTTAGGTCATGTAGGACGTCGTCATATTGAAATGGCAAAACATCGCTCCATTGTTCTATGGACTTTCTGTGATGAATCACAGCACCATATCCTGATATTTCAAACACGTGAAGATGAAATAACCACTACACAGTCAAATTGGTCTGCTTCTATGATGCCCCAAGCAGTATAGAATTGGTAACTCAATGTGGTTTTCTTGCTTGAACATCAGTGCTATGAACACAACATACAAGTGTCTTATGTTTATACTACGCTATTTGCAAAATTAATCGATGATTTATTTTTTTTGTGGGATCATTTAAGACCCCCATCCAAGCAGGGTGGAGTGATTCACTCCACAGCCTGTGCATTTTAAAGGACAAAGGCCCGGTTGCATAAAGCATGCTTAAGAAAAGATTTGAGGATTTACTTAAATATTTCCTTGAGTTTCCCCTTAAGGACACCCTTAATTTGAGGATTTTTGCATCTATGAATATTCCTTAAGTTTTTCCTTAAAATCTTCCTTAAACTCAATGGAGCACCCCCTTCACTGCCATTCTTAAACACCAACACTTCTGTGTCCAAATGGTGCTCTTCATAGAATTTGGGCATGATGATGACGATTATAGCAGTGTGACGCCAGAGGCTCATCAAACAATACTTCCACAATTGAGAAATGATTGTATATTGTGAAACACGCTCTGAGCGGCGACACAGTGACTTTGATAACATTTTCACTCTTTCAAAAAATGACATCCAGAATATTTTGCTTGGTATTTCGCACTCGCATTTCACTTTCATAATTTCACACTGTCACCGTTCTTGGAAAGTTTCCATACATTTTCTGCACACATTAACACATTTACAATGAAAAGCTCAATGAGAATCCAATGAATTTTACACAAGAATAATTTTATTCCTCCCTCTTCCGGAAGGATGCACCTGGTCCCCATTCAACTTATAACAAGTGTCATTTAAAATCACGTGTTCTTGCTTTCGGACACCTCTTCCTATCTCTAATCTGATCAGAGCAACGGCTCCTAAGGATTTCCTCCACCTTAAGGAAATCCTTACTTGAGGATTTCCTCAGGGTTGTTTATGCAACAGACATGAAGGAAATCTTTCGCTAAGTAATCACATTGTACCTTAAGGTAAATCTTTCCTTAAGGATAAGGGAATTTTATGCAACTGGGCCAAAATCCTTATGTCAAAATTATTACATATATATTAAAATTAACATAATTTAATTATTCTGTTGAATGTAACACAACGGAAGCCTGGTGTTGGCTTAGCGGTTAGGGTGCCGGCTTGGGATCCTAGGATCCTGAGTTTGAATCCCAGTCGATCGCTGAATTAACCCCAGGGGGGTTGACTCAGCCTGTCATCCTTCCGAGGTAGGCAAACTAAGTACCAGCTTGCTGGGATGAGTTGTTAGCCCGATTTAGAATAGGTACACCGTATCCCTGCGCATCATAAGAGGCGACTCAGGTTTGGCGTCAGGAAAGGCATCCGGCCATAAAAACATTGCCTCAAAAAGGGAACCATGATTGCCATGGGGCCCGCTAGGCTAACCCCTACTCTAGCGGGGAAAATGACCTTAAAACGATCATTAATATTCATTCATTCATTCATTCATTCAATGTAACACATCAATGGCACCATGTTGTGGAATTGCTTTGTAACCTTTTCTTATATCAGATAATATTTCTGATGTACGTGTTCTTGTCAGGCATAAATGCAATCCCATCTGGCATGCTGGCACAATATGCTGATAACCGATACAATTGGAGTTATGATAATAACCCATGCAATAACTTGTGCTGATCCCTCTTTTGTTTAGTGGTGTCATTTTGACCCACCAGATGGAAGGCCGTGATTTGAGCTCGATTATTTATTTCACTGGCATGCAAAACAGCTTTAAGATGTAATATTCCACAAACACGGGTTCGTTCAAAACACGCTCAAGCCACGCGTGTAACTGCAAACTTTCAGTCTTAAAAAATACTCATAAACCATAGCTTGAAATTTGACAAACTGAGAAAAAGAAATGTATGATGTGAAGATAAATAAATATTCGAAAATTTAACCTGTTGGAACCCTTGAAGTGTGAGTTTAGTGCACAAGTAAGTATGGCGTAGGGGTTAAGCAGACAAATACGTTAGATTACAATAGCCGTGGACAAATTCACTGATGATGTTTGATTTTTTTTTTTTGGAAAATAACGATACATAGAAATATGGTCATTATGAAGAAAAACTCTGAAACAATTTAAATTGAGGTTGAACATATGTCAAAATACTCTCGGAGAGACCATGGGATTTTTCTCTCTGACGCATGCCCACGACAGCTGATGACATTTAACTGAGTGGGTCTCGGTCAAACATGTGCTCTTGAGAGTGGCGAAGATTAAAAGTCTTTCGTTATCCATGATTCAGGCCCCAGAGTGATGTTCTCAGCAAACGCTTATTTTGAGATGCTTGTGAAAACCAGTTATGACAGATGTCTCAGCACATCGTTTGTAGCATTTAGAGCAACACCGAATGCTGTGGTGATGCAAAATATATATGATAATGCTTCAACTACATGGACCCTCCATTGGGGCATACGAGGCTGCACCCCTCACCTTTCCCCACCTCTTCCCATATAATAAAAATTTAACTATCCCCCACTTTTTGCTAAATTCCCATACCTATGTACACACAAAGTTTCTCTTGAAAACTCAATAATCCAATCAGCCATTTATACATTTACAGAACCTCCTGACTCCAAACAGTTCTAAAAAGGAAAGAAAAATAAACCAAATGTAAACTAGAAAGCATCTCAAAATGCAAAGGTCATTTGCATACGCTTTGTACCCAAACTAAACTCCATAAAAACGACAGTTAAAAAAATTATACATTTTATTCATTTGTGTTCTCTTTATCCTCATAATAAAGGTGTGTTGAAGATTTGATGGCAAAAGCTCAATTGGTAAAAATGTTATGTCCTGGACAGACGCACTGAAGCTCAATTGTAAATAAATACATAAACACAAAACATAAAAAAACTAGATGGTATTCATAGAATACTTACCCTGCACAATCAACTTGTTGCAAGCCAACTCTTCTGTTTTTGAACATTTTTTTTCTTTCATCCAACATGGCTGCCAGACCACGTGAGCAATGACGTCATAAATTTATATTCTCTAATATAATTATCGCATAGATCACGCTCAATACATTTCAAACTGATCAGACTAAGCGTTGTCCCTGTAGAACTATGACGTCATAATTATTGCACCAATGGCGTCATCGTTAACAACACCTATCCCCTATATGGAGTTCTTTACAATGAGCCATGTTTCAATTTTTTCCACGCAGCGGTTTTGGAGATATAGAGGTGCAACATTTTTCGGTTTTTCCAAGATGGCGCCTGTACCACATGACCTATGACGTCATGATTATCATTAAAATATTCTAAAGGAGGAGGTGCTCCTGTGGTGAAAATTTCGTGTCCATCAGACCAACGGTTGCCGAGAAAATGATTTTTTTTAAATGCAGACACGGCACATGTACGACACACGGCACACGTACGACACACGACACACGTACGGCGTACGGCACACGTACGCAACTGAATGCTTAACCCCACTTTTCGCTTCGCGAGCGCAGGGTGAAAATGGGGTGTTGCATGCTTGGCGCACTGTGGCAGGGCTAATGAGGGCTATTTATAGTAACTATGACTTTGCCCTTTCACATTTTGACTCAATTCTTTTTTATTTTCTCCATATTCTCAAAATAAAGGTTTGTTGAAGATTTAATGACAAAAGCTCAAATAGTAAAACAGTATGGCCTTGACAGAAGGACACACACACACACACACACACACACACACACACACACACACACACACACACACACACACACACACACACACGCAATTGCAAAAACCTGCACACGCAAACACGAATACCCACACACACATACATATGCATGCACACAAAGCTAATAAACATTACTCGAGGACCAACAAAGACATGTAAACCAGAATATTTTCTTATAGTAGAATTCTTTCGCAATGTTTAATATGCAGTTTAGGGTTATGGATACAGTACTGATTAAAAAAAAAACCCAAAATAAGCACAAAGGGAATGAAGAGTGTCGTTTCCCCTTTGCCAATAACTCAACGCAGCAGATCAAGTGAATGCTTCACAAACTGAATCCGTTTCCTTTGTTTATGAATTCTTTTATGATTGGCCACCAATCTCAAAAGCAACTATTGCCTACATCCGAAACGGAATGTAGAAGCAAATTTTCATGTCTGACAAACATGTAAAGTGTTCCTTTTGAGGTACCGTATATGGGATGCTGACACCCTTCCGCAGAGCTCAGGTATTTGCTAGTGAGGTAAGTCTGGGTTCAAATCACAACTGAACCATAGACTGTAATCTCTTTGCTTCGCAGGAAAGGTGTTGTATCAACGAGCATGCCATCTGTTGAATGGAACATTAAGCTGGGTCTTCCATCTCTAGCATTTGCTGTTGTATGTTTTAAGATCATCCAGTCTTTCACAAGAGCAGGCCATTATGTGCTGGCCACCTTTATGAGTATTGAGCATACTAGGGCATGCCCGTACTATATATAAGCTCGGACGTGCCCGTACGTGGGTGCCCGTTCCTTGCCAAAAAAAAAAAAAAAAAAAATTTTGTGTAGGGGTGTGTGTGTGTAAACATCCTAGGGCGTGCCCGTACGTGGGTGCAAAAAAACATGCGTGCAAACAACAACAACAAAAAAAAACTTTGAAACCACGTGGCAGTAACGACCACAGAACCCCCCCCCCCCTCTATTTACATGAATGGTTTGGTCCATTCGCAACGACCACAGAACCCCCCCCTCTATTTACATGAAATGGTTTGGTCCAAAGCGAACGGCTTGCGGTGTTTGGTAAAGAAATCGCCATAGCTCGGTAACTACTTGTCCGATTAATATGAAACCTTGAAAAGGCACATCCTCGGGTCCCCAGCAATATACCTGGCAAGTTTCAAGTATATCAGACCCGTGGTTGTCGAGAAACAGCGGTCACAGACAAACATACAAACACACATACACACATACACACATACACACATACACACATACACACATACACACATACACACAGAGATTAATGGAATTATAGATAGATGACTGGGGATGGAAGGTTGCTGTCCTATCCAGCTAATTGGCCACCAAGGGCAGCAAGCTCGATGAGTGCCTGAAAGGAAAGGAAAGAAAGAGGGAGAGAAGGGTGAGGGAAGAGGTGAGAGAAAGAGAGGGGAAGAGAGAGAGGGGTGAGGGTGAGGAGAGGGAGAGAGGAGGAAGAGAGAGAGAGGAGGAAGAGAGAGAGAGGAGGGGGAAGAGAGAGAGAGGAGGGGGGAGAGAGAGCAGGGGGAGAGAAAGAGAGGAGGGGGAACATAGGGGAGTGAGAGAAAGAGAGGAGGGGGGGAGAGATTGAGGAGGGGGAAGAGAGAGGAGGGGGAGAGAAACGAGAGAGAGAGAGAGAGGGAGAGGGGGGGGGAGAGAGAGAGTGAGACAGAGAGGAGGGGGAAAAAAAAAGAGAGGAGTGGAGAGAGGGAGGAGGAGGGGGAGAGAGAGAGGAGGGGGAGAGAGGGGAGGGGGAGAGAGAGGGGAGGGGGAGAGAGAAGGGAGGGGGAGAGAGAGGACACGACCTTCCTGAATTTTTCCCAATTGTACTTTTCATGTGCAATTAAAGTTTCAGGAATGTCAGATTATTTTCTCTAATCAGGATTTGATCCCCAACGAGAATGACATATTCGTCATTCAGTTAACTTGCGCAAACGCAGAATTATACTGTGCCGCTTAATTTTTTTTTGTTTGAGTTGACTATTCAGAGAGAGGTTTCCCTAATAAACATTTAACTAATATTCGTATGCTAAACCTCCACATTTCATCATCCATGAATGCTTCAAAAGTGGTTACTGCACTTTTGGCCAGCTGAGATTGAAATTTAATAATGGACTTCACTTTGTCGTCTTCGTTCATGTAGGAACACCAACAAAAATAATATTGCTTCTGCTTTATTTCGAGACCGAGTTGTTGCTTTGACGTAATACTCTAACACAGAGATGCGTATTTCTTACTAAAGGAAATGTAGTATGGGATTTTGGATCTAATATTCTGCACGTCGGTATTCATGTATCAGATTATTTATCCCACCCCCTTTAATTATCCCCCTAGCCTGATTTTCCATCTTTGCCCCCATGCTCCCTGGGTCCATATATGTGTCTTCATCTTTGCCCCCATGCTCCCTGGGTCCATATATGTGTCTTCATCTTTGCCCCCATGCTCCCTGGGTCCATATATGTGTCTTCATCTTTGCCCCCGTGCTCCCTGGGTCCATATATGTGTCTTCATCTTTGCCCCCGTGCTCCCTGGGTCCATATATGTGTCTTAATATTTGCCCCCATGCTCCCTGGGTCCATATATGTGTCTTCATCTTTGCCCCCATTCCCCCTGGATCCATATATGTGTCTTCATCTTTGCCCCCATGCTCCCTGGGTCCATATATGTGTCTTCATCTTTGCCCCCATGCCCCCTGGGTCCATATATGTGTCTTCATCTTTGCCCCCATGCCCCCTGGGTCCATATATGTGTCTTCGTCTTTGCCCCCATGCTCCCTGGGTCCATATATGTGTCTACATCTTTGCCCCCATGCCCCCTGGGTCCATATATGTGTCTTCATCTTTGCCCCCATGCCCCCTGGGTCCATATATGTGTCTTCATCTTTGCCCCCATGCCCCCTGGGTCCATATATGTGTCTTCATCTTTGCCCCCATGCCCTCTGGGTCCATATATGTGTCTTCATCTTTGCCCCCATGCCCCCTGGGTCCATATATGTGTCTTCATCTTTGCCCCCATGCTCCCTGGGTCCATATATGTGTCTTCATCTTTGCCCCCATGCTCCCTGGGTCCATATATGTGTCTTCATCTTTGCCCCCATGCTCCCTGGGTCCATATATGTGTCTTCATCTTTGCCCCATGCTCCCTGGGTCCATATATATGTGTCTTCATCTTTGCCCCCGTGCTCCCTCGGTCCATATATGTGTCTTCATCTTTGCTTCCCCCATACCCTCTGGGTCCATATATGTGTCTTCATCTTTGCCCCCATGCTCCCTCGGTCCATATATGTGTCTTCATCTTTGCTTCCCCCATACCCTCTGGGTCCATATATGTGTCTTCATCTTTGCTTCCCCCATACCCTCTGGGTCCATATATGTGTCTTCATCTTGGCCCCCATGCTCCCTCGGTCCATATATGTGTCTTCATCTTTGCCCCCATGCCCCCTGGGTCCATATATGTGTCTTCATCTTTGCACCCATGCTCCCTCGGTCCATATATGTGTCTTCATCTTTGTCCCCATGCCCCCTGGGTCCATATATGTGTCTTCATCTTTGCCCCCATGCTCCCTCGGTCCATATATGTGTCTTCATCTTTGTCCCCATGCCCCCTGGGTCCATATATGTGTCTTCATCTTTGCCCCCATGCTCCCTCGGTCCATATATGTGTCTTCATCTTTGCTTCCCCCATGCCCCCTGGGTCCATATATCTGTCTTCATCTTTGCCCCCATGCTCCCTCGGTCCATATATGTGTCTTCATCTTTGCCCCCATGCTCCCTCGGTCCATATATCTGTCTTCATCTTTGCCCCCATGCCCCCTGGGTCCATATATCTGTCTTCATCTTTGCCCCCATGCTCCCTCGGTCCATATATGTGTCTTCATCTTTGTCCCCATGCTCCCTGGGTCCATATATGTCTCTTCATCTTTGCCCCCATGCCGCCTGGGTCCATATATGTGTCTTCATCTTTGCCCCCATGCTCCCTCGGTCCATATATGTGTCTTCATCTTTGCCCCCATGCTCCCTCGGTCCATATATGTCTCTTCATCTTTGCCCCCATGCTCCCTGGGTCCATATATGTGTCTTCATCTTTGCCCCCATGCTCCCTGGGTCCATATATGTGTCTTCATCTTTGCCCCCATGCTCCCTGGGTCCATATATGTGTCTTTAATAGACGTTATGTTGACTCACTTTATTGCGGTTAGGTTGTTACATATCGATGGTCACACCAATTCAAGCCCTTGTTCAAAATCCTTGAACTGGTTTAAGTATATAAAATGCCGAACTACGCGTTCGGAGCTAAGAGCCATCTGTAGTGAATGGGATTTTATAACAGCATTTCAAAGCACATCTGTCAGTTTGAATAGCAGCCACGTGCAAATACAGGAAGATACATGTTTAACTTTCAAACAACTTGGGGGGGATGGGGTAGTCTTCTCTTCGCATAATGTGCAGTCCGACAGGATGGAGCAGAGGTAGCACGTTTACATCATCTGAGCTGTGTAGTCTGGGTTCTATTCCTGACCCGACTATAAACTGTCTAGTCGGTGCGTCACAGGCAAGGCGGTTACGTCACAAAGCGTGCTATCTTCAGATGAGCTGGGTGTCCTCTCGGCCAGGGTTTGTTGGTGGACCCCAAAGATCCCCACGGTGTCTTTTTCACAAAGAGTATAGGAAAGCTATCTCCGGCACCCGAAGACAAATTCCACATTCCTACCCAAACTGTGGATGGCAGTTGGTTTTCTCGGGGTCCCTTAAGGCACCAGGTTACTCTGCTTGCTATCTCGAGAGTGTCGTTGCTGTACAGGCCGCAGCTCCTACACTGTAAAACAAGCTCAAGCACCTAGGTGTTCGCATGTCATTTATGAATGGCCATCTTAGGCTATGAGGAGCAGCCATCAGATAGCAAGACAAGCATGCTTTCACAATTTGAACTGTGCCCAAAATGATATCAGAATCCTTTTATGTGCGTCTTTTCAAATATTTGAAGGAATTGTGATTTAAATTGGAAGCCTAAGTTAGGATTGGACACAAAGGATGAGCTAAATAGGCTACAGTGTGTAATTTTCTTTAGAATGCACAAGGAAACTTGAACGCAAGATGAGACCACCTTGATCCATGACACCTGAGTCATGTTTACATGTCATCATCGATTAGGTTATCTTCAGGAGTCTTTCACCTTTCTTTAATTTATTCACTTCCCTTCCCCCTCCACTCCTTTCCTTTTGAAAAGTGCATTTCTTCATTCAAGACTATTACTTTGTAATCTTTAAATTAAACAAAATACAAATTTAACTAACTATAGAACCACCTTGAGGGGCCATTTTTCCCCGCAGAGCAGGGGTTGGCCTTTCTTCGGACACCCTGGTCCCTTTTTTGAAGCAATGTTTTACGGCCGGATGCCCTTCCTGCCGCCAACCCTGTTAGACGCCACTTGCGACACACAGGGAATTACCAGTGAACTGGTAGTCAATTTGCCGACCTCGGAAGGATGACAGGCTGAGTCAACCCCCCTGGTGTTAATTCAGCGATCGACTGGGATTTGAACCCAGGATCCTAGGATCCCAAGCCTGCACCCTAACAGCTAAGCCAACACCAGGCTAAATTGAACTAACTATGCTGGACTTATTCATTTTGTGCCTTCCATTTTGGTCGATCAAGAGAATACAGGAAGGAAGCCTGGTGCCGGCTTAGGATCTGGCGTTGGCTTAGCGGTTAGGGTGGCTGGCGTGGATTTAGCCTGGTGTTGGCTTAGCGGTTAGGGTGGCTGGCGTGGATTTAGCCTGGCGTTGGCTTAGCGGTTAGGGTGGCTGGCGTGGATTTAGCCTCGCGTTGGCTTAGCGGTTAGGGTGGCTGGCGTGGATTTAGCCTGGCGTTGGCTTAGCGGTTAGGGTGGCTGGTGTGGATTTAGCCTAGCGTTGGCTTAGCGGTTAGGGTGGCTGGCGTGGATTTAGCCTGGCGTTGGCTTAGCAGTTAGGGTGGCTGGCGTGGATTTAGCCTGGCGTTGGCTTAGCGGTTAGGGTGGCTGGCGTGGATTTAGCCTGGCGTTGGCTTAGCAGTTAGGGTGGCTGGCGTGGATTTAGCCTGGCGTTGGCTTAGCGGTTAGGGTGCCGGCTTGAGATCCTAGGATCCTGGGTTCGAATCCCGGTCGATCGCTGAATTAACGCCAGGGGGGTTGACTCAGCTTGTCATCCTTCCGAGGTCGGCAAATTGAGTACCAGCTTCTTGGGATGAATGATCCCGGTGTGTACCCCGATTTAGAATAGGTACACCGTATCCCTGCGCATCGTAAGAGGCGACTAAGGGTTGGCGTCAGGAAGGGCATCCGGCCATAAAAACATTGCCTCAAAACAGGGAACCATGATTGTCATGGGGCCCGCAAGGCTAACCCCCGCTTTAGTGGGGAAAAATGGCCTTAAAACGATCATTCATTCATTCATTCAGCCATTCATTCAAGAGAATACAGGAAGGCCTCGCCGTTCGTGGGTTTCCTGTTCTTGGGTTTCCCGTTCGTGGAGTTGCTCGATCGTTATGAATTTATTGAGGCGAGGTTTGTTGATCAATGTCAATGCGCTTGCATAATCGTGGATTGATGAACTATTTTCCACATTTATTCACCTAATTAACATGGGCCGTCAATACAATAACCCCCTCACATCACCAACATCATCATCTCCATCAACTCGTCTTTATCATCGCCATCATCAACATCGCGATCGCATTATTGGATCAAATATATCATCATTATTATTAAAGGTAAGTTTCATGATCTTAATAACTCAAGAAAATAAACTTTCTTTTATGTTATCAATAACTTTTGGCAAACACTTTGGCAAAAAGAGGTGGCAAATTTTAAAGTTGAAGTCCCAAACCCTATTTTCCCCATTACCCCTCAAGTTTTGCATCGTGGATTTGGAGTTCGTGGGGATTTTCAAGAACATAACCCCTTTGAACGACAAGGCCCTCTTGCAATATTGAATGTTGTGGTCTTCTACTAAATAATTTATTTATGTTGACATAGCGAGGACAGCGACGATCACCATTTTGACATTTTATAACAAACATAAATTAACAGCATTTTCATTCATTAGTTTACTGTGTGATCATGTGAATTATTTAATTACCATTTCTTCCATTTTTTAACCAAATCTAGGCTGGTACGTCTGTGCTTGGGATCCCTCCTGGGTTCGAATCCTGGTTGATCGCTGAATTAACGCCAGGGTGGTTGACTCAGCCTGTCATTTTTTTATTTTTTTTTGTATACTGAATCGAGGCTCATGAAAGAGCTGACATTTACTTCACAAACAAATCAACCAGACAAACAAAATATATAAAAAGATGGAGCGGAAGACAAGATGGGGAGAGAAGGGGAAGCACACAAACACAACATTTGAGAGCATGGAGAAGTGTGGGAGGGAGAGGGCTTGGGGGGAGTAGGCGTCGGAAGGGGGGGGGGGGTGGGAGAAGTATAAAACACAAGGACACCAAGGTCTTCCAGGACAGAAGTTGGTATATCAAAAAAGTGGAATTGGTGTGAAATTAGCAGGGGTAGAACAGATCAAGATTTTGGATGGGGGAAGATAAGAGATGGTGGTGAACAGCTGTTTTAAAGACCTAAAGACCATCCTTCCAAGGTCGACAAATTGAGTACCAGTTCACTCGTAATTCCCTGCGTGTCGCAAGAGGTGACTAACAGGGTTGGCGGCAGGAAGGGCATCCGGCCATAAAACATTGCTTCAAAAAGGGGACCACTGTGCCCGAAAAAGGCCAACCCCTGCTCTGCGGGGAAAAATGGCCTCTCCAGGTGGTTCTTCTTCTTCTTGGTGTTTACTGTGTGATCATGTGAATTATTTAATTATCATTTCTGCCATTTTTAAATTTAATCTCGGCTGGTACGTCTGTTTAACTTATCCACTTTCCTTTTATCAACACTTTACTCATACGATCGAAAAATCCCTTCCGGCCACTCAACACAGCTTTATTGTAAGTGGCCGATGAGTCGTCCACTAAAGTTGAGCATTTTCTCTTTGACAGGCGTTACTCACTGGCCTCACCGAGACAGCTTTTCAATGTGTCGAATATTACCCAGCGTTGGCAACGACGTGAAATTTCCAACTTTCAATACCTCATGTTCCTCAACACAATCTCTGGTATGCCTTTGGTGTCGGTCTCTTGCATTCACCGTCTCTTGACACATTTTGCGCAAATGTTGGTTTTCTTACAATTTGCATATAAGCAAGGGGAGTACAGACAGTTGCAGAATATTTGAATATTTTATTTTTTAATTTTTGTACTAAACAGCAGGTTTCAAATGAATATGTTGGGAATGGATGTTTGCCTTTTACTTATGAAGAAAAACCTCCATTGCCTTAACAATTGGCTGTCATGGACAGGAAGTGCACAGCTCCTTGACAAGACTTGATGAAATTGGATAGCTTAGTCTCCATTCACAAATGCGTGTAAACTTGTCACAATGTGTCTACTGGCAGTCTTTTTGATGAATCGACAGACATCACGAGGTGGTGTTTCGGTAGGATTTCATCGAGAGAATGAGGGTGGAGACGGGTGATCAGGCAGAGAGACAGTTATCTGGTGGTTGTATTTATGTTCTGATTGTGATCAGCTCTGCTCAAAGAGCAGGCGCCATTGAAATTTATGGGGTGGGTGATATGCCTTCTCCACTGGCCTCATCTTTCTTTCTTTTTTCTTCTTTCCTCTAACCTCCACTCCCCCCTCCTCCTCCTTTACCCCTCTCCTCACATCCCTTGCTCACTTTCATCTCATGTGCGACTTCAATATTCCTGCTTCCATATCCACAGGCCGGACATATAATGATCTAAATCAGTATCCAGTCTTCCCATGGGTTATCGCCAACTATGAGTCAGAGGAACTTGACCTCACACTGCCGAGCAACTTCCGCGATCTCTCAAAGGTACAAACTCGTGGGTGTCTTTTGGATTCACAGGGATAACAAGTGTTGTTATTGTCATGACCTAATGCGTGATTTTTATTATTGTCCATCAGTAATTCTCTTATGATTCAAAATTATGAATAAAGTACATACATCTCAAGTAAATAGACAAAAAGTCATTTCAGCGTCTCTATTTTCAGCATTTAGTCTGGGCTCCCATATGGCCGATGTGGCCAAAAAGCACTTTTTGCGTACAAGATGGCCTCCCCCTATTTTCTATGGCCCAAATAATAGGTATATTACCTTCGATGGCTCAAAGTGGTTTCGTGCGTGACACCTGGAAGATGCTTTTAAAAGTGATATGCGTGGCTGGTGGGAAATATTTTTTCATAAGGGAAAATGTTAACATTTTACGAACACGAATGCACATAATTACAGCTTTCATTAAATGCTAACAAATAAAATTCCAAAAGGTTAGCTCACTCTTTTCCCAGCCTGGTGTTGGCTTAGCGGTTAGGTTGCGGCTTGGGATCCTAGGATCCCGGGTTCGAATCCCGGGCGATCGCTGAATTAACGCCAGGGGGATTGACTCAGCCTGTCATCCTTCCGAGGTCGGCAAATTGAGTACCAGTTTACCTGTAATTCCATGTGTGTCGCAAGAGGCGACGAACAGGGTTGGTGGCAGGAAGGGCATCCGGCCGTAAAACATTGCTTCAAAAAAGGGACCACGGTGCCCGAAAAAGGCCAACCCCTGCTCTGCGAGGGGAAATGGCCTCTAAAGGCGGGTATAGCTCACTCTTTTGCTGTGACTGTCATGTCAATTTATTGAAAACGAACCGTTTGTGCTTCGATCTTGTGTAGTCCCTAAAACGCGTCTTGATCCTGGAAATGGTTGCAGTTTAAACTGCTCGGAGTTTAAGCTTAAATGAAGATACAGTATTGTGTATTGTCTTCCGAAGATAGGCGTTGAGTTTAAATTGCATAGTTTTAATCATACTGGTATCACAGCTTTGTGTTAGAATTTCATTAGCCCGTCCCATGCACAGCAGGAGACGGGGTTTTGTAATCACTTCTGTGTGTCTGTCTGTGTCTGTGTGTGTCTATGCAGGCCTTAGCTTTTTTAACCATTTGGGTTAGTATCATCAAATTGTCACCGAAGCTTTATTATGAGAATATGGAGAATGCAAATTAACAATTTGGTCAAAAGGTCAAAAGCGCAAAGGTGGTTAGCATCACATAAAAATCATCAATTTTCATTTGATTGACATGAATTTTTAAGAATTTCCATATTGGCTCACTGAATTGGTTCACCAATCAAAAGCTAGAAGCTCATTATTTTTTTAGATCTAAATCTCAAAGGTGAAGGCTACATAAATCATCAATTTTCATCTTGTGTTTCTTTCAAACTTTTCGCTATTTTGAGCATACAGAAGAAGGAGAAGACGTCTGAATACAAATGGACGTGGACGGGCTTTTCATTTTCAGATGCTTTCTAGATTTATTTTAGATTCAAAATAAAAGTTCATTTTTACATACGTTCCATGAACCAGCCTCTCTAATTGGTGCAGGATTTACGCCATATTACAGGGGAGATAGTTACACATTATTGTGTGTAGACTAGAGGAATCATGAAACTTAAACTAAACAATAGATATATAATTAAATAATCACTCACAATTCGCAATCAAAAATAAATAATAATAATAATAATGCATTTATTTTATATAGCGCTTTTCAGGAAGCCCAAAGACGCTTTGACAGAGTGCAAAACATAATGCATAGCAAAACATAAAGACAATTGCAAAAAAAGAAGCGTCTTGCAATTGATAAAATGATAAAATAATTATTTAATAAACCAAGCAACCCCACTCCTTTAGCCATATCCCAACTATAATCTATTCACCCCTCCCTCTCCTCACCATGTGGAGAGTTTGTGATCTCTGTGAACCAGTATTTTTCCTTAAACAAAAAATACTAACAATATTAACCTGAGATCCCAACCCATAAGTGTAAAGGGATAATCAACCAAGTACCATGTCCATGAGTGGGTGGGAAAAAATGTTTGTACCTTCGAAAAACCGTGAATATGCGGAACACCAATGTAGTGGAGCGAATGTAGAAGAGCAGGTCGCACTTTATCAACTGCATATACGCAGAACCCGCGAATGTCGGGGTCCGACTGTATTACAGTAATAACAGTAATACATAATAACAGGAGTAATAACTAATAATTACATATTACAGTAATACAACAATTACAATACATCCTTAGACATCGAGTGCATCCATATGACGTCTGTCACCGTCATGGCACAAGAGAATTTTCTCCACGTGCGGTGTGAAAATCGATGCAAAATACCATGTGTTACGGTGCCAAATGCTTCCTGAATTATTTGTATATTTTCTGTAATGATGTATCATTTGTATTATCTGAAACAAAAAAGAAAACAGTATAAATACGTACATGGTATAAACAAATCTTGTATAAGCATTTAAAATCGTGTCCTGGGACTTATGACTCACCCTGTAGACCATGCATACTAGAAATGTAATTGCTCAAATATTCATGTTAAATTATAGTTTGGCTTAGCGGTGTTGGCTTAGCGACTAGGGTGCCAGCTTGGGATCCTAGGATCCTGGGTTCGAATCCCGGTCGATCGCTGAATTAACGCCAGGGGGGTTGACTCAGCCTGTCAGCCTTCCGAGGTCGGCTAATTGAGTACCAGTTCACTGGTAATTCCCTGGTTGTCGTAAAAAGGCGACAAACAGGGTTGGCGGCAGGAAGGGCATCCGGCCGTAAAACATTGCTTCAAAAAGGGGACCAACAAAAACAACAACAACCACGGTGCCCGAAAAAGGCCAACCCCTGCTTTGCGGGGAAAAATGGCCTCTAAAGGTGTTTTTTTTTTTTTTTAACAACAAACCAGTGGGCATATTTTAGGCAAAAAAGGCTTCTCCAAAAACAATCTGTGCACAATCAAAATATTATAGCTTTGAATTGTAAATTTTTTTTTTTTTGTATACAAGATCGAGGCTCGTGTAAGAGCAAACTGATGACATATGGTTATCAATCTCTATCAGAATATCGACCGTTTAAAGTATATGATGTTTTTTTGCATGTGCTATACACAGATCATCATTTTGTAGACATATGCGTATCATAGATAACTTGTGCGTGTACAGTCTTAGAGATCAAGTTCGATTTCATTCATATTCAATCAGGCCTGCATGCACATACACTACATAACCAAAAGTATGCGGACACCCCTTCTAATTAATGAATTCGACTATTTCAGCCACACCCATTGCTGACACGTATATATAATCAAGCACACAGCCATGCAATCTCCATAGACAAACATTGGCAGTTGAATGGGCTGTACTGCAGAGCTCAGTGACTTTCAATGTGGCACCGTCATAGGATACCACCTTTCCAACAAGTCAGTTCGTCAAATTGCTGCCCTGCTAGAGCTGCCCCGGTCAACTGTAAGTGCTGTTCTTGTAAAGTGGAAACGTCTAGGAGCAAAAACAGCTCAGCCGCTAAGTAGTAAACCACACAAGCTCACAGAACTGGACCGCCGAGCACTGAAGCGTGTAGCATGTAAAAATCGTCGAGCCCTGGCATCCACCAAACACAAGCCTAAGATCACCATGCACAATGCCAAGCATCGGCTGGAGTGGTGTAAAGCTTGCCGCCATTAAACTCTGGAGCAGTGGAAACGCGTTCTCTGGAGTGATGAATCACACTTCACCATCTGGCAGTCCAACGGACGAATCTGGGTTTGGCAGATGCCAGGAGAACGCTACCTGCCCTAATGCATAGTGCAAACTGTAAAGTTTGGTGGAGGAGGAATAATGCTCTGGGGCTGTTTTTCATGGTTCAGGCTCGGCCCCTTAGTTCCAGTGAAGGGAAATCTTGACGCTACAGCACACAATGACATTCTAGACGATTGTGTGCTTCCAACTTTGTGGCAACAGTTTGGGGAAGGCCCTTTCCTGTTTCCGCATGACAATGCCCCCATGCACAAAGCGAGGTCCATACAGAAATGGTTTGTCGAGATCAGTGTGGAAGAACTTGACTGGCCTGCACAGAGCCCTGACCTCAACCCCATCGAACACATTTGGGATTTATTGGAATGCCGACTGCGAGCCAGGCCTAATCGCCCAACATCAGTGCCCGACCTCACTAATGCTCTTGTGGCTGAATGGAAGCAAATCCCCACAGCAATGTTCCAACATCAGTGGAAAGCCTTCCCAAAAGAGTGGAGGTTGTTATAGCAGAAAAGGGGGGACGAACTCCATATTTATGCCCATGATTTTGGAATGAGATGTGTGATGTTCGGGTGTCCACATACTTTTGGTGATGTTGTGTATCTGGCTGTCCTTTGCAGGCACAAGCTAGGTCGCATGGCATATTCATTTTACGACAGGCACAGTGTCTAATGCAATGCTGCTTGCAACTACAAAAGTCCCTCTCTTCCAAGTTATGGGGGCATGCATTAAGACTCATTGGAATTGCCTTCACTTCAGTGATGGACTGGGAGCATACCAAGTGTGAATTTCTGCCACCCTGTGGAACAAAGAAAATGTCACTACCAAAATGTTTCTGCAGTCTCGACTTGAGACTTCACATTCTGTATGCTAAGGCTTACTCTTACTCATGTGTCATACCACATGCAACTAAATGTTTCTGGAATAAATCCTGCAATTCTGTCAGAATATAGACCTTCCCTTGCAGAAGTTGCTCAGATATTTCAGACAAGAGACAATAAAATGCAGCTACAAATTGTCCATATGGCTGTTCTGTTTTTTTCATTTGGAGGTTTTCTCAGCCTTAGAGTGTCATAACAGTGTTTATGGTAGCGGACTTCTGCTGCAACCATATCAAAAGGACTGCCTATGTCACCTTATATTCTCAGCAGAAGAGTTTTATCACCAACAGCCAAGGCTAGCTCTGCAGGTTCGGTGCCACATAGGATTGTTCTTTAAAAAACTAGTCCTTGCATTTAGTGTCATCCTGGAGGCGATATGATGATAAATTATGGCATGATTCGATGGCCGTTAGAATACTGTTATAACTCACATCTTGAATGTTATTGAGGCTTTCTGCTGTGGATTTCTGGTATATTACACAAAAGTCAAAATCTGTTGAGTATGTACTTTTCTTCTTCATGGGACTTGGGAAGGGAGTGAGATTTCCTGCCATCTTTCTGTATCTTCATCTGCTTCTCACTTGGTCATAACTGAAAAATATAGAAAAATATCTTATATATATATATATATATATATATATATATATATATATATATATATATATATATATATATATACATATATATGTAAACATTTGCTCTTCAATTTAAAGTATTGCTGTGGAATAAAATTGTCAGAACCATACTTATACTTGATAAGCATGCTACACCATCAGTCTTGCTGGAAAGCACGTGGTTCGATCAGCAGGCTTTGTTTACCTGCCAATGGGGGTCAATAACAAATCGGTCATAATTGACAAACAAAAAAAGATAATGACGTTCTGTAAAAACAAATGTCTTCGAAACACACAAATCTGTCAATAGTAGTAACCTGAAGATTTTTAAAAGAGCAATTGCATTCCCACAAAATGCTTAATTGTTTTTTCAATTTTTCACAATTGAAATCAGCAAAACGTACACCTAGGTACAGTCACGTGAAAAAGTAAGTACACCCCATGTAAAGTTTTGACTTTTTTCAACATATTTCAACATACAGCTATTTGATCTTCATTTCAACAATATTGATAGTTAAAGGTGATATAATATAACAAATATCATGAAACATTTACATTTTGTAGTCCATTGTATAATTTAAATAAACATAAATGCAAATTTCGCATGTGGAAAAAGTAAGTACACCCTTGGCTCTAATAGGTGGTATTGCCCCCTTTGGCAGAAACACCCTCAAGTAGGCGTTTCATATAACTGTCTACCAGTCTCTGACATCGACTGGGAGAAATTTTTGCCCACTCCTCCATGCAGAATTCTTTCAGTTGTGCGATGTTTGAGGGGTTTCTTGCATGCACAGCTCGTTTCAAATCCCCCCACAACATCTCGATGGGATTTAGATCCAGGCTTTGACTTGGCCATTCCAGAACCCTCCATTTCTTTCTTTTCAGCCATTCCTTGGTGGATTTACTGGTATGTTTAGGGTCATTGTCATGTTGCAAGGTCCACCTTCGATTGAGCATCAACTTTCCGACAGATGGCCTCACATTATCTCAAGCACCCTCTGGTACAATGAAGAATTCATAGTGGATTCTATGATGGTGAGCTGCCCAGGCCCTGATGCAGAAAAGCTGCCCCAAACCATAATATTTCCACCACCATGCTTTACAGTTGGTATCACATTCTTGTGGTCAAATGCTGTCTTTGGTTTTCGCCAAACATGTCTTCTGGTACTGTGGCCAAATAGCTCTACCTTTGACTCATCTGTCCAGAGCACATTGTTCCAGAAGTGCTGGTCTTTGCCTAGGTGTTCATTGGCAAACTTTAGTCTTGCCCTGATGTTCTTTCTGGACAGCAAAGGTTTCCTCCTGGCACACCTCCCATGTAGATCAAATTTGTGCCGCCTCTTTCTAATGGTAGACTCATGCACTTTGACATCAACAGTGGCAAGAGCTACCTGTAGGTCCCGTGATGACATTCTGGGGTTCTTACAGACTTTTTTCAGCATCTTGCAGTCTGCTCTCGGGCTGAACTTGCTGGGGCGGCCTGGCCTGAACAAGTTGGCAGTTGTTTGGAATCTTCTCCACTTGTAGATGATCTTCCGGACAGTCGAATGATTGATTTCAAATTGTTTGGAGATCTTTTTAAATCCCTTCCCAGACTCGTAGGCATCTATAAACTTCTTTCTGAAAACCTCAGAGAGCTCTTTTGATCTAGGCATGGTGACGCCGCACACTTCAACAACAAAGAGCAAACCAAACTAAATGTTTGAGGTTTAAACAAGACAGGTTCCTCTAAGATCCTCTCTAACAATGTTTAAATCATTTGCACCTGAGCTGGTGCACCTGATTCTAATTTTAGGTATTTGAAGTAGTGATAAATGTAGGGGTGTACTTACTTTTCCCACATGCAAAATTTGCATTTATGTTTATTTAAATTATACAATGGACTACAAAATGTAAATGTTTCATGATATTTGTTATATTATATCACCTTTATCTATCAATATTGTTGAAATGAAGATCAAATAGCTGTATGTTGAAATATGTTGAAAAAGTTAAAACTTTACATGGGGTGTACTTACTTTTTCACGTGACTGTACATGTCGGCATATAACTCAGCTATCGCTTAATGGTGAAAACACCTCTCCATTTTATTTTTATCCTGAATAAAAGATCAATCTCCAATGGAAATTTCAGGTTTCTATCCCTTATCAATCTTAATTTATGACCGAACAAACATGTTCAAACATATCCAACTTTTCAAGATTTTTTTTTTTTTTTTTTTTTTTTTTTTGTATACTGAATCGAGGCTCGTGAAAGAGCTAACATTTACTTCACAAACAAATCAACCAGACAAACAAAATATATAAAAAGCGGGAGCGGAAAACAAGATGGGGAGAGAAGGTGAAGCACACAAACACAACATTTGAGAGCAGGGAGATGTGTGGAAGGGAGAGGGCTTGGGGGGAGGAGGCATGGGAAGGGGGGGGGGGGTGGGAGAAGTATAAAACACAAGGACACCAATGACTTCCAGGACAGAAGTTGGTATTTCAAAAAAGTGGAATTGGGGTGAAATTAGCGGGGGTAGAAAAGATCAAGGTTTTGGATGGGGGAAGATAAGAGATGGTGGTGAACAGCTGTTTTAAAGACCTGGAGGGTGGAGTGGGATTGAAGAGAGTGAGGGAGTTTGTTCCAGAGGCGGGAGAAAAGAGGAATGAAGGAGTGAAGGTGAGCAGAGAGTCTTGATTTTGGCAGTTTGACCATAAGAGGGTAGCAGGCAGATCTTGTGCGACCTGTAGGAATATTTGCGGGACAGAGCCCAGAGAGAGCTGGGGGGGCAAGGCCAGAGAGGAGTCGGTAGAAGATGGAAAGACCACCAACCTGCCTGCGGTGAGTGAGTGAGAGGCCCTTGGAGTTAGCTTCATCGCGGGAGATTCCAATGATTCTGAATGCTTTGGATTCAACAGCGTGAAGACGAGCTAGGTGTGAGGCAGGAGCACCAGCCCAGAGGGGAGAGCAGTATTCCATTGAGCTGCGGATGAAAGCCTTGTATGTGGTGAGGAGCTCAGGTGTGCCAAGGAAGGACTTCGCACGACGGAGGATGCCCAGTCGGCGACTGGCTTTGGAGGCCAGATTTGAAATGTGGTTTTCCCAGGAAAGATCATGGCAGATAGTGAGACCCAAAAGCTTGAGTGACAGAACTTCTTGGAGAGGATTATTCAGAAAGTGGATGGGAGGGTTGTCCAGTCGGTCTTTTCGGAGAGACATCGTAAGAGTGTGAGATTTGTCAGGATTGAAAGACATGTTCCACTTGTTTGCCCAGTCTGTGATTTTGTCCAGGTCTGCAGAGAGTGAGGAGGCAGCAGACTGCCGATCTGAGGGATGAAGAATGGAGCGACAGAGAGTAGAGTCATCAGCAAAGAGATACAGAGGATTTTCAAGAGAGTCAGAGAGATCATTGATGAAGACCAGAAAAAGGACAGGGCCTAGAACACTGCCTTGTGGAACTCCAGCCTGAACAGGAAGAGGAGATGAGAGAAACCCATTCAGGGCCACATGTTGACTACGACTAGAGAGGAAGTCCGCCAGCCATGCGTGGAGATTTCCATGGATACCAAAAGAGGAGAGTTTGGTGAGCAGAGCGGGGTGCCAGACCGTATCGAAGGCACGTGATATGTCAAGGGAGACTGCTCTAATTTCCTGTTTGGCATTGAGGACCTCCATCCATTGTTGAGAAAGCAGAAGCAGCATGTCCAGAGTAGAGTGTCCAGGTCTGAAGATATGGGCATTACCGAAAATTGCACTCCAACACGTTAGTTCAGATTTTGTCCCAGATGGAATTGTTTTCAGGCCCATAGTTTTCTACACCATCCTGTTTCTGGTGTAGGAAGGTTATATCTATCATTTAAAACATGGAAAACGAGGGGAAGCCATCTTGTCAATAGGACCCAATTTTCAGGCTAATTGGGAGGCTAATTGGGGTTGCGAGCTCAGGATAATTATTCTGCTCTGAAAGCAAGTGAAATATTTATTTAATGTACAATGTCATTTTCGAAATTGATTTGAACAACAATATATGTACAATGAAGCCGGGCATGTCATTATTTTGTACACACAAGATAGATTTTCAAAGATTATCATGAGTAGGCCACCAGTTCAAAGAGCAATTAATTCAAACTACGCTTCATTGTAGGTTGTAAGTAGGCCTAGCGACTCTGCTAGTCTCCGAAATTGGTCTGCATTGGGCCTAATCCTAACCAAACCTGCTTGCTTGCACAGGTGATAATGGCTCGACAAACAATATGCATGGCTGTGCATGAGTCTGCCTTGATCGAAAGCTTACCATTTCAAAAATCTAACAGCTTTTGCAAGAGATTTGGAGCTTCCGCAGTTATCTAGGAGTTACACAGTATGGATTTATGCGCACATCTTGTCAGACAGGTGCTTAGACAGTGGCAGCTGTGCAGTGATGGCTTTGAAAATTTGATGAAGATCCTCCCAACAATATTTCTCAATGATGAGGGTTTGACCATTGACATCTCACTAAAGGATGTGACCATTTTATTGGATTCATTTCCTGCTTATGGGTCCATCAAGACATAAATACATAGTTATTTCTACACTGCTGATTGGCTGTAGATTTGCATTTAAAAGTCAAGTAATAATTGGTCTGAAAAAGTGAATTTAGAATCCATGGCAGTTAAGGGGAGGTTAAGAAGGGGAGAGGGTGTGTGGCCTAAAACAAAAATTTCCATTTTTAAAGCCACATGAAAATGGCAATATCATCTGGCTTGCAGAGAATACAATGATGTCCTTTTACGGTTTACACAATTGATTAAGAATGATATTGTATGAGTTAGCAGTGTAAACTAACTGTTCGATAATGTCTTTGCAGCCGGTTGGAGCCCTAAACCCACAACGAGCTGCAGTATTTGCTGAACGGTACATGTCGTGGGACAATTCGGATGTGCCAGCTTTCCACTATGGCACTCATTACTCAACTGCTGCTTTTGTGCTCATGTGGCTCCTCAGAGTGGTTTGTTTGCATCTCTCAACATCAGTAAACTGTGCTAATTACCTCTGCCACCTAAGGTGGAAGGTGGTTATGTTTTCACCCCTGTCTGTCTGTTTGTGTGTTTGTCTGTGAACGGGATATCTCAAAAAAGTTTTGGACGGATTTGAACGAAATTTCTTGGAGAGGTTGGGAGTGTGACAAGGACAAAAAGATTAGATTTTGGTGAAAATCCGAATCTGGATTCGGATCCGAGAATTTTTATGGCGAAGCCCATTGGGCGAAGCCGTCCAGAACAGTGTTTGTCCATCCGTATGTATGTCCCCTCAAACGTATACCCATCAGAGCTGAAGATATGGTCACATGACAGGGTGATGTGATTACGTCTGATGTCATTACGGCGGTACGGTGGCTGACTCTCCACAATCTGCCATTTTGATTTATATGCCGTTCATGCCGAACACATCATCGAACCTGTCATATATCACAATCGCCATGCTCTACCTTTACGATCTTCATTCAGTGTGAAACACAAACAAACCGATTGTTAATGGCAGTTAAGCATCGGCGTGAAATATCGAAAGCATCGGCGTTACGTCTCTTCCAACAATACGGTACGTATAGGCCTTAAGCGTGATGACTCATCTTCGGACCGCTTCGGACAAATTAAACTCAGGTTTCTCAATACAGTGGTGTATCGTTTCAGTAGTATCATTTTCGTAATATTAATAATAATAATAATAATAATAATAATAATATTGGAAATATAACCATAAAACTTTAATCCCAATGTCGCGAATGGAAAGTTAATGGATTGAAGCAGTGTATGGTTCATGATCAATGATCTAAGCGATGTTCAGCACTAATATTAATAACCGAGGAAGTAGGGAATTAGCCTTGGTTTTTTTTATAGTAATATAATTTTCGAAATAATGATGACGTAACGTTAATATTATATTAACTTATATTATATAATATTAACTCCTAAGTAAATCTAATCGTAATACTAATCCCATTGTAGTGACTGCAAACTTACTGGAAGTTAAAATACATAAGTTTTGTGTCCGTTACGTCATTATGTATATGATGTTATTACGACGGCTGAGTGTACTGACCAACATTTTAATTTACAAGTACATCCGCTCACTACAGGAGTGGCAGGAAGGGTCATTCCTCTTTGGGGTATATAGATTACAGTCGATCTATGGTCAAGTCTCAAGAACATTGGGTGTGTTCATTTACCAAGTTTCTTGTGGAGAGATCACCAAGTGGTTTAAGCATTGAGCAAGCACTCCATTCAAAACCGTTACGGAACGGGTTGCTTGGCAAGCGCTAGCTAGCTGCTTGGTAAATGAGCACACCCCAACCCTTGTAGGGGTACATAGATTACAGTAGATCTATGCTCAGTTCTGTAAGTAAAACTTACATCACGGATGTCGAGATTCCTCCAAATTTCTTTGTTTAATGCTATAAACAGCATCAACGACTATTTGAAAAGCTAAACATATGTGTTTGTAGTTTATAATATTTTACAAGCCTGGCTGTTAGACTTTTGGTCTTGTTTTTATGTTATTAAGTGATTCTTCACCACACAGAGATGGGGCCAAAAACGATATATAGCAAGATATTTTAAAACGTTGTAGACGGATTATGACAAATCTTGGTGGATGAGTTGGTTAGGTGACAAGAACAAGCCAATTTGATTTTGGTTCAGGTCTGCATCCAGATCTGACCTATCAAGGGATGCAAAATGTAAACTGTTCAACTTGGCCGAGGTATGCACTCCACTGAGTGTCGTTCTAATTTATAATCGTTTCTCTAATAATGCAAATTTTGTCTTTCTTTATTATAAATATATTTCAATGAACTTCACGTTATTTTTTAACTTCTCATCCTAAAATTGTTATACGTTTTTTCTTATGAAACGTAACGGAAATTAAACAAAGTGAGAATTGCTTTGCGATACATGTCACCTACCGGTCCCAATATTTTGCATAGTAAAGCCATAACAAATTTTTAAAATTGCCGAAACTCCCTGAAGCTCAAACCTTTTCTGTAACATCATAATCAAGCCATGTACCAAGTTTCAGTTCACTATGTTCACTATTTAAAAGGGCAGCTTAGAATTGCCGACCTCCCAGACTCAGAGCAGATGCTCTAACCATTACGCCACTGAGTCTGGATAAAGTTTGATAGGGATCATATTATAGCCATTTATAAGGTTCGTATTAGTCCCCTACCCGGAGTGGACTAGAGGTTTGCTCTCCGTCTATCTGTCCGTCCCACCTGTGGTTATCTTGACGTTTTCCCATACCCTTTAACATATTCAACTGAAACTTGGTGCATTCTACCATTTGGTGAAGTATCGTGAAGATCGGCTTCAAATTGTGACCTGAAGGCGATTGACATACAAACTGGCAGACAGACAGAATAATACACACCATATTGGAAAAATACACACCAATATACAGAATAATACACACCAATATACAGTACAGTACTTGGAAAAATATTTGATTTTATACGAGGGCTAGAAGTCCTCTACAACCAGCTTTTTATGACATATCTTACTGCTTCTGGAAATTGTCATAATTAGAGTTTAATAAATAGGAATTTTCTTTAATGCACTAACTTGTCTTTGTTCTGGTCTGTTTCTATCATTGTAGGAACCTTTTACCACTTTTTTCTTGAGTATCCAAGAGGGTCACTTTGACCATGCAGACCGCACTTTCTCGTCAGTGGCCAAAACTTGGCGCAACTGCCAGAGGGATATGAGCGACGTTAAGGTACGGTTACACAGAGAAGTGTACGTCTTCCTTTTATATACAGTAATATACACCAGTGGTGTTATTCTCCACACCAGTGATGTCTTATGTTATCTTCTGGTGTGACTGCAAAAAAGCAACATTGAGTGAGGCTCTTGAAACATGTCTTCTTGCTACCTTCTGGTTGGGTCTTGGCTCATACATTAAATTGTTTGTGCAACTGAATGTTTTTCAATTAAATCACATTAATACAGTTCTGGACATTGTAGAGTCAATTTCTAGGAGAGGTTTAAAACCATGGACAAAGAATGTATCACTGTGTAATTTGATATTTATTGTGAATGAACAGATATTTATATTTGTTTGTTTTTCCAGGTAAAACGTTTTGCATTTGACGTTTATTTAATGTCAAATAACCTTATTCATGCAGCAATTTGCTTTGCATAAAGAACGAGGAGGGACCCGAGCAACATCAATATCTGATGTGACCTCAAGTCCTCAACTCTCTCACCCCCCCCCCCCCCCCTCACAAACTCAAAGTCCTCACCCCCACCTCCCAATCCAAAAGTGTCATTCCCCTCTCCACTTCAAGACTTCAGATCCCCTCCCCACCCCACCCCACCTCCCCCCACCACAACTCCACAACACATCCCACCCATGCCCCCCCCCACCCCCAACACCACAACTCCTCAACACCTCCCACCCCCCACCGAGAATCCTTAACCCCCTTCCACCCATATCCCCAAAATCTCAACCTCCCCTCCAAACTCTGTCCCAGCTTTGTTTCCCCCCCCCCCCCCCCCCCCCACACACACAACCCCCACCCACCCCTTCCTTCTCAATCCCAACTCTGTCCCATCTCAATCCCAACTCTGTCCCATCTCAATCCCAACTCTGTCCCATCTTTGTTTCCCCACCCCCTTCCTCTCAATCCCATGTCTATCCTCCCTCACCCTCCTCCGACTCACAAAAGCAAATGGGCATTCCCACATCGAAACAGCAGAATTTTTATAGCTTTCCCTTCCCCTGTCATGCCATCACAGACTTCACAGAAACCCATCAAAACACAACAACAACATGCATTTTAAAAGGCCATTTTCCCTGCTAGAGCGGGGGTTAGCCTTGCGGTCCCCATGACAATCTTCTCCATTTTGCCCTATTTTCTGCATCTCTCCTTGTTAACCCCCTTGCCCGCATTTCTTCTTCCACCATCTTTAGCCAAGTCTTTCTCTGTCTTCCCCGTCTTCTACTTCCTTCTACATTCATTTCCATCACTCTTCTCAACCAGTCACTTTCATCCTTCCTCAACACATGACCAAACCATCTCAACCTGTTCCTCTTCACAGCATCAATCACAGGCTCTATTCCCATCATCTTTCGCAATTCATCATTTGTCTTCCTCTCTCTCAACGATACTCCGCACATCCGTCGAACCATTCGCATTTCCACCCTTTCCAACCTTCGTTGCTGCTCTACGTTCATTACCCATGTCTCACTCCCATAAATCATAACACTTCTCACACATGCAGCATACACCTTTCCCTTCAGCTTCAACGACACTCTCCTCATCATCAGCACGCCACTCAATTCCCGAAACTTTTTCCATGCACATCTCACTCGAGCAACCGTTGCCGAGTCTGATCCACCTTCTCCATTCAGCATGTCTCCGAGGTAGCAAAATGTTTTCACACCTTCCAGCTTCACGCCGTCTCCAAGATCCAACTCAACATTTCCTCCATCTGCAGCTCCCTCTGTGCACACCTTACATTTGAATGTAGCTGCCACACTGGTTAATGACCCTCTCAGACCACTACATTTTTGATGCAATGTTGTTGCAATGCGACTTCACAGAAACCCATCGCAGTTGCCTATCCATCACACAGTCCTCAACTCTCTCCAACTCAGTCCAACGCAGGACAAAATATGCAGAAACCCCATCGCATTGCAACTCTCAAGTTACCATGAGCAGACTAATTGAAGTGTTCGCATTATTCTAATTATGGTTTACTCAATTTTCTATACTAAATTAAAAATTACTTCATTTATCTTATACCTTATATTATTCCCCTCCCAATACATTCGAATATACTTGTTGCCATACTTGTTTTATTGCATCCTGACGATGATCTGACTGTTCATGTGACTTTTCAACAATTGTTTTATTTCACTATTTTTTTTTTATCCACCTGCTCTATCATTTTTGCATTAATACCAGAATCCTTATCACTTTTCTTTGTTTTTCATTCTCTATTACTTTACACTTACCTACAATAAATTCCATCCTACCCGCTTCCTAACCCATCTTCCCAAGACATCCAAACTTGCTTTCATCGAATTTTGAGTTTTTCAATTACAGCTTGGTACAATCAACAAATTCAGACAACAAAGTTAGCACCCCCATTCTTCTTGTATATATACATACATACATGTATATACATACATGCTCACCCAGAGAATAAGGGAAGTCGGAAGTGGAATGCAAGATCAGAGGTGGATGAGATGGAGGAGCGGTTGCAACAGGAGGAAGTCGTCTGGATGGTACAGCACCGGGAAGCATGGCTTGGATGGATGAAACATGAGTATGGGGAAAGGCATGTGTGAAAGAGAGGAGGAAGATAGTTGAGAGGGAGGTGAGTAGAAAGGAGCAGGAGGGGGTGATATGTGAAAGCAGTCGGACAGGCACAGCAAGGTACTTGGATGCGGTGGGAAGGTGTGCAGGTGAGGACATTGAAGTGGCAAGAGATTTGGAATATGGAGCCAATATTGTTGAGTTTCCTGTTGCGGGCAATGCATGATGTGCTTCCATCACCAGTAAACTTGGGATTGTAGGGTTGTTGCAGGAGGAGAGATGTTCTTTGTGTGGAGGTTTGGGAACGGTGCAGCATGCACTGAGTGCATGCTCAGTAGCATTGGCAGCAGGAAGATATAAGTGGCGGCACGATCAGGTGCTGGCGGTGGTAGTGCAGATGGTGCAACAAGAGGTGCTGAGATCGAGAGGGAGAGAAGAGTGGAGATGGATCGAGAGAGATGCTTGTGATTGGCAGTTGGTGGCAGACCTAAAGCCCACAATTGGTATTCCCAGAGGAGATCTGTGTGACAAGGTTGCGGCCTGACATTGTCATCTGGTCAGGTGCAACAAGACAGGTCATCTTAGGGGAATTGTCTGTACCTTGGGAAGATAACATGGAGGAGGTGCACGAGAGGAAGAGAGGAAAGTACAGTGAGCTGGAGGCAGAGTTTCGGGAGAAGTGTTGTCGAGTTTCTTGTCAGCCTTTTGAGGTGGGGTGTGGAGGATATATTGGCAATTCCTTTTCTGCTTTTCTTGCCAGGCTTGGAGTGTGTGGGCCAGAAAGAAGGAGAATGTGCGACAGAGTGGCCCAGGTTGCCTTGAAAGGGCTCACTTTGGATTTGGAGGAAGTTTATGGAGGAACGTCGAATGGTGTAGGTTGAGGTTGTGTGTGGTGGTTCATTTCAGGCTAAAAAGGGTAGTGGAAGAGAAATGGAGATGTGTGTGTGTGTGTGTGTTTGTGTGTTTTGCATGAATGTGTGTGTTTTGCATGAATGTGTGTGTTTTGCATGAATGTGTGTGTTTTGCATGAATGTGTTTTTGTTTGAGTGGTGCCTGTTGTAAGGGTGTGAGTGAGTGGGTGAGGGGCTGTGGATTCTGGGAGTGGAGGCGGTTTTGTTGTTATAGTTTGTGCTCTCACTGGCTGGGGGTGGGAGTATGTATGCATCCAGGTGTAGCTGCTACATGTGGAGGTATATGTGCCCTTGCTGACCCACCTTAGCTGACCGTTTCGAGGTTGAAGGGACGAATCGGGATTATGCTGAGGACCTCAACTGAGGACCCGGTCAGTGAGGCACACGTGTGCCCAGGTGTGTTTTGAAATTATATATTTATATATATATATATATATATATATATATATATATATATATATATATATATATATATATATATAAAAAAATAAATATATATATATATATATATATAAATATAATATATATATATATATATATAAATATATATATATATATATATATATATATATATATATATATATATATATATATACTGTATACACACTGTCCTTATGGAGCTTGTTTGCTCTTCAATTGCTAAGCCTAGAAGAAAGGACATGCATTGTGGCTTGGCACTCAGAAAGTCTTGCAGCTTTCAGCAGAAGACTATGTCGCCATGCCGTACCATATGCCGATGAAAGTTCAATTATTGCAACACCTGTCTTGAGCGTGTGTTGATAGCCAGCCTCAATGTGTGTGATAATGCAGCTACTTGATCAACACAACTCCTGACAAATCGAATCCAACTTTGGGAAGGTTGGGCTCTACCAGTGGAGAGAGCCTGGCCAGAAGGACACATTCAAACAACTTGTATGTCGTACATAGCAGAGATACGGGCCGATAGCTAGATGGGTCAGCAGCAGATTTCACTGGCTTACGGATGGAAATGACTTTAGCGTCTCTCCCCATTGATGATATGACTCCAGTTTCATGGATGTTCGTGAAATTATGACATATCTATCTATAATTCCAGTAATCTCTGTGTGTCTGTGTGTTTGTTTGTCTGTGACCGCTGTTTCTCGACAACCACGGGTCCGATATACTTGAAACTTGCCAGGTATATTGCTGGGGACCCGAGGATGTGCCTTTTCAAGGTTTCATATTAATCGGAGAAGTAGTTACCGAGCTATGTCCAAAAAACGATTCAACCAATCAGAGAGCAGCGAGCTATCACGTGTGCCGAACGTGGCGAACAGACTCTGCCTCGGACGGCACATTTGAGAGCGTATTCATTTATTTCACGTTGGCAAACTATGTTGGCGCTATGTTGGCGTTAAACTATGTTTTAAAACTAATTAAAACTAATTTGCGATTCATCGTAACTGCGATATGCGACCTTCCGGACAGTCAAATGAGGACGTCACTTCCGGACTTACGGATAGTCATAGTGACGACGTGAACGTGGCGAGCAGACGCTGTAAGGTACGATCGATTGTAGTACACGTTTATAATAACTCTGCCGATACAGGCCCGATTAACTGCAGCGCCATCCGAGCTGCGGCGTCGGGACGATACATTCATTGTACGGTCACATCACGCACTTACGGGCACGCCCATGGGCCCATGGGCACGCCCATGCATGCATGGGCGAAGACATTTTTTTTTTTTTTTTTGGCAAGGAACGGGCACCCACGTACGGGCACGTCCTAGTATTTATAACTAGACGACCCATGACCCGTTGGGTCAATGTCAGTTTGAATAGATATGAGAATAGAACTAAAGCGAATGCTGGACATCATCAGGGAGATTATTTGGGCCAGCAAGCCATAAGGCTCACCTCTCCAGCGTTCTAAATCACTTACCTGTGACACGTGATTTCGGCCCTTATCTCCGATCACGTTTTTTTTTTTTTTTTTTTTTTAGAAAAAACATGCGACCCGTGACGTGGACTACCACGATTTTGTTGTCAGAGGACACTTCTGATGACGATGTTCTTTGTCGACGATCCTCCATTTACATAAACTCGCACGTTCTCTTTCCTCTTCCCTCGACTGAGCGCCACATACAGCTGACCATGCTGGAAGACCGGTTTCTCCATGTAGACCAGCACATTCTCCATAGTTTGCCCTTGCGCCTTATGGATCGTCATTGCGAAGCAGGATTGTATGGGGAACTGGCAGCGCTGCAAAGGGATATCCTCAGCTTCCGACAGATTTAGTCGGATCCGAGGGAGCATTACAGTTTCGCCTTCAAACGTTGAACTTATGATCCTCGCAACTATAATATTTCGAAGCATGTCCTCAACAATCATGCGCGTCCCATTGCAAAGTTTCAGAGGGTCCAAGTTCCGCATCAAAATGATAGGGGTGAAGGAACTGCGCTCCAACGCGAGTCGAAAGAATTGACGCGACCAAAGACGGAATTCGTCCGAGTTGCTTTATTGAAACAAAACAGCTCAGGTATTCTCCCAAGCCCGTTTATCGGGCAGCAATATATATACACATTTATGTCGGGAAGTTTGCCCGGCAAAAGCTATACCGGGCATGCCCGGTGTCAAGGGCGAGCCTTGGAAAGGCGAGTCTGGACCTGCCCGGGCGTGTTTGGCTGCGGCCTGGCAAGTCGAGGCTGGGCGTGCCCGGGCGCTCTGGGCGAGCCCTGGAAAGGCGATAGCGGGCATGCCCGGACGCTCTGGGCGAGCCCTGGAAAGGCGATAGCGGGCATGCCCGGACGCTCTGGGCGAGCCCTGAAAAGGCGATAGCGGGCATGCCCGGACGCTCTGGGCGAGCCCTGGAAAGGCGAGAGCGGGCATGCCCGGGAAAGACGAGACCGGGCGCGCCCGGGAGGTTCGGGCGTGCCCGGGAACAGTGAGTCCGGGCATGCCCGGGAGAGGCGCGTCTGGCCGTGTTCTGGCCGGTGCAAGGCGATTGTGTGCATCCAGCGGTAACCGCTACACACGCCCCTCCAGAATCGACCTGCACCGGCAGGGTCAATTTAAGGGGGGTCCGGATGACCCGGCCGAAGCGACCCCTGGAGGGTCGTGGGGAGGGGTCCGACGTGGTGGTGGGTGGTCGAGCGGGGGGAACTGTGGACGGGGGGCGGCCTCGCCGTGGAGGAAGGGCCAACCGTGGTGGTCGGTCGACGTCCATGTGCGCCAGTTTGAGGCGGTCCACAGAAATCCGGTCCGGCCGGCCGCCGAAGTCGACGATGAAAGACTTGTCGCCCCGTCGCAGGACCCGGAAGGGCCCGTCATACGGCGGCCGGAGTGGCCCCCGGTGTGCGTCATGACGCACAAAGACGTACTCCGCTGTGCGAAGCGCCAGGGGGACGTAGGACTGGGGGCCACCGTGGCGGGACGTCGGCACGGGGGCAAATCGTCGGGCGGCCTCCTGGAGGTCCGAGCGCTGGCGAGCAGCGGACCAGGGACTGGTAGCGTCGGGCACGAATTCGCCCGGGACGCGGAGCGGCTGGCCGTAGATGAGCTCGGCGGCGGACGCCTGGAGGTCTTCCTTGGGGGCCGTGCGAAGGCCCAAAAGGACCCACGGCAGCCGGTCGGCCCAACCGTCGTCCTGAAGGCCGGCCATGAGTGCGGCCTTCATGGAGCGGTGAAACCGCTCGCACAACCCGTTGGCTTGGGGGTGGTAGGCCTTGGTGCGGTGCAGCGTGACCCCCAATGAACGGGCGACCGTGCCCCAAAGCTCAGACGTGAACTGTGGGCCGCGGTCGGACGAGATGTCCGCTGGTGCGCCGAAGCGCGCGACCCAGGTGGCGATGAATGCCTGCGCCACGTCGGTGGTGGTGGTGGAGGCGAGGGGCACAGCCTCCGGCCACCTGGTGGTCCTGTCCACCATGGTGAGCAGGTGGGTGAACCCCCGCGAGGGGGGCAGGGGACCCACCAGGTCCACGTGGACGTGGACGAAACGCCGTTCAGGCACGGCGAAAGGTGCCAGGTGTGGCGGTGGACCTTGACCCGCTGGCAGGCCGTGCAGGCGTTGGCCCAGTCGCGGATGTTTCGTCGAAGGCCGTGCCAGACGAAACGCGCTGACACCAGCTTCTGAGAAGCTTTCCGGCCCGGGTGAGGAAGGCCGTGGATGGAGGCGAAGATGCGGCGCTGCCAGGAAACGGGCACGATGGGGCGAGGCTGGCCCTGGGAGACGTCGCAGAGCAGGACGGTGCCCGCGAAGGGAATGTCGGCCAGGCGGAGGCCCGTGTCCACCGCACGGAGTGCCTGCACCGAGGCGTCGGTGGTCTGGTCGGCCGCCATGAGCGCGAAGTCCACGCCGAGGTGGACCGCGTTCGCGCTGGCCCGAGAAAGACAGTTGGCCACGGCGTTGTCTTTGCCGGCGACGTGCCGGATGTCCGTGGTGAACTCCGACACGGCGGAGAGGTGGCGCTGCTGGTGGGCCGACCACGGCTCCGTGACCTTAGCCATTGCGTAGACCAACGGCTTGTGGTCGACGAAAGCCGTGAACGGGCGGCCCTCCAGGAGGTGTCGGAAATGGCGAACGGCCAGGAATAGCCCGAGCAGCTCGCGGTCGAACGTGCTGTAGTTTAACTCGTTCGGCCGGAGTTGCCGGCTGAAAAAAGCGAGTGGCTGCCAAACCCCGTCCACCCATTGCTCATGGACGGCGCCCACCGCGTAGTTGGAGGCGTCCGTAGTGAGGGCAATGGGCGCGTTGAGCACCGGGTGAGCCAGCAGCGTTGCGTCGGTGAGGGCCCGTTTGGCGCTGGCGAAGGCCGCGTCCATGGCCGCGGACCAAACAATGTCATGCTTGGCCGGCTTGCCCCGGAGGGCCTCGTAAAGGGGCCGCATGAGCTGAGCAGCGCGGAGCACGAATCGGTGATAAAAATTCACCATGCCGAGGAACTCTTGGAGGGCCTTGATGGAACGGGGACGCGGGAACGTGGTGATGGCCTCGACCTTGGTCGGCAGCGGCACGGCCCCGGTCTTGGTGATGCGGCCCAAAAAGTCAACGGTCGTCGCGCCGAAGTGGCATTTGACCGGGTTGACAATTAAGCCGTGCTCGCTGAGGCGACCGAACAGTGTTCGGAGGTGGAGGAGGTGCTCAGCGCGGGACGTGCTGGCGACGAGGATATCGTCCAGATAGACGAAAAGAAACGGCAGGACGCGCAGCATGCCGTCCATCAAGCGCTGGAACGCCTGGGCCGCGTTCTTGAGGCCAAACGGCATCCGCAAAAATTCGAACAGGCCGAACGGCGTGATGACGGCCGTCTTCGGGACGTCAGCCGCCCGGACAGGTACCTGGTGGTAGCCCCGTATCAGGTCAATTTTCGAAAAGATGACCCGTCCCGCCAAACGGGCGGAAAAGTCCTGAATATGCGGGATCGGGTACCTGTCGGGGGTGGTAGCGTCGTTGAGATGGCGGCAGTCGCCACACGGGCGCCATCCACCCCCCGGCTTTGGCACGATGTGCAGTGGCGAGGCCCACGCGCTATCGGAGCGCCGCACGATGCCGAGGTGCTCCAACGCGTCGAACTCGGCCTTCGCCACGGCGAGCTTGGCCGGGTCGAGGCGGCGGGCCCTGGCGTAGACCGGCGGGCCCATAGTGGGTATGTGGTGCTCAATCCCGTGCCGCACCACGACGGCCGAAAACGTCGGCCGCGTGAGGGCCGGGAATTCCGCGAGCAGGCGAGCGAACTCGTTCGCTGCCGGGAGGGCGCACGCCAGTTCGGTCGGCGCGGAGCTGCTCATCGTGCATGCCAGGGAGCTGAAGGTCTCGGCGTTGACAAGGCGACGACGTTTGACGTTGACCAGCAGCCCGTGCGCGCAGAGGAAGTCGGCGCCCAGCAAAGCCATGGGGACGCAGGCGGTCACAAAATTCCATTGAAAACGCTGGCTGCCGAAGCAGAGGGTGACGACGCGTGGGCCGAAAGTGCGTATGGCCGAGCCATTAGCAGCGACCAAAGAGGGGCCGCAAACGGCATCCCGCCTGTCCTGCTCGGAGGCGGGTATGACGCTCAGTTGGGCGCCGGTGTCACACAGGAAACGCCGCCCAGACGCTTTGTCCCGAATAAACAGCAAGTTGCCCGAGTGGCCGGCGCTCATGGCTGGGAATGAACGCCGGCCCGGCCGTTTCCCGACCTGCCAAAAGTGCACGGGGGCCGGCACGTCCGAGCCTTGTGTCCGAACCTGGCGTGGTAATAACACCACGCCCGGTCAGGTGGAGGCCCCGGCCGTCGTGTCGGAAGCGGGCGGTGCGGCGTGGCAGCCGCCAGTTGCACCGGCAGTTCGGCCTCCAACCGCGCAGGGCGCTCGGGCGTCGTGGGCGTCGCCTCGGACGGCGGCGGGCTCCAGGTAACCACGCCGATGTGCTGGCCCGCCGAGGAGATCTTATCGGCTTCCCTGGCGAGGGCGCGGGAATCCGTGATCAACGTGCCAGCCAGGGCGAGGCGTACCGGGTGAGGCAGCTGGTGAAGGAACAGCTCGCGGAACAGAAAATCCGGAGAGTGCTCACCGAGCAACGAGAGCATATAGTCCATGCGCTCTGAGGGGCGCGTGTCGCCGAGCTCGGGCAGAGCGAGCAGGCGCCGTGCGCGTGCTGCCGGTGAGAGGGCAAAAGCGTCGAGGAGGAGTGTCTTCAGCGCGTCGTATTTGTCAGCAGCCGGCGGGTGCTCGAGGAGGCTCAAGGCGCGGGCCGCGGTGGCAGAACCGAGCGCCGCCACAACATGGTGGAAGCGGGTGTCGTCCGTGGTGATGCCTCGCAGGGCGAACTGAGAGTCCGCCTGAGCGAACCAAACAGCCGCGTGAGCCTCCCAGAAGGTAGGCAGTTTAAGCGTCACTGCCGTATCCATGTCGGTAGGTCACCAATGAAGGAACTGCGCTCCAACGCGAGTCGAAAGAATTGACGCGACCAAAGACGGAATTCGTCCGAGTTGCTTTATTGAAACAAAACAGCTCAGGTATTCTCCCAAGCCCGTTTATCCGGCAGCAATATATATACACATTTATGTCGGGAAGCTTGCCCGGCAAAAGCTATACCGGGCATGCCCGGGTGTCAAGGGCGAGCCTTGGAAAGGCGAGTCTGGACCTGCCCGGGCGTGTTTGGCTGTGGCCTGGCAAGTCGAGGCTGGGCGTGCCCGGGCGCTCTGGGCGAGCCCTGGAAAGGCGATAGCGGGCATGCCCGGACGCTCTGGGCGAGCCCTGGAAAGGCGATAGCGGGCATGCCCGGACGCTCTGGGCGAGCCCTGAAAAGGCGATAGCGGGCATGCCCGGACGCTCTGGGCGAGCCCTGGAAAGGCGAGAGCGGGCATGCCCGGGAAAGACGAGACCGGGCGTGCCCGGGAGGTTCGGGCGTGCCCGGGAACAGTGAGTCCGGGCATGCCCGGGAGAGGCGCGTCTGGCCGTGTTCTGGCCGGTGCAAGGCGATTGTGTGCATCCAGCGGTAACCGCTACAGGGGATCCTTTTTTGAGCTCGAGGTTGTGCGGCGGCAATCCCGAGACTTCAACGGAATCTAGGAATTCCGTTGGGAAGTGCGTCGCATCAGTACCCTCAGTCACACTGTTGAATGCAGCATACTCCTTGCTAGCACCAGGGAACCTTGTGATGCATCTTGAATTGATGTTTCGCATCATATCGTTGAGGGGCACTAATATAGACCTTGCTGAAAAAACCTCCATTGAATTGGCGAATGATGGATATATGGTATCGATGCACTCATCGAGCCCACTCGCTGTCAGCAGTATATCCTCTGGCAAATCTATCTCATCATCCGCATTTTCTCGATTCTATCCTCGCCGATGTCGAGCAAAAATCTTGAAAACTGCCCACTTCCGTCGGTCAGTCGCATATTAGTTCTCAAGTGAAACATTCCAAAGCTCTGCCATAAGTAGGACTTCTTTATGCACGCATTCTCAACGTCAGCATCACACCCTCTTTTCACCACGGGCAGAAGTTGACGGAAATCACCACAGCATATCGTCAAGATCCCTCCAAAAGGCTCGTCTTTGTCACATACATCACGCAACGTGCGATCCACAGCCTCGAAACTCTCTCTCCTGATCATAGGACACTCATCCCACACGATGAGTTTTGTACTTCGAAAGATGTCTGCGATAGTGGAATTTTTATCGATGTTGCATACGCCATCTTCCCTCGGTGTCAGAGGGATTTGGAACCTTGAGTGCGCTGTTCTTCCAACAGGCATGAGGGTAGCAGCTATGCCAGATGAGGCCACCGCAAGGGCAACTTCTCCACTCGCTCTCACTTTAGAGAGAATCAGGTTAATAAGAAACGTCTTCCCTTTGCCTCTAGGCTCGTCAATGAAAATCATTGATGACTGATTCGTGCAGATGTTGCTATTCGCGTCCATAGACGTGAGGTGTGATTCGTTGTCCGCGTCCGTAGCGCCGTCGGAGGGTTGATACGACATTCTTCCTGCAAATAGTATTGTGTTTGTGCTATCGTTTTGCCGATCATCAAATGACAAATAAATTACATTGTGAAAATTAAAGATTTCAAATAAACCTATTTAAAGTGTATGCGCATATAAATAATAAAAAAAATCGAAGAAATATCTCTCGGTAATTTCCTGAAACATATTTTACTTCCGGGTAATAATGTTGAATGAAATAATGAAGATATATACTGTATGCCTGTTATTTTAGGCGGTGTATTTTCGTATATCAACGTGGCGCGATTTTTAAAATATATCTCTGCAATTTCCCGTGTGTGCGTGAATGTTCTCAATTATTTCTTTTACCGAGTCTAAAACCATCGATAAAAATGAAATCAGATGGTGACTTAGATTGAAGATAAAGGCGTGAGACAGACTCAATGGCCTTGAAGTTACAGGCCTTTCAGAATTCATTTCGTTCTATAAACGGAAACTTTCATCGGATTTTCTTCCCGTTTTTTTTCAACCGAGTCTAAAACTATGTTAGCGACTGAGAAAAATGAAATGATATATCGAATTTGATTTGAAATAAAACTGAGAGAGATAGCAAGACACCACGGGCCTACAAAACAGGCCTCAAAGCTATGCGAGTTAATAAAATGGTGGATATCACTACTCTCTCAAAGGGGTAAGCCACGCCCCCGGACCGATCGAATGTTACACACAAACACGCAAGATTTCAATTTTATAATTATATATATATATATATATATATATATATATATATTATATATATATATATATATATATATATATATATATATATATATATATATATATATATATATATATACATATACATATATATATATATATATATATATATATATATATATATATATATATATATATATAGATAGATAGATAGATATATAGATTGTGATTGAAAAGTTTTTATTTCCATGAAGCAAAAACAAATGTGAACAATATTCTATGGAGACTTACTTTTCCTGAACAGCATGTACAATGTTTCCACGATTTTGATTAGTATAGTCAGTGCCCCAATCCCCACCCACCTCTCTCCAACTTTGGTCGATTCCTGTGCAGCACGGAACTTCTAAGAGTAAAGGTGCCGGTCTCATTTCAAATCCACTGAATGGTCATCCTGGAAATCCCCGATTGCTGTTTCATATTTCTAGTTGATTTGCCAGTACTGCGTACGATTCATTGTGGTGCAAAGTTCTTCAACCTTTTCTGGCGTTCACACTGATAGTTGTCAAGGCCTCTGCCAGTTCATGCAAAGAGCCTTTGTCTTCCGTTCCTTGTCTTTGTTCTGCATATGAAGCGGAGGCTCCTGGAAGAGCTAGAACAAATAACGCACCAGAACATAAGAGATTAAGAATGGAGTGAAAAGGAAGGAAAGACACCAAAAGCGGGGTTGTCTTTGTCTTTGTTTTGGTGAAGATGAAAAACTAGATATCTGCATATTGCTTATCTCATTCCAAATAAGGCTATGAAACGCATCCAGACTCACACTCTTTGTTTGTTGACAGACGACCTTTGGTCACGATGTCTAAAATTCATTGAACTCCCACCCCTCACCCCCTCTTCTTCTCCTCCTCATAAGATTCTCTTTTTACAATTTGCAAAAAAGATTAATGTGCCATCATACTTAATAAGTTCTTGCTTAGTCACAAACTCGTTTGCCTCTTTCTCTCTTTCTTTTTAATGCCTCTCTCCTCGTATGCCCCCATTCTCTTGTCCTCCCTTTTTACTGCTCGCTTCCTTCCTTTTTTCCGACCCTTTTGTCCCACACTCTCATCCCCTTTCTCCACATAAATTGCTGCCATGTTTTCCCTTTATATTTTCTCAGTTTGCCTTCCAATTCTCCCACATGTGCGTAATGTTTCCCTCTTTCTTTAGCGGCATTACTCCTTTTATTTCAGATAATGAGCATTGGTATAAGGTAGTATTTTTGTCTATTCCTGTGTTGTTGAATAATTCCAGGGAATATTTGTACTTTTCCAGTTAGTTCTGCCTGCTTGGTAAGTTCAGCTGTTTAGATGGAATTTGTCTTTGGTGGTTTTTATTGAAATACGCCTGATCAGGCTGGTGATTAAATGAGACGAAATGGCAATGAGCGAAAGGCCGGGTCGCAGCGGGCGCAGCTGTGAAGGACGTGGGGAGAGTGCAGGGTAATTATCCAGTGGTATGTCGGCAGGCTGTCTCGGGGGTTTGTTACGTTAGCATGTAATTTGGAGAAATTCCGAGACATCTGTAAGGCTAAGCGCGCATCAGATTAAGCGTAATTGGTTGTGACAGTGACCTCTACCCCCATCACAAGTCCCCCTGTTTACCACATCTCTACGCCGTTAGTACTTGAATGCCTTGTGATGTTTATGCTGCCTTGTTCTCATGTGCATATAGTAATTAGGCCGAAGCAAAATATTGAAACACCTAGAGTATTGAACTCAGGTTCTCAAGTCGACTAAACTGGTTAGAAATCGCTAAACCTCTGTCTGAAGCAGAGTGGTCAGGGAACAGAAATGTATCCGATTTGATTTTGTTTCCTCGGCTTTTTCACATTTAGTTTTGGCGCATTTGATGCAGCGCTCCTGGAAAGAGATTTGAGAGAAGGTCTGTTAGTTTGTCTGTTTGGTGTTTCCATCTGGACACCTGGACGACGTTGTCCTGACTTCAGGGTGAAATCCCATGCATGTAGAGTTTTTAAATGTCCGTTATTTTATATTGTCCTTATCATTTATACGAAATACTCGTACATTGATATTCCATGATGGATTGGCCATCTCTCACAAAACATTAATGACTTGCTATCGGAGCCCTACTATATCTTCATGTCATATGTGTGTGCAATTTGTACAATGATGTCTCTAATATAGGCCTACATTAGCCTTGGACACTATTAAAATACTCTTGTCTCTGTCACTTCTCTACATGAAAGGTCAAAATAATTGGTCGCATTAAATTGTCGAGCAATATCTTCATAATGGACAGCATACCATTGAGAGGTACAGATGCCCTTGACCCACGCGATAGAGGCCGTAAGTACCAAGAGAAGAAAAATCTTGAGTGTCCACAATGACCTCACTTTGCTGCTGAACCCACCAATTGTCATTTTATATTGCTGTTCTTGCCTTTTGAAGTCTTCGGCACTCTGCCATAAAAGACTTAAGTACTGTTTGGGTTGGCACCTTGAGATCGAATTCCATGACATTAATATTTGTATTGTTTTGATTTGACGGAGTATCACATTTCCCATAATGGTTGTGAAATGCCATACCTCCCTCCCGGCATTGCACCAGGGGTCTCCACTCAATCTGACATTTCTGCTTTATTTTGTCAGAACTGAGTTTGCCGTTTTGCACACCTTTCTCGCCCTTATTATGTCAGTGCAGCAGCGTTCTTGTGTGCCCAATTTATTTGCAGCAGTATATCTGGCATTGGTTTCATTAATGGATGTTGGCTAACTCATCTTTCACCATAGTCATCTACCCCGAGGCCTAGGCTTTGTCCATAATGACCGAAGGCCACAAAAACATGGTTTGGCCTATTATTTAATTCAATTATATAACCTCGATTGAGCAGGCCGTTGGTGCTCCTATGGTTGGCAGCGAGTGCCACGGAAGCAGTTTTTTTGTTTTGTTTTTTTTTGTACACAGAATCGAGGCTCGTGAAAGACCTAACATTTATCACACAAGCAAATCAAACAGACAAACAAAGTACTATATAAAAAGGGGAGTGGAAGACAAGATGGGGAGAGAAGGGGAAGCGCACAAACACAACATTTGAGGGCAGGGACATCGGGAGATGTGTGGGAGGGAGAGGGCTTGGGGGGAGGAGGCGTGGGAAGGGGTCATTGAGCGGGGGGGGGGGGGGGGGTGGGAGAAGTATAAAACAAAGACACCAAGGACTTCCAGGAAAGAAGTTAGTATTTCAAAAAAGTGGATTTGGGGTGAAATTAGCGGGGGTACAAAATATCAAGGTTTTGGATGGGGGAAGATAAGAGATGGTGGTGAACAGCTGTTTTAAAGACCTGGAGGGAGGAGTGGGATTGAAGAGAGTGAGGGAGTTTGTTCCAGAGGCGGGAGAAAAGAGGAATGAAGGAGTGAAGGTGAGCAGAGAGTCTTGATTTTGGCAGTTTAACCATAAGAGGGTTGCAGGCAGATCTTGTGCGACCTGTAGGAATATTTGGGGGACACAGCCCAGAGAGAGCTGGGGGAGCAAGGCCGGAGAGGAGTCGGTAGAAGATGGAAAGACCACCAACCTGCCTGCGGTGAGTAAGTGAAAGGCCCTCGGAGATAGCTTCATCGCGGGAGATTCCAATGATTCTGAACGCTTTGGTTTCAACAGCGTGAAGACGAGCTAGGTGTGAGGCAGGAGCACCAGCCCAGAGGGGATAGCAGTATTCCATTGAGCTGCGGATAAATTTAAAAAAAGAAAAGAAAAAAAGAGAGCTGGGGGAGCAAGGCCGGAGAGGAGTCGGTAGAAGATGGAAAGACCACCAACCTGCCTGCGGTGAGTAAGTGAAAGGCCCTCGGAGATAGCTTCATCGCGGGAGATTCCAATGATTCTGAACGCTTTGGTTTCAACAGCGTGAAGACGAGCTAGGTGTGAGGCAGGAGCACCAGCCCAGAGGGGAGAGCAGTATTCCATTGAGCTGCGGATGAAAGCCTTATATGTGGTGAGGAGCTCAGGTGTGCCAAGGAAGGACTTCGCATGACGGAGGATGCCCAGTCGGCGACTGCCTTTGGAGGCCAGATTTGAAATGTGGTTTTCCCAGGAAAGATCATGGCAGATAGTGAGACCCAAAAGCTTGAGTGACAGAACTTCTTGGAGAGGATTATTCAGAAAGTGGATGGGAGGGTTGTCCAGTCGGTCTTTTCGGAGAGACATCGTAAGAGTGTGAGATTTGTCAGGATTGAAAGACATGTTCCACTTGTTTGCCCAGTCTGTGATTTTGTCCAGGTCTGCAGAGAGTGAGGAGGCTGCAGACTGCCGATCTGAGGGATGAGGAATGGAGCGGCAGAGAGTGGAGTCATCAGCAAAGAGATAGAGAGGATTTTCAAGAGAGTCAGAGAGGTCATTGATGAAGACCAGAAAAAGCACAGGGCCCATAACACTGCCTTGGGGAACTCCAGCCTGAACAGGAACTAAACAGAAACAGGAACAGGAACTGAACAGGAAGCCTGAACAAGCAGTGATGGAAAGAGAGTGGCAATTCTATATGTGCGAAAATTGCATGCTTGGTCAGGATCGCCCAGGTAGCTCAGATGGCAGAGCATGGGTCCGGTTCACCAGAGGACCTGGGTTCGATTCCTGGTCTGTGCATGTAATTTCCCCACATATGTCAATTAATTATTATTTAATCAGAAATACAGAGCAGTATAATCTAAAAGGTTCCAATGCTTAATGAAAATTCGAAAATATTATACACACACTAAAACATGAAAAAAACGAATTTTAAGGGTTGAGCAATAGCATAACTGGAAATCTTTATGAAAATTTTATTGATGCACCAACGTAGCACTCGCATTGCCATGGAGGATGGCCTGGCAGCAGGGTCTCATGTCAATGATGACCAATAACATAAAAGTTCCATACAGTGGAAGGGCCCAGACCAAGGTGCGTAGATAGCCAGGGAGAACAACATCAGTCACAAAGTTGGCACAAAGATGCATGAAAGTCAATAAAAGTAGCATAAAGTAGCATATGTTCCTGTTTCATATGTTCCTGTTTCCAAACAGTTAATGGGAAGGCTGATAGTTGTCCTGCATACAGAGGGAGAGGGATTACCAAATGCACCTCCTGCCACCCCCTAGACAAAAATATTAGATGAGGTTTATCTGAACTACTTAGCAGGGAAACATTTTTCGCTGTAATATGTTATTGTGTACTCGATAGTCTCAGCCAATGTTGTTTATATACACTTGAAAGGGACAAGGTCTAGATTAGGGACAGGGAGAAGGACAAAAATGACTTAAAATACATTTGGATGCAATGAATTAGATGTAATGCTTTGGGCAGTGTTTGAGCATCATACTGATCAAACATTCAATGGTTGCGGTCATCTGTGTGAGAAGCTCTAATGCTTGTCGTCCAATATATGTTTCAATAAAAACTAATAATTAAATAAATCAGGAAGCAATTAGAAGATGTGTCGTCTGCATTGGAGGTGTTGTGAATAGTGTGCCTTCTTACTATTTCAGTTTCATCATAATCTTGTCTGTTTTCTATTCTATACATTCACATTTAAGTACATCTTTATTGACACCCCTTGTGCGACAAATGCATTGAATGGAGTTGTTGCCCATTATTGTACGGATGACAGTGCAATAGAACTCTACTGTGAGCAGTGAGTTACTCACTTCTACGAGTTTCACTTCTTCAACTTTTTTCAATTTTTTTTCAACGTTTTTTCAACTTCAACAAAATTTCAGTTTCACTTCACTCACTACATTGCTCAAGTCTCATGATTGTTTCCTTCAAGTTGTCAAACCTCACGTTCTCACACAAGGCCACAAATGTTGTTGGCACGAGCCACTGCGGGTGAAATCTGTTCCTGGCTGGCAGAGGTGGCTGATTGTCCGTGTCCCCCGCAGGAACTCATCCCCGAGTTTTATTACCTGCCTGAAATGTTTGTGAATGTCAACGGTTACAACCTGGGAGAGACGGAGGCTGGGCAGGTTGTTTCGGACGTACAGCTTCCTCCATGGGCAAAAAGCCCACACGACTTTGTACGCATCAATCGAGCGGTGAGTGATCCGAAAGCGGGGCCGGCTTTTGCAGAGCACTCAAATTGTTTTAATTGGTTTTCAGAGAATGGGGGTAGTGTTTACAGGGAACAATCGGGATTTGAGTTCCGGGTTGTGTTTGCACATGAGTGAGTATGATTTCATGACCTAAACTGATTTTTAAAGCATTGGGATAAACTATTTGATTATACGCGGCCCTTTTCTTGTAAATGCGGGGTCACATGTTTTATATATTGATGAACGGATCCTCAGTTCATTAAGTTTTCCTTTTTCCCCTCAAGGTACCTCTTCAGTGACTGTGACAAAACATTAAGCCAAATAAGAATAATGACAATATCCATTTATTCAGTCAATGCTAATTCTATTTTTTAAGTCTGTTAGGTTGTCAATAAATGTCTCGTCTGTGCTCGTACCATGATGCTGGTGAGAGCCACAAGTGATGTTGGCACTGCAAACCGCCTGCCTGCGCTTGTAGAAAAGTCAATGAGTCCGAATCCCAGAGGACCTTGGCTCATGGCGCTACCCCAACTCCTGTCCGTCCATGCAAAACTGGCCACCTGTCCACAGTCAACTCAAGTGCACATTTTTGGGGATCTGCACTCGGCTTCCCAAGTGGGGGATGCAAATTTCCTTGTCCATTATATTTCCTGTTTCTGTTTTATGTTCCCCTCACAGCTTTGCTTTGTTATCCCAGAATGCTGTCACAATGCCCAAGGCGGCACTGTCAAGAACCGGAGAAGTGGTGCCATTCAAAGTGACCCACTGCCAATGAAGCAAGTTTGAAACCACTGTTAAAATTGATGTTCAACCAGCAAAATTGCCTTAATTATCCTAGCTGTCATGTTGACATTGGCAGCTGCACATAAGGTTATGAAAATAAAAACTTTTCTGCAGCTGCTGAAATAACCTTATGTATGTGCTATATTGACTAATTAGGCCAATGTTTGCAGTTTGACTCTGTGCCATGTTACTTCATGGGTTGGTTACAAAAGCCCTTACATCTACTGATTGTTGTTGAGTCATGTTCTTACTCCCTTCCCTTAATGTAGTGTGTCCGTTATGCTGAAATATTATTAAGTCTCCGTCATGTTGTAAAATACATGAGACAATGTATATCAATGGGAAAATGGTGGTGCGGGTACACGTTCTCACTGTTGTCGTTGGCAGTTGAAGGTTTATTTACTGTCTTTTCTTTGTTCATCTTTTCTCTTTCTCCATTCTCTATTGGTCTGCATCTATAATCCATCTTTCTTTGGCTGCAATGAGTACTTAATTCCTTTCCCAGACTCGTACTTTAAGTAAATGTCGATTTCAAATTTATTTGACTTGGCATGGATGCTATATGAATTATGCACCATTATATAGAAATTAGTTTTGACTTAGCATCGCTCAGTATGTGAAAACTTCTGAAAGCTCAGAATAATTAGCTGTACTGGTTTCTGTTAAAGCGTAGCTCGGAGTGAACGAAGTGATCTACTTTCACCAGCTCATGTCAACTGTTGTACTAGGAAGTGTCATGCGCAGGCCCAGATATGGGATCTTGTAACTGCTTTCTTTAATACAAGGGTGACTGCCAAAACAAAACAAACAAACCACTCGATGTTTGCCAAGTCGCAATCACAATCCAGAACAGAGGAAAAGAACAATTCGCATCGCAAAAGAATGGCGAACATTGCATCATGAGAACCGTTATGAACGGTATCTCCCACCGACAAGAATTTTCGATATCGCAAATGACGTCACAGTATGAACTCGCCTTGATCCAAAATGGCGGCTTACATAGCAAACAGTGTATTTCGAGCTCGGTTTCCTGATTCCTGATACTGACCCCACCATCATTAGCAATTCTAAAGGTTCTCAATATGTTGAAACTGATCAGTGGGATTTTGAAGAAACTATTGGAGACAAAATTGGTGATAGAAACGCTTTCGGGGGAATTGTGGAGCCGTATCATTTTGAGCCTTGTGTGAGCGATTCAGATGAAGATGGTAGTAGTGAAGATGAAACGCCGGTCACATGTTCACTACAGATTGGTAGGTTTTGTGTTTCCGTTCAACTGATGCTCTATCAGGGATTTTGTATTAATTGATAAATCAATTGTAGAAAGAAATTGATCTCCAGAAGAAATGTGACACAGCATGGACATGACACAACACAGCACGTACACGGCACAACGCAGCACAGAGACGACACAGAACGGACATGATATGACACAGCACGGACATGACATGACACGACACAGTACGGACACCGCACGACACAGCACAGAGACAGCATGGACACGGCATGGACATGACATGGCATGACACAGCACAGACACACTCAAACACCACTGACCAAATGGGTGACGAATGCTTTGTTCCACCGTCGCAGGCTGACCCAGTGTAATATATGCTACAGGATCGTTCCATTTAATACTTTCCTGGTACGCCGTTTGTCGGTGGTCTCAATGTGTCACGTTACTTTAGTTTTGTCTGTGCCGTGTCCTTTCCCAGTGGCGGAAGGGGAGTTGTGGGGTGGTGGCGAGGTGAGATCGGTTGCCGGCAGGCCAACACAGGTGTTTGATTCATCGATTAAACACCCGTGTGCAGGTGCTAGTAGCTGGGTCAAGATGGTTTTAAAGTTTCGAGCGGCAGTTGTTTTTTCCGCTTCATCATGGGGGTGGCATCCGCTCTCAATCATGGCGGATAACCACAAGATCTAGCCATCTCTGTTGCTTCACACAAACCGAATATTTTGCAGGCCTGATCCACACTTAGGTGTTTCGGCCAAATATCGCCCAATTTTTGGCAACCCTCGGATCTTTTGGCCATTGGTGTAGCATCAAACCATCTTGGCTTGTATTGCTACAATCACCAAGGAGGCATCAACCCGGCGTGTTTGTTGAAATTTGAAAATTATTCACCGTTTGAGTTTAATTGTACTGTGATGTAACCCGTAGACAAATACAGATATGATGGTCGACTCCCGGGTGTGGCGTTATGGCCAATTGCAAAGATTTTTTTTACTTTTAATCACAAAACTAACTACTTTAATTAAAATCGGAATTTGCAAAACGACACATCTTACCTATTTTGTGCGGTATCAAGGAATAGATTAACATTGAGGTGGTCTGAGCGTTCGAGTCCCCCTGTAAGAGATTGATGTGAAACTTCATACATATGATTGACTAGCCTTATATGAGGAATACAGTTTGAAATTTTATTATTGTTTATCTTCATTGATGCAATTTCACCTTAATGCGCATAAAAATGGTCGTTGAATATCCCAATAATCAATCAATAATAAATCAATGGTATGGTTAATGGCTTCTACTCACCCAACAATTGATGAATGCCCTCAATGTCAGATATGAGATCAGGGCCGTTTCTCGAGACATATCTTGTGCTTTTGATACAGTCTGGCATCCTGCTTTACACTCCAAACTCTCTACCTATGGCACCCAAGGCCAACTTCACACATGGCTTACCGCCGTTCCTCTACTCTCGTAACGGAATCCTTTCATCCAGTCTCCCTGTGAAGGCCCCAAGGCAGTGCTCTGGGCCCAGTCCTATTCCTAATCTTCATCAATGATCTCTCTGACTCTCTGGAAATTCCTCTTTATCTATTTGCTGATGATTCCAACCTCTGCCGTGACGTCACTCATACTTCAGATCAGTCGGCCACAGCCTCTTCCTCTCTTCACACCTTGAAAAAAAAAAAATCACAAGCTGGTCAAACACTTGGAATATTTCTTTCAATCCTGACAAATCTCACACTCTCACTATCTCTCCCAAAGGACCATCTGGCAAACCCTCCTATCTAATTTTATATTTATCAATCATCTTGAGTAAATTCAGTCATTCAAACTCCTGGGTCTCAGTAACAGCCATGATCCTTCTTGGGTAAACCACATTTCAAATTTGGCTTCCAAAGCCAGCCGACGACTTGGCATCCTCTGTCGTACAAAGTCCGTCCTTGGCACACCTGAACTTCTATCACCCTACAAGACCTTCATTCACAGCTTGATGGAGTAGTGCTCTCCCCTATGGGCTGGCTCCCCTGCCTCACATCTTGCTCAGCTTGATGCCATGGAAACCAAGGCCTTCAGGATCATTGGAATCTCCTGCATTGAAGCTTAAAATATTCTAAATTGGAATATTTGGAAGACTTAAAATATTCTGCTAATGTTCTCAACAGAAGACAATTTGCTGCTTTTCCCATACAAGACAACCTTTTGTGATGGAGGATTTCCTCAACCATCTTTTCCTCTTTCTTTTTCTCAATTGATTCCACTTTACCCAAACGTCTCTCTTGCACCTTTCAAGGCCAGAAAGCCTTGATGCCTTCCCATGATCGTAACATTCCAACTTTAACTTGTCTGGGAACTTCCTCGTGTTGGTGAATTTTAATATTTCCTCTCCCGTGCACTGAACTTACAAGATCTGGAAGAGGTACTTTGTACTGACTGCTAAAAAAATTGAATACCTGCCCCTTTAATGTTGGAATAATTTTTTTTGGCCAGAAAAGTTGTTTGCTCTGCAGTCATAATTCCCTTATGCGGCAATGGCCATCTACCTTTCCATCCTTTTCACTCCTGAAACATGTCACTTGTTGAAGTTTACACAAAACATGCTGGGTGCTAATGTTTCTAACAGGGTCAAGTTGTTCCTGAGGGCTCTCACTGGAGGCATCGCTGCTTGCTCACGGAGGCATCTTTCTTCAACTTTTATCCACTTAATTTGCTGAAGGAATGAGTGTCCCGAAAGCCAGGAAAAAATAAACTGGACAAATTATCTAGCTCATTGCAATGCCTTTTCTTCAACCTTTCCCAGCACGTGGTGTACTTGGATGTTGAAAATCGCATGATGAGACTCCCAAAATATTGCATCAGAAGATCCGAGATGTCACTGGAAAATCAAAACATTTCCAAATAAGTCCATATTGGTTTGCGTGGATTTGAACTATGTATAGGTATTAGTGAAGTGTTATATTTATTTATTTATAGTCAATAGATACTGATACCAATTTATTTTCTTTATCAGATTCGTGTACCATGTGATCTGCATAACCTTCCGTTTAGTATTCCATGTGATATTTTATCCGATTGACCTGAAATTTTAAGAATTTGCATATTGGGTCACTGAATTGGTTCACCAATCAAAAGTTAGAAGCCGATTGTTTTGTTTTTTTAGATTAAAAGGTCAAGGGTCAATGTTCGTAATAAAAAATAAAATATCAAATAAAATAGCATAATAAAATCATCAATTTCCATTCGATTGACTTGCAATTTTAAGAATCTGCATATTTTGTCACTGAAACCTATTGCTTATGAGTTCAAAAGGTCAAGGTCACCTAAAATCGTTAATTTCTTTTGTTTTTTGTTTTTTTTTTTAGCTGTTTTTGTCATTTTTAGCATACTGAAGAAGAAGAAGTCTGTATACAAAGCGGACGCAGACGTGCTTTGCATTTTCAGATGCTTTCTAGTTGTCATTTGTTGTTGTAGTGAAAATTCCTTATTAATACATTCACACACAAGCACACACTTTATCGGATATTTTACCATGAATGTTCTGATGAAGGACTAATGCTCAAAACGTCAGCGACACCTCTTTTCCCATACATATATGGGAGTGTACGCTGGATCAGCACATCACTGCGTCCTTGGACGACTCCTTAGCTTGTAGTGCTACGGAATGAGGTGTTTTTACCGTGGCCGGAGTGCAAATCCTGCCTCCAACCTCCTTGAGAGAGGACCCAGTACCCTGGTACTCATTTCGCCGACCTTGGAAGGATGACAGGCTGACTGAACCCCACCTGGTATTAATTCAACAGCTGAACGGGATTTGAACTCAGGACCTTAGGATGCCAAGCCCGCCGCCCTAACCATTAGGCCAACACGAGGTATACACCACCAATGCAGACCAACAAAACTCTTCACATAGCCGTCTATTCTGTTGTGTCTGTTTCATTGCATTTCAAGTCGGAGACGTCTGTCTGTGGTTTTTTATCACATTTAACTTTACCTGTTTCCTGTATGTACTCGTATACCTTGGTTATTCCACCCAAAAACTTCAGCACTATAGCTCATAATCATTCCACAATGTACTCTACATTATCAACTTATTTCTTCATGAATTCATAATAATCATTGAAAGAGGTCCAACCAAGATTTTGGCCAATAAGGAGATGCGCATTGATACTGAGCAGCCACAGTGAACAGTTTCCTTTAATTCCTGATAATACCAACATACCATGTTTGGCTTTCCTTTATTGAATGTACCTCGTAGGCACTGGAGAGTGAAATCGTGTCCTGCCAGTTGCACCAATGGATTGACTTGATGTTTGGTTATAAGCAGCGTGGACCAGAGGCAATACGTGCGCTCAACGTGTTCTACCACCTGACGTACGAGGGTTCCATCAATATGGCTGCCATCCACGACTTGGTGACTCGGGAGGTGGGCATTTTTCCCGCAGATTTTTTGGCTGCCAAGGTTATTTGAACGTGTACCTTTCTGCCGCTTTCTTTTCAATTAGCTTATTTGTAAAATTAAATAGAATATGAATTCTCCACAACAAATGTGTTTGTAAATAATACATGAAAAGCTTGTATAAACAGTTTAAAAGACGCTTTCCCCCGCTTTGTATTGCAGATGGCATCAATGTAATGTGAATTTATTGTGTTGTGCATTTAACGTGACCAGAACTAGCGCATTTAACTCTCGGACAAATTGTGCAGTCAAAGGGATTTTAAATTTGCCGAAAAGAAGATCATTGAGACAAATTGAAAAAGTTTTACTTCTTCATGTTTTGGCATAACCTCTCCATTATAATACGGTCCTTTCGTCTTCTATTTAACGCATATTAAAGTTCCATAATGGAAACCTCTCGTCTACTTCTCAATGAAACCCTGTACCATGCTCCTCTAGTGGAGGTTGGAGTTCCCAAGGCAGCCTCTTGGGCCCAATCCTTTTCCTCGTTTACATTAATGGCTTTTCTCATGCTCTGGAAATCCACTTTCTCTCTTTGCAGAACTGATACACATTATGCCATCAAAATTCACATCCTGCCCACAGGCCTGCAACAGCGGTTTCTCGCTTTGGTCTCCTGTGAAGGATCCGATGCTGGTCTCACACTTGAAACACTTCCTTTACATCCTGTTAGACCTTTTACATCCCTTAGACCTTTTACACCCCTTAGACCTTTTACACACCTTACACTATTGAAGCCCCTTCGACCTTTACACCCTTTAGATCCCTTAGACATTTATTCCACTTCATACCCTTTTAGACATTTTAAGACCCCAGAGACCTTTACACCCTTGAGACCCATCAGACCATATAAATATCTTTTAGATCCCTTAGAAATGTACACCCTTTAGACCACCTCATACCCATTTCGACATTTTAGAGACCTATATGTTTTATTTGACCCTTTAGACACTTTTCAGACCTATAGATTATTTAAAACCCTTTGGACACATTAGACCCCTTTGTTCTTTCAGCCGTAGTAGACCCATTACACCTGTTAGACCACTTTACACCCTTTAGACCCCTTATACCCATTTATACACCTTAAACACTTGAGACCGCTTTATAGGACCCTTGAGACCCTTTAGACCCGTTTGACCTTTTTTGTGCATACGTAGTCGAGGCTCGTGGAAGAGCTAGAACTCGTATAATGAATGGATCAGGACGCAACCGGACAAAGTAAACAGTAGAGAGAGGGGGGGAAAAATACCAACAGCAGAGTTGAAGACCAATATATAGGCAGACTTGTGACAGCAGAGGGTGGAATCATCAGCAAATATATCAAGTGGATTTTCCAGAGAGTCAGAGAGATCATTGATGAAGATTAGGAATAGGACTGGGCCCAGAACACTACCTTGGGGACCTCCAGTCTTGACAGGGAGAGGAGAAGAAATGGGTCTGTTGAGAGCCACGTGTTGAGTGATGGTTGTCAGTAATTCAGCAGTGGAGTTGACCTTGGATTTCATATGCAGAGAGTTTGGAGATCAAGGCGGAATGCCAGACTGTATCAAAAGCTCAAGATTTATCCAGTGAATGACCCTGAACTTATGTCTGACATTGAGGGCCTCTATCCATTGTTGGGTGAGTGGAAGCAACATGTCCAAGGTGGAATATTTGGTGTGAAATTTGGTGTGAAACCAAATTGGTGATCTGAGATGAGGTTGTTGGAGAAAAGGAAATATTTTCATGTCAACTGTGATGATGAATTCCATGACCTTGCTGATGACTGGAAGTAAGCTGATAGGTCTGTAGTTAATGGCATCCCTTGCTCCTCCTTTTTCAATGTAGTGCAGTGATGTTGGTGGATTTCCAAGCAGATGGAAGATGACCTAATGACGGGTGAAAAGGGCAGAGAGAGGATGTGCAAGAGCAGCAGAGCAGATTTTTAAGGACACATGAGCTGATGCCATCTGGTCCAGTAGCAGAGTCAAAGTCAAAGTCAAGGCCTGAGGGCTTAGACCCTTTTTAGACCCTTTAAGAACCCTTTGAACCATTTTAAATCCTTTTAAGATCGTTAAGACATTTTATACCCCTTAGAACATCGAAAATAAAATTAATGCACCATTCGTGTCGCCTCACAAGTTACAATGATGAATCGAAAAATAAATCTACACGAGTTTTAGATGAAGAGCTTATTATTTTCAGTGCAGTCATTGGTTAGTGATCACACGAAGAGGAATACTAACGTTATAATCAGGCTTGTTAATATTTTTGGGGCTGTGCATTAAAATTTACTCCAAATCGTAATCAGTGTTCCAGATTCAACAATCCTGGGACAGATGAAATGCAGGTGTTTTAACCCACAAAGGAGAAGTGCATTTATTTTTGACTTGCCAGGTGTCCACTCATTTGCAGATTTCTGATTGAAAACTGGGAAATGAGTCAATAATGTACTTTATTTTCAGACACAATGTTGAATGAGAGTCATCTGTGGATCCTGACACCAGGAAAATAATAAGCGGAGGGATTTGAGCCTCTTGATTAAGTTAAATTGTAATATTCTTACATTTGCTTGCTTGCTTTTAGTCAGAAAAGAGCAGTTAATTGTTGAATAATCAAAGGCTGCAGACTGGACCGGTATTGTGAAGAAACAAATAACCTGCATTATTACAGTGATGCTCTTTCAGAAGGCCCTTACTGCAATATAATATTGTAAGAAAAGATACAAACAGTATCTATTTTCTTCTAAATAAAATATGTATGAAAAGGTCTGTTCTTCCGACATGATTTTTCTTGTTTGGTTCTTCCTTTTTGGCATTCATAGGCAGTACGGACTCAGGTGCGCAGTTTTGGCCAGACGCCATCACAGCTCTTGGTCGAGCCCCATCCACCACGCAACTCACCAATGCAACTGGTATGTAACCTAATTAGATGGCAATAAGTGCAGATATGTTGGCGAGGTGGGCGTGTGGAGGGGGATGGGGTGGGGATTATGGGTGGGTGTGGGTGTCAAGAATCCTTGATAGGAATTGCCCCAGTGAGTGCGGTGAGAAAAGTGGAACCATTGTTGTGACGTCACTGATACAAGAGTACACCAGGAAGTGACGCCACTTCCCACAAGCTCAGCGGCTGTGTTTTTCTCGTCTAACAGTCTTGTGTTGTCATGTATGTTCGCCTATATGTCCATATGTGTGTGTGGCATCTCCACCAAAAGCTTTAGATCATGTATATAAGTTTGGACTATACCTACCTGCGAGTTTGACAACAATCAATTGAAGAACTTTGGGTTTGTGACATTCGATAGATCGTGGAAGAGTCTCATTATAATGAATTTTCGCACAATAGTCAATGGAATTTAGCTTTGTTTTCCAATTAGGTAACTCTTTAACATGCATGTGGGGTTTATACGGACCCCAAGACAATTTACTTTCATCACCTTTTTCAAACACTTCTCCATCTTTTTTTGTCAACCTAGATTTTGTCATAAGTACAGGGTGACTTGTAAAATGATGACACATTTAAAATTGAAATGTTTGATTGTCTATGTTACAGTGTATTGATCAAATATGATGAACCATATTCTTTGGAGATTTACAGTCGTGGCCAAAAATATTGGCACCCTTGCAATTTTTTCAAATAACAAATAATTTTCTCGAAAAACAAGTTGAAATTGACAAAAGTATTTGGTCTCCACAATTCTTTATTTCACTATTAATATTACAGAACCTTTGTTTTTGATTCAGAATTTAATATATCCTTTTAAATCAGAAAATAAATATAAATGGCATTGACAAAATTATTGACACCCGAGACTTAATATTTGGTGGCACAGCCTTTGTACAAAATAACTGCAGTCAAGCGCTTCCTATAGCTATGAATGAGCTTCCTACACCTCTCGACTGGCAGTTTGGCCCACTCTTCTTGTGCAAACTGCTCCAGTTCTCTCAGATTTGAAGGGTGCCTTCTCCCAACTGCTGTTTTCAAATCTCCCCACAGGTGTTTAATTGGATTTAGATCTGGACTCATTGCTGGCCACTTACGAACAGTCAAGCGTTTCGTCTTGAACTGTTCCTGGGTGCTTTTTGAAGTGTGTTTGGGGTCATTGTCCTTCTGCAAGACCCATGACCTTCGACGGAGATCCAGCTTTCTGACACTGAGTTGAACATTGCGCTCCAAAATGCCTTGGTAACCTCCTGATTTCATGATGCCATGCACACATTCAAGGCACCCAGTGCCAGAGGCAGCACAGCAACCCCAAAACATCACTGAACCTTCTCCGTGTTTGACTGTAGGGAATGTGTTCTTTTCGTTGAAGGCTTCATTTAGTTTTCTGTAAACAAAGAGATGATGTGCTTTACCAAAAAGCTCTAATATGGTCTCATCTGTCCACAGGACATTCTCCCAGAAGGATTTTGGCTTCTTCAGGTGTGTTTTGGAAAACTCCAGTCAGGCTTTCTCAGCAGTGGGGTCCTCCTGGGTCTCCTCCCATAGAACCCCCTTTCATTGAGTTGTCAATGGATGGTGTGAGTTGAAACTGCCGTACCTTGTGCCTGAAGATCAGCTTGAATCTGTTTGGCAGTTGATCGAGGTGCTTTCTCCACCATTCGAATAATCCTTCGCTGCAATCTTCGATCAAGTTTTCTCTTGCGGCCAAGTCCAGGGAGGTTGGCTGCAGTGCCATGGGCCTTAAACCTCCTGATAACATTACATACAGTGGACACAGGAACATCAAGGTCTCTGGAGATGGACTTGTAGCCTTGAGATTGTCCATGTTTGGCTATAATATTGTGTCTGACCTCCTCAGACTATTCTCTGATTTTCTTTCTTTTCTCCATGCTCATTGCGGTACACACAGTGACACAAAACAGCAGAACGAGTCCTTTTCTCTTTTCAAGCTGGTTGAATGAGTGATTTTTATTGCAGGCACCTGCAACTCACCACAGGTGATTTCAATTCCAAAGTAAAGGAGAATTATCTGCTTGAAATCTAATTATTTATAACAACTTCTAAAAGGGGCCAATAATATTGTCTGGGCCATTTTATTTTTTCTGTGTGGAATAACCTATGATTTAGTAATTTCTCAGCTTTTTTTGTTTTGCTCCACTGCAAACCAAAGAAATACATTTGTGGATATGAAAATATTTTTTTATTTCAACATTTTTCTGGAAGAAATGGTGCATTATTTGAAAAAAGTGCAAGGGTGCCAATATTTTTGGCCACGACTGTAGTTCTCATTCGCATGATCAATGTCACCATCCTTTTTCCCCACACACTTCCTTCAAATGAGAGAAAATGGTTCACTCCTCTGCAGCACAAGTCATTGGAGATTAGTTGCACAATTCCACAACTTTGCTCAACACTTCCATGAAAGTCTGTGACCTTTCTGAAAATACTTTGTTTTAAAGACTGAGCTGCTGCATCATTTTTTGGTCCATCCTGTACATACATCTTATTGGGGAGATCGTCATGGTGTCAAACCCCTGAAAGTGAAATCTCTTGTTCCTGAAAAGCACCTGTAGAAGGATTGTACCAGTGGCATTTTTTTTATCCTATGGCAACCACGCATAGCTAATGGAGAAGAACTATCGGAAACTTAATTAACTCCGCCACCAAAAGTGTACGAAGGTTATGTTTTCACCCCTGTTTGTCTGTCTGTCTGTTTGTGAACAGGATATCTCAAAAGGTTATAGCCGAATTCAGATGAAACTAGGTGGACAGGTTGGACATGTGACAAGGACGAAATTATCAGATTTTGGTGAAGATCTGGATCCAGAACTATAATTTTAAAGTGATTCTTCACCATTGAGAGCTAAGGCCAAAACGACAGATAGCGCAATATCTTAAAAAGTTGTGAATGGATTCGGATGAAACTAGGTGGGCAGGTTGGACGTGTGACAAGGACGAAATTATCAGATTTTGGTGAAGATCTGGATCCAGACACTATAATTTTAAAGTGATTCTTCACCATTGAGAGATAAGGCCAAAACGATAGATAGCGCAATATCTTAAAAAGTTGTGAATGGATTCGGATGAAACTAGGTGGATGAGTTGGGTAGGTGACGAGAACAAGCCGATCAGATTTTGGTTTATGTCCGGATGCAGATCCGGCCTATCAGTGAGATACAAAACATAAAGTACTATTCTAGTACATTCAATGCAAAGACAGCTTGTTCTGAAGTAATTTGTTTCAGATGATTCCAAGTGGCAAACATTGTCCATGGAGTCGGCTTGTTTGTTGAGACTTTTACTTCGATAAAGTGTTTTCCTTCTGGTTCTGGTGTGATCCCCTTTCTGGCAGGCCCCGCTGATGTTTAAGGAACTGGGCCTCCAGCAGGAGGTTGTGATGGTCCTCAAGTTCCCTTCAAATTCACCGATCACACACGTGGCTGCAAACACGAGTCCATTGTCAGGCACACCCACCGTCATCACTTTGACCTGCAGCCGCCTTTTCGCTCTCAACAAGTGGAACGGGGTCCCAAGTAAGGCTTCAAAATACGATTTTGTTTTGAATCTTGTTTTTTCATTTGAGGTTGGTTCATGCGCAGTGGAATAGTCGACTTTTAAATTAATTTTACTGCTGCTGCTGTTCATCCTCTTATTTATATCCTCTTTATCATTATTTATTGCTGTTATTGAAATTGTAATTCTTAAGCTTATTGACCCCATACTGAGAGAAATCTGGGAAATTCCATTTAATCGCTACTGCCGTGGTTTCTGTTCAGCAGAATTGTCTGGTATCCGTTCTCGTTTTTGAACAAGTTTTTTTTTGTTTGTTTTTTTTGTTTTTTGTACACAAGATCGAGGCTCGTGAAAGAGCTAACATTAATCACACAGAAAGACAAACCGACACATAAAACATATAACATCGGGGGCGGTAGACAAGATGGGGCGAGATGGGGAGGAACGCAAACACAACATCTGAGAGCAGGGACATCGAGAGATCTGTGGGAGGGAGAGGGCTTTGGGGGGGGGGAGGCATGGGAAGGTGGGGGGGGGGGGGGTGGGTGGGAGAGGTATAAAACATATGGACACTGCCAGGACTTCCAGGAAAGAAGTTGGAATTTCAAACAAGGTGGATCTGGGGTGAATTAGTGGGGGTAGAAAAGATCAAGGTTTTGGATGGGTAAAGATAAAAGATGGTGGTGAACAGCTGTTTTAAAGACCTGGAGGGAGGAGTGGGATTGAAGGGAGTGTGGGAGTTTGTTCCAGAGGCGGGAGAAAAGAGGAATGAAAGAGTGAAGGTGAGCAGAGAGCCGAGATTTCGGCAGTTTAACCATCAGAGGGTTGCTGGCAGATCTTGTGCGACCTGTAGGAATATTTGGGGGACAAAGCACAGAGAGAGCTGGGGGAGCAAGGCCGGAGAGGAGTCGATAGAAGACAGAAAGACCACCTACCTGCCTGCGGTGAGTGAGTGAAATGCCCTCGGAGATAGCTTCATCACGGGAGATTCCAATGATTCTGAAATCTTTGGTTTCAACAGCGTGAAGCCGAGCTAGGTGTGAGGCAGGAGCACCAGCCCAGAGGGGAGAACATACATACATAGTTTTTACATACATAGTTTACATACATAGTTTACATTAAAAACATACATAGTTTTTACATACAAAGATTGTTTGGATCACCATTCCAGATCTACAGCAGTTGACATCAACATATGCTTGATAAAAAATAACGACAGGTACCAAATGTCACTTATACATTTTTAAAAGCACTCAGGAATTATCATTAATTTTTAACTCTCCTTTTGTTGGTAACTTTTATGCAACTCAATCGTTTTGTCCGAGTAAGTCCTGATGCCAGGTGATCCGACTTGCTGAAGGCTGCCATGAGATTTCTGATTTAACAGACACCTTGCAGCTTGCTATTCTCTGCCATATTAAATCTCGGTCCCTGAGCGACACGGAGACTTCATTTCCAGACACTTAATTGGGAAGCTGTCATTTGGCATGAGTGAATTAGCGTTGCTTCTTCTTTTCACCCCCAACGCACAATACAGTAAGTAAAAGCTTTTGTGCCAGATAGGACATGTTACACAGATTGTGCGTGTCTTCCCTCCACCAATCAGGTGCTCTTGAAAAGCCCGGTGCTTCACTGGAGGACACCTACCTGCTGCCAGTTGAGATGGATCCATTAATTGGTAATTCTTTGCATCTCACTCTCAATTGCATAAATTGTGTGATTAGAAGGAAGATGACTCCTGGGACATGTGGGGGATATTTACAGGTAAATTGGCCTCGTGTTTGTGGCCAACACCACCTTACAGTGCTATAAGAAGGCCTGCTTGCTTCTGAATGAGCCATTACTGTGAGGCAGGAGAGAGGCATTATTTTTGTATTTCTTAGCATTTAATACTTTGTTAAGGCAATTAGCCAGTTATCAAAACTTTCTGGGTTCAGATACTGCGCTCCACTTAGCTAATGCTTCCATTTTGTAGTTTATTTGTTGTTTGTTTTCAGAATTACAATACTGGCAGCACCTGCTTAACGCCACAGTCCAACTCAAAATATTGATTTCAACATCCTATCTTTCAATCCTCCCAATACAAGAATATACTTGTAATTACGACATTAAAACATGGGTGGTGGTCCATGCTACCTGTCTGCGTAGATATCTCCTTTTGCAATGCTTTTGTTCCTAGATACATATGAGAGGCTTGGTCGAACCATCATTAGGTTGATTGGTCAGTAAATAACTAAATAATTTACATTACTGAGGGACCTCGGTGAAAAAAACAGCTCTGGATAACTTCAGGCCAGAGTCAGACTTACTAACACCAAGTAAAACCCAACCTTCAAATAAATGGAGTAATTTAATACATGGGGCATGATATAGGCACAATGGGCTATTTAAATAAATAAAGGAGCTTTTGCTGAGTTGTATCATTGTAATTAAATTAATCTTTTGATTCGGCTGGCAGGATAACTCAGAGCTCGCACACGCATTCATGTTTGAGCTGTCTAGTCTGGGTTTGATTCCTGGCACTACTATACACTGTCTGGTGCTTTGCAGGCCTTTTGAAATAAATAATAAATAAAAAAATTGGTATTCTGTCTTTCAGATGTTTTGTAAATTTCACTCTCCCATTTGCACGTATTTGCTTGAGAACATGAGCAATCCCATGGTGGCCTTTGAAAACAGAAGACCATTGTGTGTAAATACCCGCAGGCCAAAATTCTGATCATTGACAGGGAGCAGGAGGGCAGCTGTGCTGCTGGTGCAACGCCCCCTGTAGGTTAAGGCAGGAATTTGGAATTCAGAAATTGGTCCATGGTGCCTGTGATAGCTCGCCTATTCTTCGCGAATGACACCGTGGGATATTTATTTAAAGTCTACCAAATAATGGTGGCAGATGGGTCGCCCATTTAATGTCTTTCTAAGGGACGGTCACACATTGATGCCTCGTCCTGCCTGCGAGACATCAGAATGACAGTGTGTAGCTGGGCCATTTGGGTACCACTACCATTTGGGTCGCGAGGCGAATGCGATTTCAAATTTTGGGTCATAGACAAAACGTTTTATGAACCACTGGTCTAGGCTATCCTGCCTGCCCACAAAGTAACATTGGCATGTATGTTCCACTGTATAGACACTGCAGAGCAGACATGTGGACAGTAAATACACCTTGCATTTTTCAGTAAAGAACACCAGACATTTGTCTCAATCTGTGGCTTTTACATTTCTCAGAAATGGGAATACAGGGGCAGCAGCGGAGGCAGATTCTGGACCCCATGGACTTCAGTGTGCCGACTGGACCCAACAGCTTTGTCGTGACTACGAACAACCGCTACATACTTGCTTGTGGCTTCTGGGATCGGAGCGTGCGAGTGTACAACAGCGACAACGGTTTGACAGCACACTTTCTGCATTCTTCAAAGATTCACTTTAACCTTCTTTAGCCCCATCAGCACCACTCACTGCTGCCCTTTCTCAAACCTGAGCTTTAACCTTTTGACATGGAGTTGGCAGAGGTTTACTCGCAAAGTTGTTGCCATTTAAAGCTTGATCACATGGTCACCCGTTCCCTATGCCCAAGCCTGCGGTGCCAGAATATTTTTTGTCACATGGCCATTAAACACATAAGTAATGGTTTCTCCACTGTTTTCATCAAATTAGGCAAGACGCTATCAGAGCTATCTCAGACTATTTGTATGGGAAGTGGAGCCAGAGCGGTAGTAATTCGACAAACGTTATTATGTTTTAAAGTTGCAAGGTGTGATCATCAAGTCTGTAGCCTGACAAAAAGTCCGTAACTGGCATGGATGAAACGTTTTCTGGATTTTCACACCAGTTAGCTGCATTTTTGTTTTTACAAATAATAATTCGGATAAATATTCACACAAATTATTCCCTTTCAACTGAACTTTTCTTTCAAATGTTTTTTTTTTTGACTGCTCAGGCAGCTGTTGGAAGTATCCTTTTATTCATCCCCTACTGGTTTCACCAGAGGGGACTATAGGTTTGCTCTCTGTCTGTCTGTCCGTCCGTCCGTCTGTCCGTCCCACCTGTGGTTTTCCAGACTATTTTCCCATATCCTTTAACATATTGAATTGTAACTTGGTACATGGACAAGTTTATTATTATTATGACAAGTTACAGAAACCGCGACTTGTTCTGTAGCTTTACATACCTAAAACAATTTGGCCTACTATATATGGCTCACAATTGCCGATTGTTTGGAACAAGAACATCCATTGGGACCAGTAGGGGACATGTATTGCAAAGCAATTCTCCCTCTTGTTGGACTTTCCTTTGCTTCCTTGTTTTCACGACTTTATATAAAGCTTGTCTCGGCCTGCCATTTTTCAGAGAAGTGTCGTTTGTTACCGAATAGTGATGTTCCATCCTGTTTATCATATCTGCCACTCAAGAGGCCTGCTCAGATAACCAGAGGCTATAATATACTGAACGTTTGTTTCCAAAGAGGCCTCCAATGACGGAGCGTGTATACCTTTCTGACTTTTACGCTTAAGCTTCCTGCTCAGTTCGCTCAGAAGAGTAGATGCGACTTCCAGGCGAGGGTGACTACCAGGGTGGTTAAGAACTTCTTGTCATCGGGTTCCCAAGGTTCATCACACATTCCCATGGGGAGTGTTTTCATTGTGACGAATGTGCGACGTGGCCAATCGAGCAGATGCAGGAAACATGGTCGGATCCAGAAATTATTCCATTGTGTTGATGATCTGTATCGCTAAATATAACACCAACCCATTTTATTTTGCCATAACAACAGCCTCTTTTGAAGGTATTGATTGAAACACTTTCACGTATAATGGAACATATTCTGCCAAACTAACTCGCAACTCGTGAGAGCATAATAATCGCATGGGATTAGAGTGAGTAGCTAATAATTCATAAAGAATTGCAAGTAACCATACGTGATGCACATCCTAGAAAGAGCTCATTTGGACATTCAATATATTAACTCCACGCTGTTGTCTCAGATTGTCTGACATTCTGGCTTGGTCAGCTTGGATGTTATTGCTGTACTATAAGCACAGTTGAACAGCCAAATATGGTATTCATCTTAAACCTGAATGCTTTCACTTAAATCTGTATATATACTTAAATACCTAAATCTGTGAACATAACATAATGCCAAATGAGCTAAGTTTTCTTGGAGGGGTGGAAAACATAACGCCGTGTACTTATCTTTCAGGCAAACTAATTCAAGCTGTGTTTGGACATTGGGATGTGGTCACATGTCTGGCACGATCTGAGGAGCGAGGTCGAGATGGAGACTGCATCGTGGTCTCTGGGTCACGTGATGCCACCGTACTCCTGTGGCCATGGAACAACAGACAGAGTGAGCTTGGAGAGAGACATGGTAAGCCAGAAATGGTGGAGCCAAATGTATGGATAGAGTAGCTCAAGCCAAATAAGGCCCTGGTGCAAATATATAAAATGGAATGTTACAAAATGCCTTATTTTAAACCTCAGAGCTGACATTTGTCTGTTTTGCATTGGACACGAATGTCAGAAAAGACTTTTTTGTCATAAGTCAAATCTTGTTAAAAATAGGTAAAATGTATATTTTGGAACTCTTGTGTGATTGTTAAGCTTGTGTATTTATACAAGCGACGAGCCTGTTTAATTTAAGAGTCTGAGAGATGGTCATTTTATCCCTCGAATAATCTTGCAGTTTTACATTGCGGTACCTGATTGGTTGAAGTACTGTTGCATAATGTTGTCTCAAGTGACCTTGATATTGTTTGCCTGAATATTCATCACACATTTTGCTGTTATTTCGACCTAATCTTGTGCAGACGTATTTGGTTCTTCATTGTGATGGATGTTTCCTTAAAGTTGTGCAATTTCCTATTGTTTGAGGCATGGATTGACTATGACTGACACTCTAGCCAAAATGGCAAATTGAAAACGCCAAGTGTGAGTGCCTCATGGATACCCCATCTGCTCATGCCTGAACGAAAAGCGAATCGTGTAATGATTTTGCAAGAAGGATGCTCACCTCCTTTGAAGATGACGAAAAGAATTTCCTCTGGTGGATACTAGCTGGATTTTAATATTGTCACCTTTGTGTGCAAAACCGCTAACTACCGGTCATCCAGCGAATTAAATGAATAGGTTCCGCTCTTAGGCTTAAAATAGGAGACAGCGTAGCTTCCAGTATGTCCGTACATGTGTATATATCTGACCCACCACACACTTACATATATATATATTTTTTTATTAAATTTATTTATTTATTTATTTATATATATATATATATATACGTATATATATATATATATATATGTTACACGTACATGTTACGTATGTTACACGTATGTCTTGTTACATACACGTCAGGTGGGTCGACGACAACCGTTGACTACCTGATGGTGCGTAGGCGAGATAGGGGGCACCTCTGGGACACAAAGGTGATCCCGGGGGAGGAGGCTGTTTCACAGCACCACTTGGTTGTCTGCGACATAAGGGTGAAAGGTGCGAGGAGAGCTCGGCGGGTGAAGTACCAACCGAGAATGAAGGTGTGGAGGTTGAAAAAGGTGACAGTAATGGAGGCATTAAAAGAGAGGCTGAGTAGGGTAGAGGATGATGTGGTTGAGCTTGAAAGTAGTTGGATGTCAATGAAAGCTAGTCTGTTGGGAGCCGTTGGTGAGGTATGTGGATGGACAAAAGGACCACCGAGGCACTCGGAAACATGGTGGTGGGATGATGAAGTTGGAAAGAGGATTGACGAGAAGAGGAAGAAGTTCAAGGAGTGGCAGAAGGCGAAGGGTACGGAGCAGAAAAAGCAGAGCATGAAAGTTATAAGGCAGCCAAGAAGGCTGCAAAGAAAGAGGTAGCAAAGGCGCAGGAGGCATGTAGGAAAATGTTCGGAGAACGCTTGGATTCGGAAAAGGGTCAGAGAGCAGTATTCAGGATTGCAAAGCAGATAGCGAAAGAGAGGTGTGATGTGATGGGGGTGAGTTGCTTGAAGGATGAAGTGGGACAAATCGTTGTGGACCCAGATGGAATTAAAGGAAGATGGAAAAGATATATGGAAATGCTGTTGAATTCAGAGAATGAATGGGATGGCAACATAGAAAGTAACCCAGTTTTAGGACCGGCAGAGAAGATAACTGAGAAGGAAGTTGAGGAAGCGATAAAAGCAATACAACAACACAACACAACATGCATTTTAAAGGCCATTTTCCCTGCTAGAGCGGGGGTTAGCCTTGCGGTCCCCATGACAATCTTCTCCATTTTGCCCTATTTTCTGCATCTCTCCTTGTTAACCCCCTTGCCCGCATTTCTTCTTCCACCATCTTTAGCCAAGTCTTTCTCGGTCTTCCCTGTCTTCTACTTCCTTCGACATTCATTTCCATCACTCTTCTCAACCAGTCACTTTCATCCTTCCTCAACACATGACCAAACTATCTCAACCTGTCCCTCTTCACAGCATCAATCACAGGCTCTATTCCCATCATCTTTCGCAATTCATCGTTTGTCTTCCTCTCTCTCAACGATACTCCGCACATCCGTCGAACCATTCGCATTTCCACCCTTTCCAACCTTCGTTGTTGCTCTACGTTCATTACCCATGTCTCGCTCCCATAAATCATAACACTTTTCACACATGCAGCATACACCTTTCCCTTCAGCTTCAACGACACTCCCCTCATCATCAGCACGCCACTCAATTCCCGAAACTTCTTCCATGCACATCTCACTCGAGCAACCGTTACCGAGTCTGATCCATCTTCTCCATTCAGCATGTCTCCGAGGTAGCAAAATGTTTTCACACCTTCCAGCTTCACGCCGTCTCCAAGATCCAACTCAACATTTCCTCCATCTGCAGCTCCCTCTGTGCACACCTTACATTTGAATGTAGCTGCCACACTGGTTAATGACCATCTCAGACCACTACATTTTTGATGAACCCACTCAGCGCACATTGTACACTGAATGGAGTTCACTCCGACACCCTTCCTACACACAGCACAGGGCCAGTTCCCAGTTCTTTCCACCTCACCACATGCTTTACCACTTGCCATCACCTTCGTCTTTCCGATATTCACCTTCAGACCTTTTGTCTCCATACATTCCTTCCACGTGTTCATCTTTTCCTTCAGTCCATCCATACTTTCCGCAATCAACACCAGATCATCTGCATAAAACAACTCCCACGGTAAACCCTCCTTTACGTTCTGAGCCAGCACCTCCATCACAGCTACAAATAGTAGTGGACTTCGTACCGACCCTGATGCACTCCCACCTTCACCTCAAACTCACCACTGTTCCCGTCCTTCGTCCTTACAGCAGTGCGCGCTCTTTTGTACATTGCCATCACTACTCTGATCAACCATTCCTCCACTCCAAACTTCCTCAATGCCCATGTCAATACTTTGCGTGGAACCCGATCGAATGCTTTCTCCAGATCAACTGTTCATTGCTTTTATCGCTTCCTCAACTTCCTTCTCAGTTATCTTCTCTGCCGGTCCTAAAACTGGGTTACTCTCTATCTTGCCATCCCATTCATTCTCTGTATTCAACAGCATTTCCATATATCTTTTCCATATGCGATAAAAGCAATGAAGAGTCGAAAAGCGGGAGGGCCGACGGGAGTTGTGGGAGATATGTTGAAGGCAGCAGGAAGATGGGGTGTGAAGAGAATGACAGAGATCTGTAATCTGGTGGTGAAAGAAGGCCGCATTCCAGTGAATTGGGAACTGAGTACCCTCGTCCCTCTATACAAGGGGAAAGGTGACCCTCTGGAGTGTGGCTCGTACCGAGCGATAAAGTTATTGGAGCATGGAATGAAGGTATTGGAAAGGGTGTTGGAGAGGAGGATAAGGAAGAAGGTGAAGATCGACGAAATGCAGTTTGGATTTATGCCAGGAAGAGGAACGACAGACGCGCTCTTTATTGTGAGGCAGTTGCAGGAGAAGTACATGGAGAAGAGGAAGAGGTTGTTTCTTGGGTTTGTTGATCTGGAGAAAGCATTCGATAGGGTTCCACGCAAAGTATTGACATGGGCATTGAGGAAGTTAGAAGTGGAGGAATGGTTGATCAGAGCTGTGATGGCAATGTACAAAAGAGCGCGCACAGCTGTAAGGACGAAGGACGGGAACAGTGGTGAGTTTGAGGTGAAGGTGGGAGTGCATCAGGGGTCGGTACTAAGTCCACCACTATTTGTAGCTGTGATGGAGGTGCTGGCTCAGACCGTAAAGGAGGGTTTACCGTGGGAGTTGTTGTATGCAGATGATCTGGTGTTGATTGCGGAAAGTATGGATGGACTGAAGGAAAAGATGTACAAGTGGAAGGAAAGTATGGAGACAAAAGGTGATTATTGGAAAGACGAAGGTGATGGCAAGTGGTAAAGCATGTGGTGAGGTGGAAAGAACTGGGAAGTGGCCATGTGCTGTGTGCAGGAAGGGTGTCGGAGTGAACTCCATTCAATGTACAATGTGCGCTGAGTGGGTTCATCAAAAATGTAGTGGTCTGAGAGGGTCATTAACCAGTGTGGCAGCTACATTCAAATGTAAGGTGTGCACAGAGGGAGCTGCAGATGGAGGAAATGTTGAGTTGGATCTTGAAGACGGCTTGAAGCTGGAAGGTGTGAAAACATTTTGCTATCTCGGAGACATGCTGAATGGAGAAGGTGGATCAGACTCGGCAACGGTTGCTTGAGTGAGATGTGCATGGAAGAAGTTTCGGGAACTGAGTGGCGTGCTGATGAGGAGGGGAGTGTCGTTGAAGCTGAAGGGAAAGGTGTATGCTGCATGTGTGAGAAGTGTTATGATTTGTGGGAGCGAGACATAGGTCATGAATGTAGAGCAGCAACGAAGGCTGGAAAGGGTGGAAATGCTAATGGTTCGGTGGATGTGCAGAGTGTCACTGAGAGAGAGGAAGACAAATGATGAATTGCGAAAGATGATGGGTATAGAGCCTGTGATTGATGCTGTGAAGAGGAACAGGTTGAGATGGTTTGGTCATTTGTTGAGGAAGGATGAAAGTGACTTGTTTAGAAGAGTGATGGAAATGAATGTAGAAGGAAGTAGAGGACGGGGAAGACCGAGAAAGACTTGGCTAAAGACGGTGGAAGAAGACATGCCGGCAAGGGGGTTAACAAGGAGAGATGCAGAAAATAGGGCAAAATGGAGAAGATTGTCTTGGGGACCACAAGGCTAACCCCCATTCTTGAAGGGAAAATGGCCTTAAAATGCATGTTGTTGTTGTTGTATTTAAACAGTATCTACAGATAAAGGTGATCTAATTGAACAAAAAACAATGAAAAATTGACTTTGCAATAATTTATTCAACAAAAAATTGTTGCACAGCATGCACAGCTCATTTCAAATCCCCCCACAATATCTCGATGGGATTTCGATCCGGACTTTGACTTGGCCATTCCAGAACCCTCCATTTCTTTCTTTTCAGCCATTCCTTGGTGGATGTACTGGTATGTTTAGGGTCATTGTCATGTTGCAAGGTCCACCTTCGGTTGAGCTTCAACTTTCCGACAGATGGCCTCACATTATCCTCAAGCACCCTTTGGTACAATGAAGAATTCATAGTGGATTATATGATGGTGAGCTGCCCAGGCCCTGATGCAGCAAAGCTGCCCCAAACCATAATGTTTCCACCACCATGCTTTACAGTTGGTATCAGGTTCTTGTGATCAAATGCTCTCTTTGGTTTTCGCCAAACATGTCTTCTGGTACTGTGGCCAAACAGCTCTACCTTTGACTCATCTGTCCAGAGCACATTGTTCCAGAAGTGCTGGTCTTTGCCTAGGTGTTCATTGGCAAACTTTAGTCTTGCCCTGATGTTCTTTCTGGACAGCAAAGGTTTCCTCCTGGCACACCTCCCATGTAGAACAAATTTGTGCAGCCTCTTTCTCATGGTAGACTCGTGCACTTTGACATCAGCAGCGGCAAGAGCTACCTGTAGGTCCCATGATGACATTCTGGGGTTCTTCGAGACTTATTTCAGCATCTTGCGGTCTGCTCTTGGGCTGAACTTGCTGGGGCGGCCTGGCCTGAACAAGTTGGCAGTTGTTTGGAATCTTCTCCACTTGTAGATGATCTTCCGGACAGTCGAATGATTGATTTCAAATTGTTTGGAGATCTTTTTAAATCCCTTCCCAGACTCGTAGGCATCTATAACCTTCTTTCTGAAGGCCTCAGAGAGCTCTTTTGATCCAGGCATGGTGACGCCACACACTTTAACAACAAAGAACAAACCAAACTAAATGTCTGAGGATTAAATAAGACAGGTTCCTCGAAGATCCTCTCTGACGATGTTCTAATCATTTGCACCTGAGCTGGTGCACCTGATTCTAATTTTAGGTATTTGAAGTAGTGATAAATGTAGGGGTGGACTTACTTTTTCCACATGCGAAATTTTCATTTATGTTTATTTAAATTATACAATGGACTACAAAATGTCAATGTTTCATGATATTTGTTATATTATATCACCTTTATCTATCAATATTGTTGAAATGAAGATCAAATAGCTGTATGTTGAAATATGTTGAAAAAGTCAAAACTTTACACGGGGTGTACTTACTTTTTCACGTGACTGTATACTTTCACCACTGAGGCATTCACCACCTAGACTTTCACCACTGAGTCTTTCACCACTGAAATATATATATTGTTGCGGATCTCACCATCCGCCCCTTTGCCCCTTACCAAGGGGGAATTAATCCCCTTGTCTGCGACTGACTGACGTGAGTCCTGAAGCTGCCCAGCTCCCTCCAGAGAGGCAGGTGAGCAACCTCGTTCGAGACCGCGGACAAGATGTTAATTTGCCGAGCGGACTAGCAGCCGCGGCTCGAACCATTAACAGAAACTAGACCCGATTCTTAGTCGTTGGCCAAATCGTGCCACAGGTATTCAATGGGGAAATCACGAAAACGAAACGGATGTAAAGGAAAGAAGGCAAGGTAGGAAGAACAGGGATTTATTACTAACTATTATGTACAAGACCAAAGAAAGAAATGCAATCAAAGTAATATACAGGAAAATGGAAGGATCAGAAGGACACCGAGCAATTTCTAGCGTAACTATACAGGCTTAACTTATACCCCAGGACAACACGGACGAACAGATGACAGTCAGACTAACACGGGGATTATGACAGGACTGGCAGGAGGTTCGTTCATCTGGCGAGGTTCCGTTCCGACCCACGACTCTCTCTCTCTCTCTCTCTCTGTCGGTAGCCCTGGGATTCTCCTCTCCAGTACCTCGAACCCAGCTCAGCAGCACGCACCCTGCTCTCGTACCAGTTCTCGTACCAGCCAAGTAGCATGTCCTCTCGCAAGTCCTTCCCTTGCGCGATTGTCGCACGCATATATCAAGCGGGGTCGTGACACGCCCTCGGCCGTTTGGGTACCGCCCTCGTGCTCTGTTTTGGTGGCCTTACATGGCAATGCCACAGTCTTGTTACCTTAATTGGGCATGGAGGTGAACAGCCCCGCCCCCCCCCCGTGGCGAGCCACGGGCTTGTAGCCTTACTTGGGCATGGAGGTGAACAGCCCCGCCCCCCCCGTGGTGAGCCACGGGCTTGTAGCCTTACTTGGGCATGGAGGTGAAAAGCCACGCCCCCCGTGGCGAGCCACGGCTTGTCTCTTCTCGGCGACCCCGCCCTTCTTGTCCAAACAGAGCACGGAGCACATATTCACTATGACGGCGAAAGCTGCTTCCAAACCAGGGCCAGTTGAGAGGGCGCGCACCCCACGCTTGTCCAGCGGTTTTGCACAGCGATGGAGAGTTTGGCTGGGAAATGCAATCCTTGAAGGGGACCTATCTTATGTCATTTGGTGCAATGCAGTCAATTAATGGGAAACACAGCCTTAAACTAATACACATAATAAGGAAATAACTATTTAGAAGGGTATATGGTGGCCTACGTGCTTGCGATGGATTAACTAAGGGGACGACCTTTGACCTTTACACTTAACGGAGGTATTTACAAGGATCATTACACTATTTACAGAGGGCGATATTTACAACAATTACGGGATTCTCAAATCCGCAACACTGCACCCTCATCCACCAGGTACGTCCCGGGCCTATAAACTTAGTGTGGCACGTAGGTGTAGTTCCCTCTACAATTAACCTGACCCTGAGTGTGACAGTTTTAAAACACAAATAAGTATGTCCCTCTGCTGCATTGCACTCTACCTAACAGATTCACGCCCACAGGATAACCGAATTGTGGAATGGTTTTCAAACTAAACATGTACGGTGGGGAGCATTATTTACAAGTGACGCTGATTGTATTTACACTGCAACCCAGGACCTGCGATTGTTCTTTTTGGGGGGGGGGGGGGGGGAGACAGCCTGCGCTGCATCGACGCACCAGCACCAATAAAGAGCACCAAAAAGACACCATAAAGCACCAGATTGCACAGTCACCATAGTTCCATAATAATAATAAATAAATAAACTGATGCTGGTCTTCCTCTTTGGCTCCCTCTGCTGGCCGATGTTCTTCCAGATGTTGTCTTTCTTCATGTTCTTCTTGGTTGCGGCCTAGTTGGTGGATATAAAAATGCACAAAACGTGTCCGTTTTTTATTTATGGACCACAGGGGCCGACTAGGAGTGGGCTTGGTGCCACCTCACCGGGTCCGCAAGCAAGATCTTGGGCCATCGTGGCCGGTCCCAGCAGAGGGGCCATGCCCCAACCCGTGGGGTCCATGAGTAGTGCTCAGCCACAGACATGTGGTCCATAAGTGGTGTGTGGATGCAGGCAGCTGGTTGCGGGGATTCGGGCACACAATGGCGGACTCCCGCACGCTCCCCTCAGTGCCCAGAGAGCACGATCCATGGGTCGGCGAAAGAAGGCAGAGACGGCAGATTAGCAAGGGGTAAGGGCACAAGGGTACACATCAAACAAGGCAATGCAGAGTGAGGTGCGTCTGGCGACTCAGCGGAGAAAAGCTCATCCCTACCGTACGTCACCCCCCCTGTTACCTACTCTACCCTTGCCCTTACCCCATATGTACACAAAAATTCTACACCCTTACCAATTCGTCACTACTGTCTCGTCTTCCCCATATTTCCCCTAATACCAAATTCGTCACAATCCCATTAATCCAAAATTTGCCATCACCAATTCATCATCAATCCTCATAAGGAGGGAGAGATGGAACAACAACACAATGTCACACCCACGTCATGATGCGTCTCACAATCCAAACATTTGCACACAAAAAAAACAACAACCATGGCATGGTGTGGAGCCTCGTCGTCACCTCAGGTGAGTGGATGTAGATGGTGCGAGGAGATTTCCATCCTATCTACCTTCTAAATGACATTAACACACTTTACACTACCCGGGGTCTTTCCCTGCCAATCCATTGGCCATCTTACCCTATGTGGTTTTAAGAACCAAATTCCCATTGACCAAACTGTGGTGCTTCCTCAATTTGGGGTCTCACTCCCCCGATTCAACTCCCTGTGCCTTTGCACAATTTCAGGACTGGGTCGTGTGGCTCTCCCAGGAGGTCTACCCACCTGCACACCTCCACCACTGCAGTTGCCTCTGAGCTTACCTGCTCCTTACTCTAACCTATCTAACTGGGGAAGGCCCTCTGGCACTCTCCCCACTCGGTGCCCTCTCTGGCACTGGGCTACCCGGGTCCGTCCTCCGGATCCTCGGGCCCCATTCACAACTCTAACGGCTCCCAGAGCCCACCTGCGGCCTCACCTGGCCGACATCCTAACAGTGGCGGAGTGCCCATTTAACTACACACACTAACAGGCCACACGCCCAGCCATTTCCACGACACTAATGCACCCATCCAAACACCATTCTTCCACCACGCACCACAGATGCCAATATCCAACCACAATTTACCTACTCCCTCTACCTAACTCTTAAACTACCCTCCCCGGGTATTCGTGATGGGGTCCATCCTTCCCATACACACCTTCGCACCGTCCACTCCACTCCACAGTTTCCACCACACTCACTCCACACCATCCATTCCATACTCCATATATTCCAGACCATTTATTCCATACAACCATGCTCACCTGTATTTGCACACCTGTGCCATCACTCCTGGTGCTTCCTGCACCCTCCTTCCTCCCAGGCTTCTTCAATCATTCAATACAATGCACAACCACAATTATTCCTCATGCACTGCGCCATACACTTCCACGCTCAATACAACTCACAATCACCTCACACTTTTCACAATACACTTCCGAATACACTTTCAATTCTCAAACACACGGCATCATCTGATCTACCTGGTTTCCTTCTAACTTGGTGCTCCCCGTCTTCCCTTTAAACTAAGCACATCCCACGGCATTATCATCCATTCTAACCTCTCTATGTCCCCGACTACCTGTATAATGTCGCGACTTAAATCTCCAGTTACCTATGGTCAATCTTCTCTAGATCCCTATACATTATCCTAACCCTCCCTGGCTAGTTTTCACTGCCATAACCCCATAGCTAGTGCTCATGTGCCCCATGTGTGAGGGATGGCAGAGTTGCCATCCCACCACATCGGGCATCTCCTACTATTAATTTTGCCCATCCAATTTCCTGCAAATCAAAATTTGCCAATCACTGCCAATCATTCTACCAATCATCAATTTGCCAATCATTTCTGCCAATCCTATTCACTATTCCAAAATTTCGAATCCAAAACACTATCATCATCACAGTCCACTATATCTGAGCCTCGGTGCGTCGTTACATTATTAAAACTCGGCTTCGCAAAGCCGAGCAATGAATTCGGGTGGTTTGGTCGCCTGCAGGTTGAGTCCGTCCGGCATTCGGTTCAGGGGAGGCGGTTTGGTCGGGCCAAGATTCCACGCACCATCACGGCGCGGATCCTTGCGGTCTCCGGCCCGATGTCTCAATCTCACCCAGTCGGAACCCCGTCCCCGCCAGGGGCGAAGGTCCGACCTGGTCCCCCTCCCCCGGAATCGTGCCGATCGCCGCTCTGACGCGGCACCGACCATTCAGTGCGGGACCCGGCCCGAATCGCACACGACGCTCCGAAGAGCGACACACTTACGGTCCCGGCCGGTCCTCGCTGCAAACAAAGCGCACCGCGCACGGAGTGCTCGCCTAGGCTATCCGTCGACCTAAACGCTGCCCCGGTTAACGTCGATGCCTCCCGGACATGCTCACACCCATACGCGACCCTTTTCACACTCACCAAGCCCGGCGTACCAACGCCGCCCGTACACTCCACACACTCCGTCTATTCCACCACCGCACTCCCTGTTACACACCACACCCCCCGCGCACCCTCCTGCACACACTCGTCGCTCGCACACTTCGTTCCACACCTCTCTTCCGTTACATCCTCCGTAACACTCACCATGGGCGTGCACTCTCGCATCCACCCACTCACGCGCTTCAGTGGGCTCTCCCGCATCCGCGCCCCAACCAACTCAGGTGTGCTTCCTCGCACACTCTCAACCATTCCAAGCGTGCATTCTCGCACCCGCTCCTCCACCAACTCACTCTCCGGGTCACTCTCACCCTCGCACGTACACTCCGTATCGCTCTCACTCTCTGTGTCATACTCTGTACACTCCGACGTGCATTCCCGGTCGCACTCGGTTTTACTTCCACACTTTATAACACATTCACTCGCCGACGCACACTTTTTCCTCACACGACTGCCATTCTTTCGTACACCACGCCCCACGGACCTCGCACAAATGCCCGGGTGCCATATCGACCCCAATCGCGCAACAATTCTCTTCGCGCCAAACATCCTCCTGCAAAATCTCCCCGCACAATATACAGCACGACTCACCTGGGGGATTCTTCTCCCTTCGCTCCAACACCACCTGCAAACTTTCATTGGTGTTATTAAGCACAGCATCGTGATGTGAGCAGGGACTTTGCACATTATCCATTCCTTCCTCCAATTCCCGGGCTACCTCCGTCGTCTTTTCAATTTCAACTATACCCATTATTTCTTTATTCACCTCGACGACCGCTGGCTTTAATAAAATTCCCTCTACCTCAGCAGTCGCCGGCTTTTCCATACCCCGGGTCGCGATCTCTATACCCGTCATTTTACCCGCGCTTTGCTCCGCCTTGCTCAACCAGCGCTTCTCGACCTGCTTTACCTCGTCGTGCACCCTTGGGACCTGCTCGCCCAACCTGCGGTCAATGTCCCTCTCCGCTTCCCTTACCTCGTATGCGGCTCTGTCCCTCGCCAGTCCCTCAGTTATTTCTTTGGCTTGGGCAGTTATGTCCCCCATTTGGTTTCCCCATCGTTCACCCATCTTGACCATAAAGGCCTCCATTTTCAGCATAAAAAGGTTCAAATCCACCGGTGCTGCGGACGTGGCTGCCGCAGCCGCGTGCGGGCCGCCATTTTGTGCACCTCCCACCTCATGCGAGGCGCCGCCATCTCGTGTGCCTGAGACCTCCGCTACCACATCCTCATTGCTCTCCTCCTCCATTATTACTCCCACCTCCTCCCTGGGGTCCTGGGTTGATTCTAACCCTTCTTCTAACTCACCCACCGGCATCCGGTCGCCTTGATCATCCATGGCACGATTTAAAATTTAGAATGTTAAATAAAATTTCGACCACTCGTAATTTCAGTGCGCTAAGCACACTTCAGGTCCGAATCTCGCTCCTGACACCAATTGTTGCGGATCTCACCGTCGGCCCCTTTTCCCCTTACCAAGGGGGAATTAATCCCCTTGTCTGCGACTGACCGACGTGAGTCCTGAAGCTGCCCAGCTCCCTCCAGAGAGCCAGGTGAGCAACCTCGTTCGAGTCCGCCGACAAGATGTTAATTTGCCGAGCGGATTAGCAGCCGCGGCTCGAACCATTAACAGAAACTAGACCCGATTATTAGTCGTTGGCCAAATCGTGCCACAGGTATTCAATGGGGAAATCACGAAAACGAAACGGATGTAAAGGAAAGAAGGCAAGGTAGGAAGAACAGGGATTTATTACTAACTATTATGTACAAGACCAAAGAAAGAAAAGCAATCAAAGTAATATACAGGAAAATGGAAGGATCAGAAGGACACAGAGCAATTTCTAGCTTAACTATACAGGCTTAACTTATACCCCAGGACAACACGGACGAACAGACGACAGTCAGACTTACACGGGGATGATGACAGGACTGGCAGGAGGTTCGTTCATCTGGCGAGGTTCCGTTCCGACCCACGACTCTCTCTCTCTCTCTCTCTCTCTCTCTCTCTCTCTGTCGGTAGCCCTGGGATTCTCCTCTCCAGTACCTCGAACCCAGCTCCAGCCTCGAACCCAGCTCAGCAGCACGCACCCCGCTCTCGTACCAGTTCTCGTACCAGCCAAGTAGCATGTCCTCTTGCAAGTCCTTCCCTTGCGTAATTGTCGCACGCATATATCAAGCGGGGTCATGACACGCCCTCGGCCGTTTGGGTACCGCCCCCGTGCTCTGTTTTGGTGGCCTTATATGGCAATGCCACGGTCTTGTTACCTTACTTGGGCATGGAGGTGAACAGCCCCCCCCCCCCCCCCCCGTGGCGAGCCACGGGCTTGTAGCCTTACTTGGGCATGGAGGTGAACAGCCCCGCCCCCCTGTGGCAAGCCACGGGCTTGTATCCTTACTTGGGCATGGAGGTGAACAGCCCCGCCCCCCATGGCGAGCCACAGGCTTGTAGCCTTACTTGGGCATGGAGGTGAACAGCCCCGCCCCCCGTGGCGAGCCATGGCTTGTCTCTTCTCGGCGACCCCGCCCTTCTTGTCCAAACAGAGCACGGAGCACATATTCACTATGACGGCGAAAGCTGCTTCCAAACCAGGGCCAGTTGAGAGGGCGCGCACCCTACGCTTGTCCAGCGGTTTTGCACAGCGAGGGAGAGTTTGGCTGCGAAATGCAATCCTTGAAGGGGACCTATCTTCTGTCATTTGGTGCAATGCAGTCAATTAATGGGAAACACAGCCTTAAACTAATACACATAATAAGGAAATAACTATTTAGAAGGGTATATGGTGGCCTACGTGCTTGCGATGGATTAACTAAGGGGACGACCTTTGACCTTTACACTTAACGGAGGTATTTACAAGGATCATTACACTATTTACAGAGGGTGATATTTACAACAATTACAGGATTCTCAAATCCGCAACAATATATATATATATACATACATGTATATATATATATATATATATATATATATATATATTGTTACAGATACGACTTTGATGGTATGGTGGGCCGAGCGGGATGGCCGCCGTATCCGTACAAGTTACCCCGATTGCACCCGGGGTTGACTAATCGCGCTATGCTGGCTCAATAAGAAAAAGAAGACACCCGGCTGGATTATAATGACACAATACGACACCAGGGGTTCAGTTCTCAAGTATATTCGTACGGAAAAAGGTTAGATTACAACTACAAGAGGGACAGCATAGGAAGACAGGCACTTAGACACACTCTTATATTAACCCTAGACAGACCACAGATAAACGGGACAACGCTGACTCACACGGGATTTGATGGCAAGGAAAGCGGCAGTCGATGGCTCAGGTGCACCTGGCTCAGGGACAGAATCACGTACGGTGGTGTCCAGCAGATGCGGGGAGGTCGCTCAGCGCTCGTGGGTCGCGACTTTGGTGGAGATGCCGGGGAGGTCGCTCAGCGCTCGGGAGGGTGGCGTCTTGTCCTTCCAAGCTCGGGGCGCATCTGACGTCACGTCCGGCGCGGGGCCGCGTATATCCGGCGGGGAGTGACACGCCCTCGGCTCGTTAGCGCCGCCCCAGATGGCATCGGCCCATGGCTTCTCATTGGGTGCGGGGGTTACCGGCTCCGCCCTTGACGAGGGGCCGACAGGGAGCCCCTTCGTGGTAACCCCGTGGAGCGCGTGGTCAATGGCGGCTAACCGAGCCGGAAGGAGGACGCCCACTCCCCATGCCGTCACCGCGCCGCCCCCCTCTTTTGTTGTTGTTGTTGTAGTTGGCGCTTCTTCATGGGGAAGAGATGCGGAGAGGTATGGGGAGGTCCTAAACTTCCTAACAGGTGCCATATAATCACATTCTGGTGCAACGAAGAGTCATAATTAATGGAAACAAGTCCTTAACTGACATAGATTAAGAATAACTAGCAAGATGTCCTATAATTGTCTACGTGTGGTGCGGGGGACCTGGGCACGACATTTAATGGGGGGATGAAGGGGAAGATCGGCTCTAATGGGTGTTGTTTACAGACAATGGGACTAGGGAATGGGGTAAGGGAGAGTTGGGGAGTATCGGAGAAAATAGGGGAATATTTACAAGCGGATATGGAGGCCAAATTCCATATTCGCAACATTGCACCCTTCTCTACCCTCGGGGCGTCCCGACCCGATAAATTTTTACCTACTTTAGTGTGGCACGCAATGTAGTTCCCTCTACTATTAACTCTACCCTGAGTGCGACAGTTTTACAGATATTCACAAATGAGTAAATATGTCCCCCTGCGACGTTGCACCCTTCTCCTCACAGAAACACACCCACAGGATAACCGAATCCGGAAAGAATTCTCAAACTAAACATACAGCCGGTAGGGAGCATTATTTACAAGACTACGCTGCTATTTACACTACGATCCAGGACCTGTTTTTGGAGGAACACATGCAGATGTTATGCATAGAGAGAGCGCGCTTGCCAACATCGATACACCAACCCACGAGTGCTCTGTGGCCGACGGCCTTTAATAACGTGCAGAGCACCCTTTCCCAGCATCAAAAGCACCACCCCACCACACAGTCAGCACCATCCGGTGCAGTCACCATTGTTCATTGGAATAAAAATAAATTCGACAACCCCTAACCCTGCAGGTGTCTCTTGCTCTTCTTGTGGTGCACTTGGTGTTACTTAAAAGTGGTTCACCTGTATGGCATAGGTGCCACGTTGACCCATAGGTCCATCCCCGGGTGGTGCTTGGCCGCAAACGAACTGCGGTCCATCGTGGGTGGCCACAAACATTGCGGTCCATATGGTGTATCGATCCCGGCAGCAAGCAGCGAAAGTGCAGGCCCACAACTGCGTCGCCAGCACCTCTCTCTCCTCTCTCTCTACCCCAAAGCCAGATCCTCGGAGGTGGGAGACAAAAACAAGACAAGTGAGCAAGGTGGTAAGGGCGCAAAAGTGCACGCAATGCAAGGTGATGCACACTGGGGGCACATGGGAACCAGGTGAGACAGGTACGTTCCTACCGTACGCCCCCCCCACCAGGTAACCTACATGGCCCCTCCCTTACCCCTTACTGTATCAACAAAACACAACACTACCCATAAACATCTACTTTACAAATCCACAAACATCCCTACTGTCTTCCCCGTTCCTCCCATATACCAAATTCGTCTTCTCTCCCTCCTAACCAATCAAATTTGCCATTTTCAACTCTCATCAAAATTTGCCATTTTCAACTCAACATCAAAATTTGCCATCACCAATTCATCATCAGTCCCTCCTAGGGAGGGAGAGATGGAATCACCCCAATGTCTCATCCACGTCGTGATGCGTCTCACAAATCCTCACAGCAATCTCATTTCCTGCACAAAACAAAGAAAACACAGGTGTGGAGTCATCATCATCACCACAGGTAAGTGGCTGCGTATGGTGCGACAGGTTCATCAATCCTAACTATCGCCTAAATGACTTTAACAACTTTACACTACCCGGGGTCTTTCTCCGGCCAAACCATTGGCCCTCTTACACTATGGGTTCTAAAAACCAATTCCCATTGGCCAAACTGTGGTGCTCTTCAATTTGGGGTCTCACTCCCCCGATTCATCTCCCGGTGCCCTCGTACAATTTCTGGGCTGCGACGTGTACCTCTCCCAGTGGGTCTACCCACCTGCACACCTCCACCACTGCAGTTGCCTCCGAGCTTACCTGCTCCTTACCCAAACCTAACTACCTGGGGAAGGCCCTCTGGCTCTCTCCCCACTCCGTGCCCTCTCTGGCACTGGGCTGCCCGATCCACACCCGGGATCCTCGGGCCCCATCCACAACTCTACCGGCTCCCAGAGCCCACCTGCGGCCTCACCTGGCCGACATCCTCACAGTGGTGGAGTGCCCAACCAACTACACACACTAACAGGCTACACGCCCAGCCATTTCCACAACACTAATGCACCCATCCACAACACCATTCTGCAACCGCACCACAAATGCCAATATCCAACCACAATTTACCTGTACCCTCTACCTAACACTTACACTACCCGCCCCGGGTACTCGTGAAAGGGGTCCACCCTTCCCCCATCCACACCTTCGCACCATGCACACCACTCCGTACCACTTACTCCAACTTTTCTCCACACACCTGTACTTGCACACCTGTGCTCTCACACCTGGTGCCACCGGCACCCTTCTCTCCCCAAGCGCATTCGCGCTGATCCACACACTCACTACTCATACACGGCTCCACACACCTGTCCAGTTGCACACCTGTGCAATCACACCTGTTCAATTCTCACAAACACGGCATCATCTCAGCTAACTACTCCCTTCTGAAACTTGCGCTTCCCAGTCGTCCCTTTAAACTATTGCGCTCCCACGTCATTATCATCCATACTAATCTACCTGCGTCCCCACTACAGGTATCAGTCACTAACTAAACTTAACGTTACCTAATGTCAATCCTCGCTAGATCCCTACACACCATATCCTAACCCACCCGGGCTAGTTTTCACTGCCATACACCCCATAAGCTATTGCTCCTTTGCCCCCCACCTGTGAGGGATGGTGGATTTGCCATCCCACCACATCGGGGGTCTCTCACTACCAATTTTGCACATCAAATTTCAACAAATCAAAAATTTGGCCAATCACTGCCCATCATCTGCCAATCACTACTGCCAATCCTTTGCCAATCATCAAATTTTGTTTTTCTCTAATTTTGGGTCCAAAACACTAACCTCATCACCCAGTCGACTCACTAATACCTTTCGGTGCGCCAATCCCTGTCCAAAGCCCGGCTTCGTAAAGCCAAGCAATGGATGCTGGTTGTTTTGTGCCAGCGGCTGAATGCGTCCGGCACTCGGTGCAGGGACGGGGGCTTACCCGGGCCGAGATCCCACGCATCACCTCGGCGCGGAGCCATCCAATGTCCCGATCTCGACCTGCCGGCACGTCTCAACAAGACGTGGTCGCCATAACGACCCTTCCTATCGGGCTGCCCGCTCCCCCTAGTGGAGCACGGACGCGGCCGTTCAAAGCGAGGCCCAGCACGCACCGAGGGCCCGATTCGGCTATAAGTCGTTCTCAACTCTACCCCATCTAACGTCGATGCTTCACCTGGACGCTTACACCCCGCAGCCCGTTCCTTGCTCACACATCCAGCCGTGCCCATGCTACCTTTCCTTACGCACCCAGGTACACCCATTCCACTCACAGCCTTGGTCACACACCTGACCACCGAACACTTTGGCACACATTCGTTGGTCGCACACCTCACCAATACACCGCTTCGCGCCCCCTCCTCGGTCACCTCCTCTGTGACAATCACAGGTGTGCCCTCATTCGCACACCCAACCACGTGCCTCACCACCAACTCCAGCGTGCATTCCCACTCACGCTCTACCATTCCAGGTGTGCATCCTTCCATCCCAGGTGTACATCCTCGCTCACCTGTCACAACTAACTCACGCTCCATGTCACTCTCACTACTTTCACCTCCATTCCTGACAGCGCACTCACCCTTACTCTTGACAGCGCACTCTTTCCCCATGCACCTGTCCGTTACACACCTTTCTCGCGCACACTCTCCCGTTACACCCTCTGTAACACTCACCACAGGTGTGCATTCTTCCTTGCCTTTGACAGCGCACTCTTTCCCCATGCACCTGTCCGTCACACACCTTTCTCGCGCACACTCTCCCGTTACACCCTCTGTAACACTCACCACAGGTGGACACTCTTCCTTACTTCTGACAGCGCACTCTTTCCTCATGCACCTGTCCGTCACACACCTTTCTCGCGCACACTCTCCCGTCACACCCTCTGTAACACTTACCACACCGCGCTTCCATGTGCTCCCTCGCACACGCGCTACGACCGACTCACTCTCGCCAGCACCCTCACTACTCCTTGGCACGCACTTTTTCCTCACACACCCCCAGAGTCGGACTTTCTTGCACACCTCCTTTTTCGCACACCAGACCTGTCGCACACTTCACCAACGGCCTCTCACGAACACCCGGGTCTATCTCGACCCCCAAGCTTATTAAATCCCCTGGCGCATCATACGCACGACCATATTGGTCACCACTTACACCGGGTCCTCTTCCTCTTCGCTTCTCCTCCATCACCTGCGAATCCCTCATCCGGTTAATGAGCACGTCATCACGATCCAAACACAGACTTTGGACCAATTCTTTTATCTCCTCTTTTATTTCTTTCTTATCCCCTCTCCGTCGCTTCTTAATTTCGCTCATCCCTTCTTCCACTTCTTCTAATTTGTGCTTCACCTCTTTTATTCCCCGGTACGTCTCCTCAAGCTCGTCCTCCAAGGCTACCTTGACCGTTTCCATGTGCGTCCTCACCTGCCGGTCCTTCGTCTCCATTACCTCTATCACCTCGTCCAACCTCGTTGTCAGTCCCTCACGTACCATCTGACATTCCCTCTTTGTCGCTATCAAGTCGTTTTTAATTTCTTTTTGTGTCGCCTTTAAACCTCCTAATACCGCAGTGTTCCTTTGAACCTGCTCCACTAACTCCGTCTGTCCCACCGTCAGCTGCTCCACCTCCTGCGTCAGGTCCTCTATGCCCCCTTGTAACTTTACAGTCCCCTTTCTCACCTCCTTCTCCATGTGCTCCTTACAGTGCCTCACCTCCTCGCGCACTTCCTCCGACCTCCTCACTCACTCCTCTTCTGATCTCTTCTCCCATCACTTGCATCTCCTGCCCAGATGCCACCCTCATCTGCTCCATTTCCTCCCTGTGAGCATCCAGTTTGGTTTCTACCCCCATTCTGACCCCCTCTATCTGCTGCTCCATTTGTTTAACTTCCCTTTCCGCTTGGTCCCTCATGTCCCTCAATTTGCCTTCCATACTGTTTTCTAACCCCTCTAACCCTTTTTGCATCCCTTCCATTTGATTCTCTTGAGCGGCCATTCTGTTTTCTACCCCCATTAACCCATTTCTCACCTCTTTTATCCCGTTGTCTAACCCCTCAAAATTATTGTCTAACTTCCCAAATTTCTTGTCTAACTCCTCAAAATTATTGTCTAACTTCCCAAATTTCTTGTCTAACTCCTCAAAATTATTGTCTAACTTCCCAAATTTCTTGTCTAACCCCTCACCAGTACCCCTCGCTTCGTCCCTCATTACCCCCATTTGGCCCTCTAATCGCTCACCCTGAGCATCCATCCGGTTCCCCATTACCCCCATTTGGCCCTCTATTCGTTCCATAAGGCCCTCATTTGCAACATAAAAAGGTTCGGATCCACCAGGGGCGCTGCCACGGTCACGGGCGCGGTGACCAGCGAGGCGCCATTTTGCGCGTCTGCTACCCTCGCTGCTTCGCTCTCCTCACGTCCCTCAATTTGGTCCTGGACCGACCCTGCCTCACTCTCCCCTACCGGACCCCAGCCGTCTTGATCCGCCATAGCGCGACTTGCAAAATTCGAGTTTCGTAAAACAAAACAAATTTCGGCCGCTCCAAATTTTGACCAAATTTTTTTTTTTTCCTCTATTCGTTTTTTTTTTTCTTCAAAATTTGGTCGGGCCTCGAATCTCACTCCCGACACCAATTGTTACAGATACGACTTTGATGGTATGGTGGGCCGAGCGGGATGGCCGCCGTATCCGTACAAGTTACCCCGATTGCACCCGGGGTTGACTAATCGCGCTATGCTGGCTCAATAAGAAAAAGAAGACACCCGGCTGGATTATAATGACACAATACGACACCAGGGGTTCAGTTCTCAAGTATATTCGTACGGAAAAAGGTTAGATTACAACTACAAGAGGGACAGCATAGGAAGACAGGCACTTAGACACACTCTTATATTAACCCTAGACAGACCACAGATAAACGGGACAACGCTGACTCACACGGGATTTGATGGCAAGGAAAGCGGCAGTCGATGGCTCAGGTGCACCTGGCTCAGGGACAGAATCACGTACGGTGGTGTCCAGCAGATGCGGGGAGGTCGCTCAGCGCTCGTGGGTCGCGACTTTGGTGGAGATGCCGGGGAGGTCGCTCAGCGCTCGGGAGGGTGGCGTCTTGTCCTTCCAAGCTCGGGGCGCATCTGACGTCACGTCCGGCGCGGGGCCGCGTATATCCGGCGGGGAGTGACACGCCCTCGGCTCGTTAGCGCCGCCCCAGATGGCATCGGCCCATGGCTTCTCATTGGGTGCGGGGGTTACCGGCTCCGCCCTTGACGAGGGGCCGACAGGGAGCCCCTTCGTGGTAACCCCGTGGAGCGCGTGGTCAATGGCGGCTAACCGAGCCGGAAGGAGGACGCCCACTCCCCATGCCGTCACCGCGCCGCCCCCCTCTTTTGTTGTTGTTGTTGTAGTTGGCGCTTCTTCATGGGGAAGAGATGCGGAGAGGTATGGGGAGGTCCTAAACTTCCTAACAGGTGCCATATAATCACATTCTGGTGCAACGAAGAGTCATAATTAATGGAAACAAGTCCTTAACTGACATAGATTAAGAATAACTAGCAAGATGTCCTATAATTGTCTACGTGTGGTGCGGGGGACCTGGGCACGACATTTAATGGGGGGATGAAGGGGAAGATCGGCTCTAATGGGTGTTGTTTACAGACAATGGGACTAGGGAATGGGGTAAGGGAGAGTTGGGGAGTATCGGAGAAAATAGGGGAATATTTACAAGCGGATATGGAGGCCAAATTCCATATTCGCAACAATATGTATGTATATATATATATATATATATATATATATATATATATATATATATATATATATATATATATATATATATACATATATATATATATATATATATATATATATATATATATATATATATATATATATGTACTGTATATATATATTTATATTTATATATATGTATATATATTTATATTTATATTTATATATATATATATATATATATATATATATTATATATATATATATATATATATATATATATATATATATATATATATATATAAAAATAAAAATATCTATATATATATATATATATACACACACAGATTAAAGCCCCTACCTTCACGAGGAAGCAAGGCACAGATTGAGTCTCACCCCAGCAATTGCTGCACAACCTGTTGGCAACTACTGTCGCCTGCCACGCAGACACATTGCCTCTGCCCTGCTCATCAACAACTAGGAGGTTTGCAGTCAGGAACATTAAATTTGACGAAGGAAGCACACTAACCCTATGGCATGACACTGCCGTCATGTGCATAAATTATACCAACACATCGCCTCCAAACTAGGAGGCACCCATGTGGTACTCAAGTCTTTGCAGCCTGAGATTAAAGCTCTATGGTCACAAATAGACAAAGGCAGAGATGTCGATCTAGGATTTCACCCTCAACCATAGAGCTTTAATCTCAGTCTGTAAAGACTTGAGAACCACAAGGATGCCTCCTAGTTTGGAGGCGATGTGTTGGTATAATTTATGCACATGACGTCAGTGTCATGTCATAGGGTTAGTGTGCCTCTTTAGTTATACATATATGTATATATATATACACAAAGAATTAAGTTAAGCACCCCCCCCGTTTTTTTACAACCTCGCACATTACAAGTTTGTTGTCGTCAAAACAGTGTAATATACCCATGATATTGCTATATTTTCTGGAGAAGTGATATTATGGTCACATAAAAACATAACAATCATGCCGTTTTCAATATTTTATTCTGAATAATTTAAGGTGAAATTTTTTGGGAATTTTAGGCATATTTTCACCTCAATTTAAGTATGGAGCTATAGGTCCATCACGGACAGTGTGGATGACGTTTATGTTTTCTAACGTACAGTCATTGTTCTGAGAAGACCTCTAGCGATCTTTGCGTCAATAACGTGTGTAGGACCCACGTGATCGGATCACTGACTAAACCAATCACTTTTTTTCACTTTGATCACTCAATTTCATCAATGGATAATTGCTAATGTCATACCAATCATTATTTGATCTCACATACCTTAGAATATATGCCAATGTATACATATACACAAAGAATATATATTAGGGGGTGCTTACCTTAATTCGTTGTGTAGGGGTGCTTAACTTAATTCTTTGTGTATATATATATTGTTGTGGATATGAGAATGTTTTTTTATTTTGTTGTTGTGGTAAAATGTTGTTGTAAAAGGTTGTTGTAAAATATCACCCCTCCTCCCTCCGTTTGTGGTTGTATAAAGGTCAAAGGGCGTTTCCGTAGTTAGTCCATAAAACATACATGCAGGACACGATATATCCTTTCTTTTGACAGTTATATCCTTATTATGTGTATTAGCGTAAGGCTGTGTCTTCCATTAATTGAAATACTCCATTGCACCAGTGAAAGAGAATAGATCCCCTTTCCTTCCCATCCCCAAAATCTCCATCCCATATTACATCCCCTCTCGTCACCGCTGAGCCCTCGATTGCCCATATTACCTCCGATCCAATTGCCGCCATTGACCACGAGGCAGGGTTGGGGGAAGGAAGGCGTTTCCCCACCTCGTCAGAGAGGGGAGGAGTGAACCAGCCCCGCTCGACCAACCATAAGCCAGGGGTTTGGCTACAGAGGGCGGAGGAAGAGCGGCCGGGGAGGTTCGCAAAGGTTGAGGGGCGGGGGCCTATATAACCCAAGGCAGGGGTGTGGCCAGGAGAGATGCGTTTTTACAGAGGAGAGCAGAAGACAGAAAGGCCTGGAGTTGGACTTTGAGTTGGTCTGAGTTGGTTGGGAGTCGGTCGTCAAGTGCAGAGTGGTGAAGAGTCAGTCAGTAGAGGTGGTGGTCAAGTGGTTGCGTTGGTTGCGGTGAGGAGTCGGTGGTAAAGAGTGAGGGACCAAGAAAGAAAGAGAAAGAGTCCTGAAGCACGAGAGGAAGTTGTTGGACTGGGTGGGACTAAGGAAGGAGAGAGAACCCGTCACACCAATCCCCCAAGCTCCGCGTTGGCTCCACCAAGCTCCGCGTTGGCTCCACCAAGCGTTCAGCTCCACCAAGCTCCGCGTTGGCTCCACCAAGCGTTCAGCTCCACCAAGCTCCGCGTTGGCTCCACCAAGCGTTCAGCTCCACCAAGCTCCGCGTTGGCTCCACCAAGCGTTCACCTCCAGCCATCCACCTCCTGCAATTCCCCGCGTGAGTCCGTCTTTTGTTTGTTCTGTCCTGGGTTAATTAAGTCTGTATAAGCTAGTATTTTCCCTGTGTCACCTGCGTCTTATGTGTTGTAAATAAACCTTGATTGCTTTCTTTTTGCTTGTGTGTAAATAGCCAATAAATTCAGTCGTATTTCCAAACCTTTCTTTGCCTTCTTTTTCCTCTTTGCATTCGTCGCCTTTGTCTTTTCCCCATTGGGCAGCTACGGTGCGATACGGCCAAAGTTCGGGTGGAATCGGGTGAGTTTTGTTAGGTCGCGGTCTTACACCACCGCTCGGTCTATAACATCTAACCGCGATCTATAACAATTGGTGTCGAGGAGTGAGATCGGACCCGGAGCGCGTTTACGCGCTCGAAATTATAAAGCCGAAATTTGTTTGTTGTATAAAAATCCGAATTTTGAAATCGCGCCATGGCTGTTCAAGGCGACGGGATGCCGGTGGGAGAGATAGACGGGGTAGAATCGACCCAGGACCTCGGGGAAATGTATGTGGAGGAAAGGGTGGAGGAGAGTAAAGAAGGTGTGGTTGCGGGGGTATCAGGTGCACAAAATGGCAGCCTCCCGTACGTGACGGCGATAGCCGGACCCGCAGTGCCAATGGACTGGGGTGTTTGTATGATGCATTTCAGTGCCGCTCTGAGGGGTGACAGTAAGGGATTTGATGCAATGATGGCTACCCAGGGAATAGACGCGGAAAAAGCGAGGCACGAAGCAAGGTACAACCCGGTTGGATTTCAGGAGCAAATAAACGCCACGGTAAAAAGAATACAGGAAGACATTGACCGCAGGTTGGGCGAGCAGGTCCCACGGGTGCACGGGGAGGTAACGCGTGTCGAAAAGCGCTGGTTGAGCGAAGCGGAGGAAAGCACGGGTACAATGACGGGGGTAGAAATCGCGACACGGGGTTTTGAAAAGCCGGCGACCGATGAGGTAGAGGGAATTTTATTAAAGCCAGCGGTCGTCGAGGTGAATAAAGAAAAAGCAGTAGCGGGAATTAAAATTGAAGAGATGACGGAGGTAACCCGGGAATTGCAGGGAGAAATGGATTATGTACAAAGTCCCTGCTCACATCACGATGCTGTGCTTAACCCGAATGGAAGTTTGCAGGTTCGCGTGGAGAAAAGGATCCCCCAGGTGAGTCGTGCTGTATATTGTGCGGGTAGATTTTGCAGGAGGATGTTTAGCGACAAAAGAATTTTCGCGCGCTTGGGATCGAGGAAGCACCTGGGCGTTGGTGAAGGGTCCCGTGTGAGTGGAAATGGCACGCGTGTGAGGAAAAAGTGTGCGTCGGCGAGTGGGTGTGTTATAAAGTGTGGGAGTGAAACCGAGTGCGAGCGAGAATGCACGTCGGTGTGTACGGGGTGTGACACAGGGAGTGAGAGCAATGCGGAGTGCACGCCCATGGTGAGTGTTACGGAGGACGTAACGGAGGAGAGGTGTGGACCGAAGTGTGCGCAAGAGGTGTGGTGTGTAACAGAGAGAGCGTTGGTGGAATGTACGGACGGCGTTGGAACGCCAGGTTTTGTGAGGGTGAAAGGGGTAGCGTATGCTTGTAAGCATGCAAGTGAAGCATCGATGGTAACCGGTTTAGTGGTTAGAGCGACGGATAGCCGATGCGAGCACTCGGTGCGAGGGGTGCTTGGTTGGGTGCGAGGCCCGGCGTCGATCGAAGCTGCGTCGTTTCTCTTCGAAGCGTCGTTGCCGATTCGGGCTTGGCCCCGCCCCACACGGTCGAGTCCGGGCTTTGTCGGGCGAGGCGACCGGTCCGGTTCGAGGGCGAGTGGGAGGAAGCGGAACGGTGCCCCCTCGTGGGGACGGGGTTCCGACCGGGGGAGATGGAGCCATCGGGCCCGGGACCGCAAGGTGCCGCGCCGAGATGGTGCGTGGAATCTCGGTCCAACCAAACCACCTCCCTTGAACCGAAAGCCGGACGGATTCAACCTGCAGGCAACCAAACCACCCGAATTCATTGCTCGGCTTTACGAAGCCGAGTTTAATGATGTCATGACGCACCGAGGCTAGGATATAGCGGACTGTGATGATGGTGATCGTGATAGTAATAGTGTTTTGGGCCCAAAATTAGAGAAAAACAAAATTTGATGATTGGCAAAGAATTGGCAGTAAATGGAAAATTTTTGAATTGTTGGATTTGGACGAGCGAAATTGGTAGTGAGAGACCCCCGATGTGGTGGGATGGCAAATCCACCATCCCTCACAGGTGGGGGCAAAGGAGCAATAGATTATGGGGTGTATGGCAGTGAAAACTAGCCCGGGTGGGTTAGGTTATATTGATAGGGCTCTAGAAGATGACATTAGGTGACGATAAGGGTAGTTAGTGACTGATACCTGTAGTGGGGACGCAGGTAGCTTAGTGTGGATTATAATGACGTGGGAGCGCAATAGTTTAAAGGGACGACTGGGAAGCGCAAGTTTCAGAGGGGAGTAGTTAGCTGAGATGATGCCGTGTGTGTGAGGATTGGACAGGTGAGAATGGAACAGGTGTGATTGCACAGGTGTGCAACTGACAGGTGAATGGAGCAGTGTATGAGGAAGTAGTGGTGATTGCGTGTTGTGTTGACCAAATGGTCCAGGAAGAGGAGGAGGGTGCAGGTGGCACCAGGTAGGATTGCACAGGTGTGCAACGACAGGTGAATGAAAGACAGGTGTATGGAATAAATGGTATGGAGTATTGGAATGGATGGTCGTGGAGTGAGTATGGTGGAAATTGTGGAGTGGAGTGGATGGTGCGAAGGTGTGAATGGGGGAAGAGTGGACCCCCATCACGGATACCCGGGGCGGGTAGTGCAAGTGTTAGGTAGAGGGTATAGGTAAATTGTGGTTGGATATTGGCATCTGTGGTGCGGGTGACAGAATGGTATGTGAATGGGTGCATTGGTGTTGTGGAAATGGCTGGGCGTGTAGCCTGTTAGTGTGTGTAGTTGGTTTGGGCACTCCACCACTGTAAGGATGTCGGCCAGGTGAGGCCGCAGGTGGGCTCTGGGAGCCGGTAGTAGTTGTTGTGGATGGGGCCCGAGGATCCGGAGGACGGACCCGGGTAGCCCAGTGCCAGAGGGCACCATGGGGTGACAGAGCCAGGAGAAGGGCTGTCCCCAGTTAGTTAGGTTAGGGTAAGGAGCTAGGTAAGCTCGGGTGGCAACTACAGTGGTGGAGGTGTGCAGGTGGGTAGACCTGTTGGGAGAGGTACACGTCGCAGCCCAGAAATTGTGCTAGAGCACCGGGAGATGAATCGGGGGAGTGAGACCCCAAATTGAGGAGCACCACAGTTTGGCCAATGGGAATTGGTTATTAGAACCCATAGTGTAAGTTGGCCAATGGATTGGCAGGGAAAGACCCCGGGTAGTGTAAAGTGTGTTAAAGTCATTTAGAGGATAGTTAGGATGAAGGATCTCCTCGCACCATCTGCATCCACTCACCTGAGGTGACAGGTACTCCACACCATGCCATGTTTTGATTATTTTTTATGATGCAAATGTTTGGATTGTGAGACGCATCATGACGTGGGTGTGACATTGTGCTTTGATGTTCCATCTCTGCCTCCTTATGAGGATTGATGATGAATTTGGTGATGGCAAATTTTGGATAGAGGGATTGTGGTGACGAATTTGGTATAGAGGAAATATGGGGAGACGTGACAGTAGTGACGAATTTGTAAATGTGTAGATTTTTGTACATATGGGGTAAGGGCAAGGGTAGTGTAGGTGACAGGGGGGTGACGTACGGTAGGGACGAGCTTTCTCACTTCGCCCTCCGTACGCATTTCGCCTTGCATTGCCTTTTTGACGTGTACCCTTGTGACCTTACCCCTCGCTCAATTGTCTTTCCCCTTTTGTCTCCCACATGACCTGTGCGCCGTTGGGCGCCGAGGGGAGCGTGCGTGGGTCGGCCATTGTGCGCCCGAAATTCCCAGAACCAGCTGTCTGCATCGATGCACCACATTATGGACCACATGTCAGTGGCCGAGCACCACTTATGGACCCCATGGGTTGGGGCAAGGCCCCTCTGCTGGAACCGGCCATGAGGGCCCGAAATCTTGCTGGCGGACCTTGGCCACAGGGCACCGATGCCCCACAGGTGAACCACACGTAGTCGGCCCTGTGGGCCATAAATAAAGATAAAAAAAAAATGGACACGTTTGGGCAAGCTTTATTGCAAATAGGCCGCCAGTAAGCAAAGCAAATGAAAATGACAACAACTGGAAGAAATAATGATAACCAGCAGAGGGAGCCGAAGAGCAAGAGACACCTGCAGGGTTGGGTTTGTTGGTTTTATTTTATTCATTGAACAATGGGGACTGCACCGATTGGTGCTTGGGTGCTTTAATGGTGCATTGATGCAGAGCAGACTGTCCTCCCCCCAGAAAGAACAATTACAGGTCCTGGGTTAGTTTTGTAAATAAAATTAGCGTCAGTGTAAATAATGCTCCCCACCGTCAGTGTATAGTTTGAAGACCATTCCGCAATTCGGTTAACTGTGGGCGTAAGTCTGTTAGGCAGGGTGCAATGGAGCAGCGGGACACATTTATTTATGTTTTAAAACTGTCGCACTCAGGGTCAGGCTAAAAGTAGAGGGAACTACACCTACATGCCACACTAAGGTAAAAGTAATAGGCCCGGGACGTGCCTAAGGGGAGGAGGGTGCAGTGTTGTGGATATGAGAATGTTTTTTTATTTTGTTGTTGTGGTAAAATGTTGTTGTAAAAGGTTGTTGTAAAATATCACCCCTCCTCCCTCCGTTTGTGGTTGTATAAAGGTCAAAGGGCGTTTCCGTAGTTAGTCCATAAAACATACATGCAGGACACGATATATCCTTTCTTTTGACAGTTATATCCTTATTATGTGTATTAGCGTAAGGCTGTGTCTTCCATTAATTGAAATACTCCATTGCACCAGTGAAAGAGAATAGATCCCCTTTCCTTCCCATCCCCAAAATCTCCATCCCATATTACATCCCCTCTCGTCACCGCTGAGCCCTCGATTGCCCATATTACCTCCGATCCAATTGCCGCCATTGACCACGAGGCAGGGTTGGGGGAAGGAAGGCGTTTCCCCACCTCGTCAGAGAGGGGAGGAGTGAACCAGCCCCGCTCGACCAACCATGAGCCAGGGGTTTGGCTACAGAGGGCGGAGGAAGAGCGGCCGGGGAGGTTCGCAAAGGTTGAGGGGCGGGGGCCTATATAACCCAAGGCAGGGGTGTGGCCAGGAGAGATGCGTTTTTACAGAGGAGAGCAGAAGACAGAAAGGCCTGGAGTTGGACTTTGAGTTGGTCTGAGTTGGTTGGGAGTCGGTCGTCAAGTGCAGAGTGGTGAAGAGTCAGTCAGTAGAGGTGGTGGTCAAGTGGTTGCGTTGGTTGCGGTGAGGAGTCGGTGGTAAAGAGTGAGGGACCAAGAAAGAAAGAGAAAGAGTCCTGAAGCACGAGAGGAAGTTGTTGGACTGGGTGGGACTAAGGAAGGAGAGAGAACCCGTCACACCAATCCCCCAAGCTCCGCGTTGGCTCCACCAAGCTCCGCGTTGGCTCCACCAAGCGTTCAGCTCCACCAAGCTCCGCGTTGGCTCCACCAAGCGTTCAGCTCCACCAAGCTCCGCGTTGGCTCCACCAAGCGTTCAGCTCCACCAAGCTCCGCGTTGGCTCCACCAAGCGTTCACCTCCAGCCATCCACCTCCTGCAATTCCCCGCGTGAGTCCGTCTTTTGTTTGTTCTGTCCTGGGTTAATTAAGTCTGTATAAGCTAGTATTTTCCCTGTGTCACCTGCGTCTTATGTGTTGTAAATAAACCTTGATTGCTTTCTTTTTGCTTGTGTGTAAATAGCCAATAAATTCAGTCGTATTTCCAAACCTTTCTTTGCCTTCTTTTTCCTCTTTGCATTCGTCGCCTTTGTCTTTTCCCCATTGGGCAGCTACGGTGCGATACGGCCAAAGTTCGGGTGGAATCGGGTGAGTTTTGTTAGGTCGCGGTCTTACACCACCGCTCGGTCTATAACATCTAACCGCGATCTATAACAATATATACAGACTTGGCATTTAATATGGAATATTTTTTTTGTGGGGGTGAACTTACTTTTCAATATGACTTAGAACCAAATGTTCATTGGAATTATGTTGAAATTATTCTAGATTTTGTTAATGTGACCTTTAAAAGAAACAAAAACCACATTTGACATTTCGAAGCAAATAAATTGATCCTTGAAAGTGATGCAAACTGATATTGAACTCAATTCACGGACAGTACTGTGTTAAACTTCTGTGTGTTTTCCAGAAGTATTTCTTTATTTTGCACATTAGCCAATTTTTTTTTAACAAAAACAAAAGTTAAATTACGACTGTGATTACGGACAGTAAAATTACAGTTCAGTACGTCGTGTAACCCCCACGAGCATTCAGGAGAGCACGTACACGTCGAAGCATGAGGCATGCTGTTCACGAGATTTGCCAAGGTTTGGACAGGAATCGCTTGCCATGCAGTGACAATCGCCTGCTGCAATTCACACACAGTGGTGGGCTGCTGGTCCAAGTTGTCGATTTGACGCGTTAATTCTGCCCACAAGTTCTCTATCGGATTCATATCCGGGGACATGGCAGGCCACTCCATATGCTCTACACCACGGTCAGCAAGAAAGTGTTGGATCATGCGAGCACGATGAAGCCATGCATTGTCATCTTGGAAGACAAAGTTTCCTCGAAAGGCGACACGAGCAAATGGAAGCAATGTTTCTTCCAGAATGGCCCTGTACTTGAACTGGTTCAGGTTTCCATTCAGAACAACCAGGTCAGTTTTGCCCCCTGTATGAAAAGCAGCCGAAACGGTCACCCCACCACCTCCAGCTTGGAATCTTGGCACTATACAATCTTCGTTGTAGGCTTCATGCACTTGTCTGCGCACTCAGACATGGCCATCTTGACGATAGACCAGAAATCAAGACTCGTCACTGAAGATCACGTGATTCCAGTGTCCTGGCTGCCATTGACGGTGCTCTCTGGCCCACTGCAATCGGCGCTGGCGGTGTTGTCTTGTCAGGCGTGGTTTTCTCAGGGGACGCCTGGCACGATAGCCTGCTTGAACCAGTCGTTGATTGACTAGCCTTCTGGATACAGGCACATTTGTTAGTTGCTGCCACTCAGCCCTAAGCCGATTAGCTGACTTGGTACGGCCGTGACTATCCAGTGCAGCTGGTGATCATCCCTCCTTGTGGTTCTGCGGGGACGTCCTGGCCTCGATATTGGAGGAGGGACACCCCTCTGAGCATTTCGTTTCGGGATCTTTGACACCTGACCTTGAGTGATACCATACTGCCGAGCAATAGCACGGTGTTTCATGCCGGAATTTCGTAAAGCCACCACTCCATGACAAACAGCATTGTCGAGTTGACGGACCATCTCCAGAGGAAGCCGCAATAACTTTTGTAGACATGCAGCAGTTGTTTTCCACTAATACAGAACGCAACAACCCTTATATACCCGATTGTGAAGTCAATCGTCAAATGTACCTGTCCGTACATTTTGTCATGCCACCTGTGATATAATCTGATTATTGACTTCTTGCTGCGACAGACAATCAGTGACATGGTTCTTTCAACAAATAAATCACCAAAGTGTAAAAGAAACTCACCAGATTGATATTCTGACTTCAGAAAGGAAACCCAAGTCAAGAAAAAAAAAAAAATTCCATATTAAATGCCAAGTCTGTATATATACATATATATATATATATATATATATTATATATATATATATATGTATATTGTATATATGTGTGTGTGTGTGTGTGTGTGTGTGTGTGTGTGTGTGTATGTATGAATGTATATGCGTATATGTACACATGTATGTATGTACTGTATGTATGTATGTCTGTACATGTATATATGTATGTGTACATTTTTATTTTTTTTACCTTGAAGGCTCCAGTCACGGACTCTGTAGGTAGTCCTCATTGAGGCCAAGCCTTAAGTAAAAGAGCTGATTTGATAGTAAAGTGAAGAAAGAGAGAACAGTCTAAGAGTTTTTGAGGAAGTAATAAATATATATATATATTTATTTTTTTATTTTTTTATATTTATAAATAAATAACATTTATTTATTTATTTATTTATATATATATATATACTCCTGTGGTTGGTGATACCAATCACCAAAGTGTTCCTATGGTTGGCAGTGAGTGCCCCGGAAGCAGTGGCAGAAAGAGAGTGGCAATTCTATATGTGTCATAATTGCATGCTTGGTCAGGGGTTACAGATAGCTCAGATGGCAGAGCACTGGTACGATTCACCAGAGGACCTTTGTTTGATTCCCGGTCTGGGTGCATGTAATTTTCCCAAATGGGTCGATTGGATTTATGTATGTTTATAATGGATATTATATATATATATATATACACATATTTATATTTATATATATATATATGTAAATATATATATATATATATATATATATATATATATATATATATATATATATATATATATATATATATATATATATATATATATAAAACTGTGAGAAATAGTAGAAACTCCACAGTACGAGCAGGGCGTCTCATTTGCATTAAATAAATAATCGGGAGGTTAAATCAGACGCGGACGTAGCTTCAGGACGTCGATCTTTAATTTGACAAGCTTTCGTTTTTAGAAATCCTGAAAGAAGAAATTTCTTGAAGAAATCCTGACTTCCGTTGAACTTGGGGACGACTAAGAAGAAGACCTTTGTTGGTCGAAAGCTTGTCAAATTAAAGATCGACGTCCTGAAGCTACGTCCACGTCTGATTTAACCTCCCGATTATATATATATATATATTGTTGCGGATCTCAACGTCGGCCCCTTTTGTCCTTACCAAGGGGGGATTAATCCCCCTGTCCGCGACTGACAGACGTGAGTCCTGGGGGTCCCAACGCTCCTTCCGGTCGGGAGCAGCCCGGGTATTTGGTCTACGAAAAGTCCCAAGGACCTGAGTGCCACTCCTGACCGCGAAGCAGGGGAGGGACTCCCGCTCGAACCCCGGTTTTAGATGGTCTAGTTGCCGAACGGTTTTTAGCAACCCGAAGTTCGAGTCATTAGCATTCACTAACCCGATTCCGAAACGTTGGCCAAATCGTGCCACAGGTACTCAATGGGGAAATCACAAAGACGATCGGACGAGCATGAAGAAGAAGACAAAGGTAGGAAATAACAGGATTTATTATTATTTACACAAGACTAAAGGAAGAGAGGCAATCAAAGTAATATACAGAAAATGGAAGGAACAGAGGGACACATAGCAATTTCTAGCTTATCTATACAGGCTTAACTTATACCCAGGACAATACAGACAAGACAAACTCACGTACACAAATGGATGAATGAGGGCAGGAACGAATGGCTGGAAGGAGAGGAAGGTTCAGCTGGACGCAGGAGAACGGCCGAGCCGGGAGCGAGCAGCCGCCGACTCTCCACCCTCGGGTCCACACCGCCGGGATGTTCGCAGCAGCGCGTCGAAGCTTGACGTGGTAAGGCTGGTTGGAAACAGCGTCTCCCTCACTCGTATTCCCGCAGGTTGCACGTCTCTCTTCACCAACTCAACCGCCTTCCTGACAGAAACTCCCTTCGTGCTCCCTCGCTCATCTGGCTCCCTCAATCGTCTGCTGGTGGGAGCTTCCACCCCACGGGTTATATAGCCACGCCCTACCAAGCCATGGCCACACCTTACCAAGCCGTGCCCACCGAGTCCTGGTTTGGCGCAAGGGCTTCCTGGCTCCACCTCCTGAAGACGATGGGCTGGCCACGCCCTTCTCCCCCGAGTTGACCGCGTGCGTAATGGAGTTTGGGGCGATGGTGATGCCAATAACCCCACCCAAAGGGCAGCGAACGCTGCCTGGCAATTGCGTTTTTGGTGGCAATTGAAAGGGGATTCTACCTTATTCGATCCGGTGCAATGCAGTGTCAACTAATGGGCAACAGAACCTGAAACTGGAACACAGAATAAGGAAATAACTATTTAGAAGGGTATATGATTTTCTACGTGCATGCGATGGACTAACTAAGGGGACGACCTTTGACCTTTACACAAATGGAGGTATTTACAAGAATTACTACTACTAGAGGGTGATATTTACAAACACAGGATTCTCAAATCCGCAACAATATATATATATGTATATATATATATATATATATATATATATATATATATATATATATATATATATATATATATATATATATATATATATATATATAAATATCGTCCGTCTATACGACGAGTACCCTCGTCCCTCTATACAAGGGGAAAGGTGACCCTCTGGAGTGTGGCTCGTACCGAGCGATAAAGTTATTGGAGCATGGAATGAAGGTATTGGAAAGGGTGTTGGAGAGGAGGATAAGGAACAAAGTGAAGATCGACGAAATGCAGTTTGGATTTATGCCAGGAAGAGGAACGACAGATGCGCTTTTCATTGTGAGGCAGTTGCAGGAGAAGTACATGGAGAAGAGGAAGAAGTTGTTTTTTGGGTTTGTTGATCTGGAGAAAGCATTCGATAGGGTTCCACGCAAAGTATTGACATGGGCATTGAGGAAGTTAGGAGTGGAGGAATGGTTGATCAGAGTAGTGATGGCAATGTACAAAAGAGCGCGCACAGCTGTAAGGACGAAGGACGGGAACAGTGGTGAGTTTGAGGTGAAGGTGGGAGTGCATCAGGGGTCGGTACTAAGTCCACTACTATTTGTAGCTGTGATGGAGGTGCTGGCTCAGAACGTAAAGGAGGGTTTACCGTGGGAGTTGTTGTATGCAGATGATCTGGTGTTGATTGCGGAAAGTATGGATGGACTGAAGGAAAAGATGAACAAGTGGAAGGAATGTATGGAGACAAAAGGTCTGAAAGTGAATATCAGAAAGACGAAGGTGATGGCAAGTGGTAAAACATGTGGTGAGGTGGAAAGAACTGGGAAGTGGCCGTGTGCTGTGTGCAGGAAGGGTGTCGGAGTGAACTCCATTCAATGTACAATGTGCGCTGAGTGGGTTCATCAAAAATGTAGTGGTCTGAGAGGGTCATTTACCAGTGTGGCAGCTATATTCAAATGTAAGGTGTGCACAGAGGGAGCTGCAGATGGAGGAAATGTTGAGTTGGATCTTGGAGACGGCGTGAAGCTGGAAGGTGTGAAAACATTTTGCTACCTCGGACACATGCTGAATGGAGAAGCTGGATCAGACTCGGCAACGGTTGCTCGAGTGAGATGTGCATGGAAGAAGCTTCGGGAACTGAGTGGCGTGCTGATGAGGAGGAGAGTGTCGCCGAAGCTGATGGGAAAGGTGTATGCTGCCTGTGTGAGAAGTGTTATGATTTATGGGAGCGAGACATGGGTAATGAACGTAGAGCAGCAACGAAGGCTGGAAAGGGAGGAAATGCGAATGGTTCGATGGATGTGCAGAGTATCGTTGAGAGAGAGGAAGACAAATGATGAATTGCGAAAGATGATGGGAATATTGCCTGTGATTGATGCTGTGAAGAGCAACAGGTTGAGATGGTTTGGTCATGTGTTGAGGAAGGATGAAAGTGACTGGTTGAGAAGAGTGATGGAAATTAATGTAGAAGGAAGTAGAGGACGGGGAAGACCGAGAAAGTCTTGGCTAAAGATGGTGGAAGAAGAAATGCGGGCAAGGGGGTTAACAAGGAGAGATGCAGAAAATAGGGCAAAATGGAGAAGATTGTCATGGGGACCGCAAGGCTAACCCCCGCTCTAGCAGGGAAAATGGCCTTAAAATGCATGTTGAATATATATATATATATATACACACATATATATATATATATACATATATATACACACACACATATATATATATATATATATATATATATATATATATATATATATATATATATATATATATATGTATATGTATATATATATATATATATATATGTATATATATATGTATATATATATATATAATATATATATATGTATATGTATATATATATGTATATATATATATATATATATATAATATATATATATATATATATATATATATACATATATATATATATATATACTGTATATGTATATATATACTGTATATATATATATATATATATATATATATATATATATACTTATATATATATATATATATATATATATATATATATATATATATATATATTTCTATACATACATATATATGTATATGTATACACCAGCGAGATACCCTTGCATAGTGGGTGGGAGGCCATAAGCAAACAGACAATGCAGAAATGGTGAATGCTAAAGCATGAAACCAATAAATTCCACATTCCTGTGCCACCTGTAGTCAAGCATCAAGCATGGACAGCAGGTTCGTGCAGGACTTACACGAAAAACGTACCCATTTGAATGGTTCTATACCCAGTGAATGGTGAAACTGCATATGGCGATCCGAGAATGTCACGCTTAGAAAGTAGAAACCCTCATGGCATTTTGTCATTCACTTTAACTCAATATCTCTATTTTCATTCCAAACAGCATAACTCCAATCACAAATTAAATAGCATTAATATAAAAAAATTAACTTTTACCAACATTCGTGACATAAACATATATTTAAATCCGGATGTAAAGCAGTTCCGTATGGTTGGGTGAATACAATTATGAATTCAAAATCGTAATTGTATTCACTCAATTCCAAACATCATTTCAATCATAAATTGATACTTTAACAAAATACTCTTTTAAATGACGATTGTATTGAGATATTGTCAAAGCAGCTCATTTCCGTCATCTGTCCACTTCTGGATTTGCGGCAGGTTCGTATCGAGTTAATTTCAAAATCATAATTTTATTGAGGAATTTTTGAATCCTCCTACCTACCTTACAACATCCGCTGGGACCCCAAAACGTTCCACATGAGGTTTGGCGCGGCTCGCCCCAAAACTGAGGGAGTAGTTAGGGGACGGACAGACGGACGGACGCTCCTGTTTGATAATTTAGATATATGTATATACATACACATACACACACATGCACACACACATTCACACCAGGAACCCAGGCTGGTTTGTACGCAATGGTAATTTCATTTTCTTCCTTTTCTTTTGCATAAAATAACCCTCTACAACTATCCTACCTAATTAAATACGAGTATCTCACTGTCCATTGGGCATTACTTATTTCCACCAAATATTTTGATATTGAAAAGGCACAACGCTTGATAGCTTTCCTTTATCTGCATAAAACATTGTTAATTTGCACACCATCTGCTTGCTATTAGGTTTGAGGTTTTCTTTGTTGCACGGATAATAATTATCATTGGGCTTTTGTATATTGTTGCAATGTTTTTGTTTCTTTGTTTGTTTTTGCCTACTTGGTCCAACTTTGCAAAGTATTGGCAACTTAATTTTGACAGAGTGATAGTTAAGGCACTGGCATTCTCAAGCATATTCCTTCTGATCTACTTTCGCAAACTTTGCACCCTTGACCACCATAATTCCATCTCCCCTTTCCCTCCACCCATATTCAAAAGGCAATGAGCCAGGCAGCTGAGCAAAAGTTAGACGAACAAATCTTCGTAGCAGTCCAGGCTGTCGGCACTGCGGAAACGAGGGCACGTAGGTCAAATATTTGCGGAAACAACAGCTCAGAATTTCCTGTCATTTTCAGCTGCAAGAGACGTTGATCTCTGACCCACCACACACTTGCCTGTAGACTGTCGGTGCTCGATGCTTTCCATGCACCGATTTTGCTTCTATTAAACCTCAATGTGTCAAAGTCACTTGAGTTGAAAAAAACAAAAATGATGAAAGGATTATTGAATCGAGGAACGTATATCACCTCAGTTGACTTCTCATCCTGCCCCGTTCTTCAATGATGTTTTCCCATTTTTCACACAGACAGATCACAGTGGAAATGTAAGCTTTTATGTGCTACCTTCTAACTTTTGCTTCCTGCACTTGCTCTCATCAGAGTGAGGTGGAAAAAGAAAAGAAAAAAAAAAACACAAAACAAATGGCCCGTCTCATCAACCTATTGAGGCCTGGCTTACGCTCCCCCAAGGTCTTGTTTTATTTCATGATTATTTGCAGCTAATTGTTCATTTGTACACCATCTGCTTGCTGTTATGGTTGAGATTTTCTTTGAGGCACGGATAATATTTCATATCATGCGAGCTTGAATATATATATATATATATATATATATATATATATATATATATATATATATAACATATATTGTTTTTGCCAATAGCCTAATTAATCAGAAAGTTTCAAAGCATGTGAGCCAGTGCAATTTCCCAGGACTTCCTGGCATTATGTTATTAAGTGGCTAATTGCTTTCAGATGCATTTCACCCGACCCCCTCAACATTTGGCCTTCCTTTTTCTTTTCCTTTTTTCTTTCTCTGAAGTCAAGACCCAGTCATTGGTCTACTTGCAAAACTGTTGGCTTTAAGAGCAGGATCACATCCTGTTGTTCTCCTGTTCAATGAGATATTAAAGGATGCTCATAAATGTGTCCAGTGGGCTTCGGTTAAAAACTGGATTGCCTTTTAGGCCCGGGCAGCGATTTGCTAATTACGTTGTCCATCCCCAACAAGCTGATCCCACGCGGTTCCCGTGTTCTTTTTTTGTTTTTTTTCTTGAACTGCCAAGAAAGCAGAGTTTTTAAAACAAACAGACAAACCAAGACCTTTACAGGACGAAGAAGAAAAAAAAATAGGGAAGAGGACATGGAAAAATAACATCTGCAAGGATTTAGAGCTGATTAAGTGGGCTGCTTCGAAAATGGAGCTCCTGAATTTAAATTGCTAACAGATTTCAGCAGCAAACACAGATTTGCTTCTCGGTAGCGCAGGTTTGAGCACTTGGAAACGCAGGCCTGCATGTCAGCTTGCATTCGTGAGCATGGCGGCCCTTTGTTCTATGGCGGCTTTATTACAAGACCTGTTGCCATCGTGTCATCTCCCAAATTGCCTTCAGCTCCCAAAACAGCTTATTTTTCTACATTCTTTCACCAGCCTGTACCCAATTGCCACCCAAGACATATAATTTTTTGCCCCTGTCATCAGTGCTGCATCAGCCCAGGTCCTGATTCAAAGGCAAAGACCGAAGCAGTTGTTTAGAGAAGCTAGGTCAGAAACTGCAATGCCTTTTGTGTTAACACATGTTGCCCACTCTGTGTTATATACACCGCTACCGCTTTGCCTCCGATTGCCTCTCCCCAATGGTTCTCATACATGTTTTATTTCCTCAATGCACTCCCCATGGGTTGCCTCAGCACATCTGGATCTTTGACTTCTTTTTTTTCTTGAATGCTGGTGTGAGTTCCAAACGTCTAAGGAGGTGGCAAATGTGGAAGAGCAATTAACAGGGAGAGGACTGAAAGGTCGTCCTTCCAGATTTCGATAATTACGCAAGATTACATGCTCTTGATTGTCAAAGACCGATGACAAAGCAGGTTTTGATTTTCATAAATATTTCAGCATTTGTGAGTTGCATTTTTATGGCTGACGCTGCATACAAGGAAATGCAAAGCTTTGACAAAAAAAAAACATTCAACGTTTACACATTTCACATTACCATTCGATCATCTCCCGATAAATTTGTTGATCTATTTGGTATTCCCATCCAAACAATTGTCCGACGCTGATGCTGTCCGACCAGGTTGAAATTTCAAATACTGGTTTGGTATGTTAACTGTCTACTAATGTCCATATATTTCATGCTGTTAAAAAATATATTTAGCAAAATATGGATTTGTCCTCCCACTGGAGGAAGACCCTCTCATGATCAGGCCGATTGGTGCTCCTATGGTTGGCAATGAGTGCCCCGGAAGCAGTAACGGAAAGAGAGCGGCAATCATATGTGTGGGAAAATTGCATGCTCAGTCAGGGTCAGAGCACTGGTACGGTTTTCCAGAGGACCTGGGTTCGATTCCAGGTCTGAGCATGTAATTTTCCCATATATATCAATTTAATTATTGAATCCTGTTCATTAATGTAATTGTTTAACATTTAATATATTTTTCTTAGTATTCTGAATATTAAAAGTTTGAGTGGTATTTTTCCCAAGGGCAGGGGCATACCTGATACAGAAGGAAGAAAGTACTGAGTACAGAACAAAATATCAATTTGAGAAGATTTTTTTATTTATATCACACAGACCCTCAATAACCTTTCAACTGATCATTTATGGCCTTGTAGACCTTAACAGGCATTTTGAGACAAGCAAGTGCATGAGGATAACGGGAAGTGGGCAAACCCAACGGATGATGTAAGCAACGTACAAAAACATACAGGGGAAAAAATTCATTCTGATAAATTTAATTTAAAAAATATCTGCTGCATGGTAAAACAAGAGATGTATTGACACAATGATAGCATTAACACTATAGAAAAGTATGGACAGTTACTCAGGGAACTATTACAAAATCCATCCACAAAAGGACAAATTTTGTACCACCCATCCCTCTTCTCTTTTTTTATACAGTGCCGAGGCTCATGGAGGAGCTAGAACACAGACAAATGAGGATGTAACAGAATGAAAGGAACAGTAGCAAGAGGGGCAGGGGGAGAGAGACACTAATAGCACGGTTGAGGGACAAAATAGAGGGAGATTTGGAGAAATAATGGACATGGGGAAGAATGAGAGCTAGGGGGAGGACATAGGGGGTAAACAAACTAGATACAGAAGCAAATTCTCAATCTCAGAAGTGGAAAAAAAAAACTGGCAACCTGGAAAGGGGTGTACTTGGGGAGGATTAACGGGGATAGAAAAGTTGGTGAGGAGGTGAAGAGGTTGGTGAAGGTGAAGTGAAGAAGAGTTGATGTTGGTGAAGAGGTGTCTTGAAGCCCTGGAAAGAAGGGTGAGATTGAAGAGAATGAGGAATTCGGTTTCATGTTCAAGAAAAAAAAAAAGAGGGGAAAATGAGTGGAGGTGAGCACTCGGTCTGGATTTTGGGACATTCATCAAAAGGGGGTGACTGGCAGACTGTGTGCATCCTGCAGAAATCTGGGGGGCAGATCATGGAAAGAGCAGGTGGTAAAAGATCATAAAGGTGGCAGTAGAAGACAGAGAGACCACCGACCTGTCTGTGATGTGAAAGTGATCCATCCCTTTAATTTATCCCCCCTCCTTTTTTGCTTCATATTATTTACCCAATAACTCAATCGTATCCCCATCCAAACCTCCTTTCTCTCCTCCAACCCCATTGTTTCCCCTATTTTCTCTCCATACCATATGGTTCACTTCCAAATCCAAATCAACTGAAGTGCACACCAGAAGTTTCTCAATAAATATATATCACCCTGCTTGTTCCTGAAACATTATACTGCCCTTTGTCATATTTTACATCCACATTTGAAGAACGGCATGCTTGCAAGATGCAGCACCTCCTGCTGGCACTACATTATAACAGCAATTCTTTTTAGTCTATGTGATCGAATATGGCTTGCTCATTTGTGAGTACACTGCATTTTGAACAATTCCATCATGCTCGCTCAACTCGTCCTCGCAGTCTGGTTTACCGGGTTATCTATTTCTATGTCTAACAGGACAGCAGCGAGTGCCCAGTGCAGTGCTCACCGGCCATGAGACCGAGGTCACCTGTGTGGCCGTGTGCGCCGACCTTGGGCTGGTGCTGAGTGGGGAGGCCGGTACGTGCTCTTTTGCAATCTTTTGAACTCCAATCTATGTTTTTATAAAAAATGTTTGTCTTGCCTTTTAAAAAAATTCTCATTCATAAATCTGCAAAAAGCTGCATTTACAAAAGATAAACTGAAAGTTTCACAACGACAACGATGATGCAATTTATCATTTGAAAGGTTTGGAGCATCTTGTTCTTGAATGATTGCTGTATACATTTTCCTTCGTAATAAACCATCTCACGTGGAAGTACACCAATGTCGACTAATGTTTTGTTCTGCATGTGATATATGTACAAGCTCCTCCACGTGCCTAGGATATATGACTAAGCCTATGTGCCTATGTTATGATATGGGTTTTGTTTTTTTTGTTTTTTTTTTGTATAAAAGTTGAGGCTCGTGTAAGAGCTAACACATAAAGCACAAAAACATGAACAGAAAGATATAAAAACATATAATGAATGGAGCAGGAAACAAGAGGGGAAGAGAGAGGGAAGTACACAAGTACAACAACAGTAGAGAACAGGGACATCAGTAGATCTGTGGAAGGGAGAGGGCTGGTGGGGAGAGAAGTTGGTCCATGTTCCTTCCGTTAGTTAAGAAGTGCTCCTTGTAATCATCTCAGACATCATTAAAATAAAGTGATTTTTGTGACATTACAGAGGGCACTTGCCTCTTGCATACAATTGCCGGCGAGCTTCTTCGCACCCTGAAGACCCCCGAGGTTCATCTCCGACCGCAGCTCATGTCACTGACCGTCAGCGGGCCCCTCGTCGTGTGCTACGGCCAATGCCTCATCTGCTGCTACAGTATCAATGGAGAATTGCTTTGTCAAACCAACACGGAGCATTCGACCAAAGTGAGAGCCGACAAGCGTAAAGGAATGATCTTTTTATTCCGAATATAATTTAAATCTCATCTGTGTGATGGCTTTGGATGTGGGTTAAATAAAACCTTCGAATATTCACTTTCCTGTTATTGCCACAAAAAAAGAGACAAATGAACATTTGGCAAATAAAAAAAAAAATTCTGTCCTATTTTATATCAAATTAATTGGAATACCTTCCCAATATCCTCATCTGCTTTTCCCTCATCCTTGTGAACTAAATCCCAATCTTTAAGCTTCTTCATGTGGAAATCAAGTAAGGTTCCCCATTGCTTCTGTTCGTATTATTTTCCTCTATATTTTACCCCTCATTCCAATCCCATCTGGTCGTTGCCCATTTTTTTTTTCCCCAGTCACATATTTTATAACAGATTTATAGCTTTTGAATACTCAGCCCTTTCTCATATCCCAAACTCTTCTCACCCCTGCTGTGTGCAGACATTGGCAGTGAACCATGACGGTGAGTACTTGCTCACAGGGAGTGACGGAGGTGAGGTTGCCGTGTGGCGAACCTGGCACCTCACTCTTCTGCACACATTTCCTATGTGTGATTCGGCGGTGCGGGCACTCGCACTCACCCAGGATCAGAAGTGAGTTGGTGGGAAATTTACCTCCTTTCCATATTCTTTACAGATTTAAACATTAATGAGGGAAGGATGGATCTTATCCAATTTAACTAAACTCATACTTGTTGTAACCTAAGGCCTGTTGTTGGCTTAGCGATTAGGGTGCCAGCTTGGGATCCTAGGATCCTGGGTTTGAATCCCGGTCAATCGCTGAATTAACGCCAGGGTGGTTGATTCAGCCTGTCATCCTTCCGAGGTCGGCAAATTTAGCACCAGTTCACTGGTAATTCCCTCTGTGTCGCAAGAGGCGGCCAACAGGGTTGGTGGCAGGAAGGGCATCCGGCTATAAAACATTGCATCAAAAAGAGGACCACGGTGCCCGATAAAGGCCATCCCCCGCTCTGCGGGGGAAAATGGCCTCTAAAGGTGGTCCTATACCTGTTGTGTCCTACCTCAGTAATACTACTCATTCTGAAAGAAAAACCTCAATCTTCAATCTTTCTCATCCTTCCACTCTTTCCTGGTGTCTCTGTCTAGGGTCATTATCGCTGGGATGGCGACCGGAAGTATCGTCCTCTTTAACATAAACTTCAATCGCTGGCATCATGATTATCAAGAGACCTACTGAGTTGGAACGGCTACGCCACTACGCCCAGTTGGCAGCTACTGACCATGCCATGGGACCGACGACCCCGTAGCATGGTGCAGCAAACCCTGTGCATATATAGCGGTCAATATTTGTACAATGTAAACGTTTTATAGGAGTGGAAAACAATTTATCGGTTGTGAAATGAAGGCCCTCACGGTGTACTACTTTCTTTTCTGCCAGCTAAATGGGGTTTTGACCAAAATCACTTTTTTTGTCGTATGCTTTGTCATGCAAGGTCCCATTATTGCAATTGTGTGTGTGTTGTTAGCATGTTTAAGGGTCTATTGAAAACTATATTTCTGAAAGGGAAATTATTTCTAAATCATCATTACAATGAATATCTATATATTGTATAAATATACTAAATGGTGGCAAAACTATGCAAGAATAAAAAGGAAGTGACAATCACTTTCTCGGTTATGGGGAACCAAAACATTAATGTTTTGTGCTGCTTTTTATTTCGGTGAAAATTGATGTTTTGTGAAGTATATTTCATTGATGGGAGAAAAACTTCCACTGCCTTAAACTACAAACATTACAAACATTACAAACATTCACACCGGTGACGTGACTTTGGCAGACTTTGTGCGTTTACAAGAAACCTTTGCCCGAATGTCATCATTAAGTTATTTCATCGAACAGCTTGTTGGACGTTACGCCAGACGTACAGATTTTACTTGTTTACGAGGACAGTGTCTGTGAAGCACTGCTGTAGTGCTGTATGGTATGGAAAGGCAGGATTACACAAACACAACTTATTTAAATGCTCTTTTGGTAGTTGTTGGCTCGTAGCAATTTTTTCTTTCCGAATTGATTTAACAGAAAATTGACAATTGCAATCGTACTTTTATTCTCGGTGACAATCCAGGTGGTTTCTTCGTAGTCGTCTTCGTTGTTGTCTCCAGCTGCTGGCTGTTTCAAATCGTTGCATCATTTTGCTTTTTCATTTTTGTTTGCCCCACGTGTCAATGCGTTATCGTTCTCACTCACTCACACTATGTGTCGTCAGCAATACTAGAAACAATATCTCTTCGGTGCCTGAGTTAGTCCATCTATTTTATTGTGCTACATCAGGATACACAAATGCCTTAAATGACATTAAATGGAAAGTATGTTTGTACGAATAATACTCTACACATGTGAGATTCATTTGACAGGGTAATGTATGGGTTTAGACAACATGAATGTTTAGTAAGTTATCAGATGTACTCATTTCTTCTGATGCTTTCATGATTTACGTGCATGCCTCAAACAATGGAATTTCGTTACTGCAACATGTTTTGTGCTTTTTGATTTATTTTTTTTTTGGTAAATAAATGTTGCATAACAGTCTGTGCAAACATCGAGTAGATTACAGCATACCAAAGTCAATCAAGGTTATATTAATTTTGGTTGGAATATTTGATGCTGGGATCCCAGGTTTAAATCTCAAACAACAACAACAACAACAGGCATTTTAAGGCCATTTTCCCTGCTAGAGCGGGGGTTAGCCAGGTTTAAATCTCAAAATAATACCGCATTGATTTTTTTGTATAATTTATTGTCCGTATTGACTCTTGTGATCAACGTCTCAATGTCTTCTCCATGATGAAACAAGAATGACTGCACTGTGGTCACAACCTGCGACAAAATACGGTAACGGGCCATTTGTGAAACGTACATTCAAAACACTCTTAAAAGATGAACAGCGTGATTGGGAAACGCACGTTTAATGTGTTATTTAAAAAATTAACTCGATACCTCTCATCCATGGCAGCCTCCACCACAGTTATATCAGAACGAGCTGATTCGTCAGATGGTCACGGAATGTTTAACCCCAATATGGGGCCGTTTAAAAATGGCGTAGCTCTACTTTTCCGGGAAGCACGTACTGTGCATGCTGATGAGCTTGATTAAAGCTTACTAATAATATTTATTCGACATTGATTAGATTTTTCTGGGTCCCTCGCCGTTGAATAACATTCGACCCAAACAAAGCCAATGGAAATCTGATGCAACAAACCCGGAGATTGTACAATCGCCAGAGGCCTACAGGCCTGATGTCTTAGTCCGACTGGAAAACCAAGATGGCGGCCATATTATTTTGTCAGGGTGCCATGATGGGTGGAGTCAAGCATGTGGGTGGGGTCCAGCAGCTGTCTGATCAACAGGTGCACGTTTCAAACATCGACTCCCAACAACAACCACAACACCAACAATAACAACCATGTGGAGCTCTTGTAGGCCTGCTACATGTCGCAGATAAAATGAAAGTGTAAGGACTGCATAGCAAAGGTGACATTGAGCCCTGGCAATGACCGACTTTTTCAATGATATAATAAACACCCCCAGGAACATACCATATAATGGCGTCAAAACTTCGGTGCATTGAAACAACCTCTATAGCAGTTATTATTATTTTTTATTTTTTTATTTTTTTTTGTATACAAGGTCGAGGCTCGTGAAAGAGCTAACATTAATCACACAAAAAGTCAAACCGACACACAAAAAACAAGGGGAGAGGTAGACAAGATGGGGAGAGAGGGGGAAGGACACAAACACAACATTTGAGAGCAGGGACATCGAGAGAACTTTGGGAGGGAGAGGGCTTGGGGGGAGAGGGGAGAAGTATAAAACATATGAACACTGCAAGGACTTCCAGGAAAGAAGTTGGAATTTCAAAAAAGTGTATCTGGGGTGAATTAGCGGGGGTAGAAAATATCAAGCTTTTGAATAGGGGAAGATAAGAGATGGTGGTGAACAGCTGTTTTAAAGACCTGGAGGGAGGAGTGGGATTGAAGGGAGTGGGGGAGTTTGTTCCAGAGGCGGGAGAAAAGGGGAATGAAAGAGTGAAGGTGAGCAGAGAGCCGAGATTTTGGCAGTTTAACCATAAGACGGTTGCTGGCAGATCTTGTGTGACCTGTAGGAATATTAGGGGGACAGAGCACAGAGAGAGCTGGGGGGGCAAGGCCGGAGAGGAATCGGTAGAAGACAGAAAGACCACCAACCTGCCTGCGGTGAGTGAGTGAAAGGCCCTCGGAGGTAGCTTCATCGCGGGAGATTACAATGATTCTGAACGCTTTGGTTTCAACAGCGTGAAGCGGAGCTATGTGTGAGGCAGGATCACCGGCCCAGAGGAGAGATCAGTATTCCATTGAGCTGCGGATGAAAGCCTTGTATGTGGTGAGGAGCTCAGGTGTGCCAAGGAAGGACTTCGCACGACGGAGGATGCCCAGTTGGCGACTGGCTTTGGAGGCCAGATTGGAAATGTGGTTTTCCCAAGAAAGATCATGGCAGATAGTGAGACCCAAAAGCTTGAGCGACAGAACTTCATGGAGAGGATTGTTGAGAAAGTAGATGGGAGGGTTGTCCAGTCGGTCTTTTCAGAGAGACATAGTGAGAGTGTGAGATTTGTCAGGATTGAAAGACATGTTCCACTTGTTTGACCAGTCTGTGATTTTGTCCAGGTCTGCAGAGAGTGAGGAGGCTGCAGAATGCCGATCTGAGGGATGAGGAATGGAGCGGCAGAGTCAATGGGCAATGAGATGATTCATGGTCAATGAGATTAAGGTCAATGAGATTAAGTGCAGTTTAGTATTCAATAATTGCCAACACGTGGGTACTTGCAGCAATACGATGGAGGTGACCATTTTTTGCCACTTCATATCATTGGGCAAGAATATGTACTCAATGCGATATCACAATACACCTCATGTCCGAATACAAAATTTATCATCTTGTACTTTTACAGTCGATACCCTGCCCATTTATGTATGATGAATTACACCACTCATTAATTCCCCTTCTGCCTCCCCCCCTTCACCTGCGGAGCCAACTTCCACATTCTCTTCAATCTCATTCTTCCCTACAGGTCTTTAAGGCAACTGTTCACACCATCTCATATTGTACCCCGGCCAAAACCATGATATTTTATATCCCCGTAAATACTCCCCGCTCCATCATGCCCTCGAACCCCAAACTCACCTCCTTCCAGTTTTTCCTTCCTGAGAGTGTGCTTCTATATCTATCTTGTCTGCCTCCGACCCCCATTCCTCCACACTTCCCTTATTTGTCCAAGTCTCCCGCTATTCTATCCTTCAACCCTGCTCTTGATGTCCACCCCACCCCCAACCCCATCTTTCCACTGTTCTTTTTGTTTTGGTGCATTCTGACCTGTCCAGTATTGTAGCTCTTCCACAACCCTTGACCTTGTATCCAAAAACCCTGTACTTAACCACTGTCAATGCTGTAGCATTACAAGGAACTTCAGCCGAGGAGGAGGCCGCTAACTAAGCCCATCAAGCTTGTGCGATCATGCCATTAACTACCCCCATATCCACACTAATTCTAGATACCTATCTAACTCAGAGGTGTGTGCTTTGTGCAGAGATCAAGTGTCCCTTGAACTCTGCACAAAATACACCCCATTCAACCTCGGGCCTTGCAGTTTCCACATTTTGTCTTTTTTTTTTCTATTTCTGCTTTGAGTGGTTCAGTTCCATTCCGAAGTTGTTGACTGTTGGCTGAAATTGTTGTTTTATTGTGTGCTCATTGTTGTGTCTTGTTGCACATCTGTTTCGTTATGATCTTGTACATTCTGCCTCAGTTTGTATGTAGGCCTCAAACATTAACCGCTTACCCTCACACCCTTTTGTCGTTCTTTCTACCCATCATCTCTTACCATCATTATTCCCACTCTCATTATAACTGACTCTCTCCTTTATACTTTCAAAAAAATACAGTCATGTGAAAAAGTAAGTACACCGCATGTAAAGTTTTGACTTTTTCAACATATTTCAACATACAGCTATTTGATCTTCATTTCAACAATATTGACAGATAAAGGTGATATAATATAAGAAATATCATGAAACATTTACATTTTGTAGTCAATTGTATAATTTAAATAAACATAAATGCAAATTTCGCATGTGGAAAAAGTAAGTACACCCCTAAGTAAGTACATAAAGTAAGTACATCATTCAAATACCTAAAATTAGAATCAGGTGCACCAGCTCAGGTGCAAATGATTCGAACATCGTTAGAGAGGATCTTGGAGGAACCTGTCTTATTTAAACCTCAGACATTTAGTTTGGTTTGCTCTTTGTTGTTGAAGTGTGCGGTGTCACCATGCCGAGATCAAAAGAGCTCTCTGAGGCCTTCAGAAAGAAGGTTATAGATGCCTACTAGTCTGGGAAGGGATTTAAAAAGATCTCCAAACAATTTGAAATCAATCATTCGACTGTCCGGAAGATCATCTACAAGTGGAGAAGATTCCAAACAACTGCCAACTTGTTCAGGCCAGGCCGCCCCAGCAAGTGCAGCCCGAGAGCAGACCGCAAGATGCTGAAAGAAGTCTCTAAGAACCCCAGAATGTCATCACGGGACCTACAGGTAGCTCTTGCCACTGTTGATGTCAAAGTGCACGAGTCTACCATTAGAAAGAGGCTGCACAAATTTTATCTACATGGGAGGTGTGCCAGGAGGAAACCTTTGCTGTCCAGAAAGAGCATCAGGGCAAGACTAAAGTTTGCCAATGAACACCGAGGCAAAGACCAGCACTTCTGGAACAATGTGCTTTGGACAGATGAGTCAAAGGTAGAGCTATTTGGCCACAGTACCAGAAGACATGTTTGGCGAAAACCAAAGACAGCATTTGACCACAAGAACCTGATACCAACTGTAAAGCATGGTGGTGGAAATATTATGGTTTGGGGCAGCTTTGCTGCATCAGGGCCTGGGCAGCTCACCATCATAGAATCCACTATGAATTCCTCATTGTACCAAAGGGTGCTTGAGGATAATTTGAGGCCATCTGTCGGAAAGTTGAAGCTCAACTGAAGGTGGACCTTGCAACATGACAATGACCCTAAACATACCAGTAAATCCACCAAGGAATGGCTGAAAAGAAAGAAATGGAGGGTTCTGGAATGGCCAAGTCAAAGCCCGGGTCTAAATCCCATCGAGATGTTGTGGGGGGATTCGAAACGAGCTGTGCATGCAAGAAACCCCTCAAACATCGCGCAGCTGAAAGAATTCTGCATGGAGGAGTGGGAAAAAATTTCTCCCAGTCGATGTCAGAGACTGGTAGACAGTTATAAGAAACACCTACTTGAGGTTGTTTCTGCCAAAGGGGGCAATACCACCTATTAGAGCCAAGGGTGTACTTACTTTTTCCACATGCGAAATTTGCATTTATGTTTATTTAAATTATACAATGGACTACAAAATGTAAATGTTTCATGATATTTGTTATATTATATCACCTTTATCTATCAATATTGTTGAAATGAAGATCAAATAGCTGTATGTTGAAATATGTTGAAAAAGTCAAAACTTTACATGCGGTGTACTTACTTTTTCACGTGACTGTACAAAATCCCTCTTACCCCATTTTCTGCTTGTTTGGTTGGTTTTGTGTCAATCCTGTTGACCGTGTTTTTGAAAGCTTTTCAACTTCATTCAACACTTTTCCATTCTCATTCAATCCTCATCCCTGCATCACACTCATCCTTTCCAGGCTCATTCCCATCCCCTCCCTTAGGCTGCTGGGCCATTGAAGTTCACGGTTCACGTTTCACGTTTCACGGTTCACGTTCACGTGAACAATCGGACCCTGGGCCATAGGATTTCACGCTTGGCTGTTCACCTGTTCACACGTAGGCCTACAAAATGTACTTGTAAATGAGATCAATTAATACAGACTGAAATGTCAACTAATATTGTATTTTGTAGTGCAGTCAGAACAAAATTAAATATCAATCTTTACATGTTCTATGGCCCCCAGGGAAGAATGATCACTAGCAACAGGAACACATTATTCCAAAATGTCATTGCAAATGACATCAATTAAAACACAATGAAAAGACAAGTAGTACAGGTTTTTGTGTTGCTAATAGCGAATTTGGATTATAAATCTTTACACGTTTCCAACTTCTCACTCTGTCTCTGTCTTTATCACTGTCTCATTCACTCTGTATGTCTGTCTGTCTCTCTCTCTCTCTCTCTCTCTTTCTCTCTCTCACACACACACACACACACTGACACACACACAAACACACATACACACACACACACATTGACACACACACACACACACACAATTAAACAACCACACACACACACTGACACACACACACACATACACACACACATTGACACACACACACACACACACACAATTAAACAAACACACACGCGCACACACCCGAAAACAATAAACCTTAACCTGTCGGTGAATTCAGACGCCCATTCAAGTTCTCCCAAACTTGTGCCTTCTGGTCCTTGTCTTTGTAATCCGCCACACGCGGATCCCACAGCAGGGGCCTTGCTCTCACTAACTCGATCAACTGTTCTCGGTAGTCGTCCATTTTGTTTCGGAAGTTTTGCCCGGATGTCAGTCTAAAAATAATCAGGTCGACCGAGATCTCCGTGTTCACGCATAGAAAAAGTGTGCATGTTCATTCCGCCTTTCACGCGTGAAACGTGACACGTGAAACGTGAAACATGAAAGGCGTTCTATGGCCCAGAGCAAGTCATACTACGTTTGTCCACTTTTCTTTACACGCGTGAACCGTGAAACGTGAACCGTGAACTTCTATGGCCCAGCAGCCTAACTGACCTTTTTCTTCTTCTCAAAAAAGACCAACAAATTAATTTTTATATTGTCACTCATTTAGCTCATTCCTCATGACATTCAGTTCCAAAACGCATTTCACGCATATACAAGGAGCTTTGACACAGTAGTAGGCCATTTGGCCCATCATGCCTATGCTATACCAACCCTAGAAACAATCTCCCATCCACACACATGCTACCTACAAGTCCTGCCAATATCCCAGTGGCCTTCTATCTCTATTGCATCGAGGTATACCCATCTAATTTCAATTTAAACCTATCTGCTCTTTCTGCCGCCACTACCTTTCTGGGGAGACCATTCCATGCATTAACTAATCTCTGATTGAAGGACCCTTACCTTAATACGGTCCGAACTTTCATCTTCATTATTCTTAGACTATGGTCCCTGGTCCTCTCACAGTCTATTCCACTGAAAAACATCTGCACTTATTCTGTCTATATACAACAACACACACAACAGGCATTTTAAGGCCATTTTCCCTGCTGGAGCGGGGGTTAGCCTATATATAGAGTCTATATAGCCTTCATTATCTTAAACATCTCCATCATATCCCCCTCATAACTGCCTCCTTTCTCATGTATGAGGGGCAGTCAATAAATAAGCTTAAAATGTTTTTCACAACTTGTTTATTGCATGTATGTGTGTACCAACTGTTCTTTTTCTATCATAATCTCTATTTATTTCAATGCATTTTTTTCCAGCGCTTTACTAAGGCCTGGATTCCTCTAGAAAATAAAATATATATTTTGGCTGCTTGTGTAGCCATTCGTGCACCGCCTCTTGGACCTCTTCGTCGGATCAGAAAGTGGTTCCACCAAGCACCTCTTTAAGTTGCCCGAAGATGTGGTAATCTGAAGGGGTGAGGTCTGGCGAGTAGGGTGGATGAGGAAGACACTCAAAATGCAGGTCCTCGATTGTTGCAGCTGTAGAGCGGGCAGTATGGGGCCGAGCATTGTCATGCTGCAGCAAAACACCGGTAGTGAGTAGTCCACGACGTTTTGATCTGATTGCTGGTTTCAGATGATTTTAAGGAGGTCGCAGTATGATGCACTGGTGACTGTGGTCCCTCTGGGCATGTAATGCTCGACATGTGGGCCTTGCCTATCCCAGAAGAACGTCAGCATCACTTTTCCAGCGGACGGCTGTGTGCGGAATTTTTTGGGCTTCGGTGAGGTTGAATGGCGCCACTCTTTGCTTGCCCTCTTCATTTCTGGCTGAAAGTAGTGGACACAGCTATCATCCCCAGTCACTACGCGCTGTAAGAAAGCGTCACCTTCTGTTTCGTAACGTCACAAAAGTTCTTCACATGCGTCCACTCACCGTTCTTTCAGTTCGGGTGTGAGTTGTCTTGGCACCCACTTTGCAGACACTTTGCAGAACCCCAGCACGTTGTGAATGATATGGTGTGCTAATGTTCAATTGTTCAATTCGTTTGAATTGTTCAATGGCTAATGTTCAATTCGGAGACCACTTCATCCAGCGTAATGTGACGGTTTTCCCTTAGCACGTGCTCAACTGCAACCATTTCTGGTGTGTGAGGCCGGCCCGAGCGAGCAGCGTCTGCCACACTGGACACTCCACTTTTAAACTTCCTGTCCCAGTCGTACACCTGCTGCAGCGATAAACATGCGTCACCATATTGCATCTTCATTCTGCGATGGATTTCACTGGGATTCACACCCTCACTTCCCAAGAAACGGATGACAGAACGTTGCTCCTCCCTGATGCATGCTTCTAGGGGAGCCGCCATCTTGGAACTGCTCTACTGACGTCATATGCTCAATGTTGGCAGATCTAAAACAGGCAAAACATGACTCTTACCCATAGATATAACACATGTCGTCTACAACTACACACATTACATTCTTGAATTTATATCGCCATTTTAAGGTTACTTATTGACTGGCCCTCATATAAAGCCCTTTCTCCTTCAACCGTTCCTAGTAGCTGTTACCCATCCTCATAGCTGATCCGCATCCTCATAGCTGTTCCTCATCCTCATAGCTGTTCCTCCTCCACATAGGTGTTCTCCTCATCCTCATAGCTGTTCCTCATCCTCGTAGCTGATCCTCATCCTCATAGCTGTTCCTCATCCTCATATAGGTTATGCTATTATGGTTTATTTACTGCAGCAAGGATTGCCAGTAACTGAACTGATTACAGTCCTAACTAGAGCGGCACTCGGTAGAGCGCAAACCTCCACCAGGATGAACAGTTTGTTTTGTATCCCAATGATAGGCCGGATCTGGATTCGGACCTGAGCCAAAATCTAATCGGCTTCTTCTTGTCACTTAACCAACTCGTCCACCAAGTTTAGTAATAACTCGTCCATAACTTTCTTAAATATAATGTTATATATCGTTTTTCGCCCAATCTCTCAATGGTGAAGAATCATTTTGAAATTAAATAATTCTCATATCAGAATCCATACTCAGATCTTCACCAGAATCGAATCGATTCTTCCTTGTCACACACCCAACCTGTCCACCAAGTTTCGTCAAAATCAGTCCACAACTTTTTGAGATGTCCTGCTTTGTATCATATTTGGCCCGATCACTCAAAGGTGAAGAATCACATTTAAAATTCTGCTAGCCGGTTCCGAATCCAGATCTTCACCAAAATCTAATCATTTCGTCCTTATCACAAACGCTACCTGTCGGCCAAATTTCGTCCGAATCCATCCACAACCTTTTGAGATATCTTGTTCACAAACAAGCAAACAGACAGACAGGGGTGAAAACATAACCTCCATCCACCTTTGGTGGCGGAGGTAACTAGAAAGCATCCGAAAGTGCAAAGCCTGTCTGCGTCCGTTTGTATCCAGACATCTTATTCTTCTTGCGTATGCTCAAAATAACGAAAACGGTTTAAAAAAAAAATGGAAATTGATCATTTTATGTACCCTTGACCTTTGAGCTTTAGATCTAAAAAAAAAACAATCAGCTTCTACCTTTTGATTGGTGAACCAAGTCTGTGACCAAATATGCAAATTCTTAAAATTTCAGGTCAATCGGATAAAAATTGACGATTTTATTTCATGCTGGGGTGACCTTTTGACCAAATTATTAATTTTCCTTCTCCATATTCTCATAATACAGCTTTGGTGAAAATGTGATGACAAAACTAAAATGATAAATTGAAATTTCTGGTTAATTGGATGAAAATTGACGATTTTATGTGATGCTGACCATTGATCTTTTGACCAAATTATTAATTTGCCTTCTCCCTATTCTCATAATAAAGCTTTGTTCAAAAATCTGATGACAAAACCCAAATGATAAATTGAAATTTTTGGTTAATTGGATGAAAATAGATTTTAGGTGATGCTGACCTTTGACCTTCTGACAAAATTATTAATTTCCCTTCTCCATATTATCATAATATCGCTTTAGTGAAACTTTCATGACAATAGCTCAAATGGTTAAAAAAAAAAGTTACGGCCCAGACAGACACACACACACACACACACACACACACAAACACACAAACACACACACAAACACACACACACATACACACACACACAAACACACACGCATACACACACAGACACACACACAAACGCATACACACACAGACACACACACAAACACACACACGCATACACACACAGACACACACACAAACACACACACACACACAAACACACACACAAACACACACGCATACACACACAAACACACACAGACACACACACAAACACACACACACAAACACACACACACACACACAAGTGATTGCAAAACCCCGTCTCCTGCTGTGCAAGCGACGGGCGAATTCCAGTCGTCTTCAGATAATAACTGCTTAAAACTCGAGTTAAAACCATCGATGGAACTCCAGTAAAGGGACGCTATTTTTGCCTGGCCAGCCCCACCTGGGATGATGGCAAGGTCACCGGTGATTGACCCCATGAAAGTTGACTCCGTTAAGTTCACTTTCAATTCAGACTGCTGAATTATAATTCCCGAAATCTCAAGATGTCCTGGAAAGTAGTACATCCCAGTAAAACATGATTTGTTTGGCAGTATAATGGATAGGCAGGTACCTGTTATTACAGTGTATGAGAGAATTGCCGTAACTCATTGGGGAAAGTCACTGCCACATTGTATGCATACTTTAGCTTGTCAATGAGCTATTTGCACACCTTCATAAATCAATAGTTCATTTTCCAACATCAATTACATGCATCCATATAAAGCTCTACGATTAAGATTTTATCAAGCAAATATAAGTTATACCCTTTGAACCAACTATTGGACATCGTAATGAATTTGGTATATTTTTATGGTTGTTAAATTTTATCTTATTTTCCCAAACAGGTAAAAGAAAAATAGGGGCAATACACCTGGGCGCTCATCTGGAAAAATAGAGCAGTATACTACACTGACTAAAGGTATTTTAAACCAATTTGAGTGGTTGATAGAAGACAGGGCAGCATGTAGAATCATACTATCATAACCATGGGACTTTAAATAAAATAAAATAAAAAAATACTTATTTTGGGGAGGTAACCCCTACCCCCACCCCCTGTATACCTCCTTCGACCCCGGTTTTTCTAATGCTTTGAACAAACATTGGTACATCACGGTACATCATTGGTACATCGCGGGTGATGAAAGTTGTGATCAAGTTTCGTCAAAATTGTGTGTGTAGTTTCGGAGAAGAGCAAACACCTATTTTAGGGGGTCGAAGCCCCCACAGATCCCCTTAAACCCTGACTTTTTATGCCCTGAACAAACGATGATGCATCACAGGTGATTAGAACACGAGGTGGGTGATGAAGGTCGTGGTCAAGTTCCATCCAAATTGTATGTGTACTTTCTGAGAAGAAAGCAAATACCTATTTTGGGGGGGCAACCTCTCCCTCCCCCACCCCCCCCCCTCCAGCCGACCTCCTTAGGGCCCGATTTTTTTATTGCCCTGAAAAAACTTCGGTACATCACAGGTGATGAAGGTTGTGGTCAAGTTTCATCAAAATAGTGAGTGTAGTTTCAGAGGAAAAAGCAAATTCGTATTTCTGGGGGTCAAACCTGGATCCACTTTGACCCGGTAGACCCCCTTAGACCCCGATTTTTTTAATGCCGTGAACAAACTTTCGTCACAACATAACAAATATCATTTGTGCAAAGTTTGGTCACAATCCCATCAGCGGTTTCGGAGAAGAAGTTGCAAGACTGATGGACGACGAACCATTGCATAAACTCACCGGAACTACGTTCCAGGTGAGCAAAGATCATCAATTTATATATTTAGAAAATAAATTATTTAATTTTACGGCCTCTTTTTTTATAAACCCTGTTTTATGGTAAGTTCAAGTTTTATTTCTAAAAAATCCATTATTTTATTTTTACGATACATTGTGTTGATTTATACCTCACCATAGGCACGTGACCTCCACAACTGCACAAAATAGAATATCTTTGGGACATTCTGAAAGAAAGAACAACTCATCATCACTGAAACACTCCGATGACATCGAACAGGTTGACGGATCATCAGGACGATGAATAACTCTAAATACTCGAATCTTCAATCAAAAAGACTCGTATTGAGACTTTTACGTTTGACTTGTATTGACACCGATGACAGATTAAACTCGGTTATTGAAGCAGCACAAGCTTCATTTTCGTCGTTTTTTTTGCAACTAAATATGCTGCACTGTTTATAGACAGAGAAAGTGTTTCCAGGGTTCACACAAAGTTAAAGAGTATCCCCAACACCTACAGGAATATCAAGATCACCTACTCAAAAAATAGCCATTTGCATACCTTGAATACTCGCTCCAGCCTCTTTATAACATCCATTTGAGCAACTTCGAAATATTTATCAAATTTAATATTGAACTGGTAACCTCAGGAGCTCACCTGCACTCTTTTTTTGCTGAAAAGTGTTTCACATACTACAACTATGTCAGTAAAACAATCTCTCTTCTCTTTTTCTTTAACTTAGAGCTGTGACGTCTTCTGCATTCTCACGTTAGTCAGTCAGTTACTCAAAATCCCTTAACTATCCATTAATGCCTAAATCATGTGTAACCTTAGCATAAAATCACTAACGTGTAGGAACCTCGCACAACTACTACACTCTGAGACAGAAAGTAGTGCAACCTGGTGCCAAGAAATATCCCAGAAAGCCAGACCATTTACTACCTTGAGCAGGAATTTGGAATTTGTTCAGGGTGCCGGTGGTAACTCACACCACCTTTGTAGAAAGACACCATATAGGATCTTTATAACATCCACCGATTAATGCCAGTAGACAGGTCCCCAGCTTAACTTCCGTTTGAGGGACGGCGCACCCATTGATGTAACGCCCTGCCTACATGTGAAGCACCAATCCGACAGCTTATAACCTGCAATCAAACCCAGCCGAGACAGCTCAAAGGATAAGTGTGTGACCTCGACACCATCCTGTCGTATATTTTAACCTTGACTCTCATGTGTATTATATATATATATATATATATATATATATATATATATATATATATATATATATATATATGTACCATATGTGTAAACATACCCCACTACAACAACAACAACATGCATTTTAAGGCCATTTTCCCTGCTAGAGCGGGGGTTAGCCTTGCGGTCCCCATGACAATCTTCTCCATTTTGCCCTATTTTCTGCATCTCTCCTTGTTAACCCCCTTGCCCGCATTTCTTCTTCCACCATCTTTAGCCAAGTCTTTCTCGGTCTTCCCCGTCCTCTACATCCTTCTACATTCATTTCCATCACTCTTCTCAACCAGTCACTTTCATCCTTCCTCAACACATGACCAAACCATCTCAACCTGTTCCTCTTCACAGCATCAATCACAGGCTCTATTCCCATCATCTTTCGCATTTCATCATTTGTCTTCCTCTCTCTCAACGATACTCCGCACATCCACCGAACCATTCGCATTTCCACCCTCTCCAGCCTTCGTTGCTGCTCTGCGTTCATGACCCATGTCTCGCTCCCATAAATCATAACACTTCTCACACATGCAGCATACACCTTTCCCTTCAGCTTCAACGACACTCCCCTCCTCATCAGCACGCCACTCAGTTCCCGAAACTTCTTCCATGCACATCTCACTCGAGCAACCGTTGTCGACTCTGATCCACCTTCTCCCTTCAGCATGTCTCCGACGTAGCAAAATGTTTTCACGCCTTCCAGCTCCACGCCGTCTCCAAGATCCAACTCAACATTTCCTCCATCTGTAGCTCCCTCTGTGCACACCTTACATTTGAATGTAGCTGCCACACTGGTTAATGACCCTCTCAGACCATTACATTTTTGATGAACCCACTCAGCGCACATTCGACATTGAATGGAGTTCACTCCGACACCCTTCCTGCACACAGCACACGGCCACTTCCCAGTTCTTTCCACCTCACCACATGCTTTACCACTTGCCATCACCTTCGTCTTTCCTATAATCACCTTCAGACCTTTTGCCTCCATACATTCCTTCCCTTGTTCATCTTTTCCTTCAGTCCATCCATACTTTCCGCAATCAACACCAGATCATCTGCAGACAACAACTCCCATGGTAAACCCTCCTTTACATTCTGAGCCAGCACCTCCATCACAGCTACAAATAGTAGTGGACTTAGTAGTCAGGTTCACTGTGTTTTTTCGTTCAAAATTTTGGTAGATTAGCAAAACTATACATTTTTGGAATATTCAGAGCATGAGGAATCCAAAAATTAATGTTTACATTTGCGTAGACACCTTTGCGAAAATGACACCCAGGACAGTGATGAAGATCTGTAAAAGCATATTCCTGAACGGTATAGACCTCGTAGATCCTGTGTATAGGACTTATAGTTCAATCTGATACTACCTATAACTTCCTATAACAACCTATAACTTCAAAGGACTTGCAATATCATGTATTATGTAATACAGTTATATCACAAATATAAAGACAATGGTTTCCAATTACCTTTGTTTGTTGCTTTTCTATAATCCTGAGCACTATTTTGAGGCCTTTATTGGATTCCTTGACCGAGAAAACATAGGATTAGCATATTTAATTAAGTCTCTAGGTTGACTAGAAGCCGAGATCGCGCAAAATATGTATTTTATGGCGGCCATTTTCAAAATCCAAAATGGCGGCCATGCAGGTGTCTGTGCAAATGCCAACATTGATTTTCAGATTCTCCATGCTCTGAAGATTCCAAAAATGTACAGGTTTGCTAATCCCAAAATTTTGAAAGAAATTATATTTGTTAACATAGTGAACCTGATTATCTTCATCACTGTCCTGAGTGTCATTTTCGCAAAGGTGTCTACACAAATGTAAACATTAATTTTTGGATTCCTCATGCTCTGAATATTCCAAAAATGTATAGTTTTGCTAATCTACCAAAATTTTTAACGAAATTATATTTGTTAACATAGTGAACCTGACTATAGTACCGACCCCTGATGCACTCCCACCTTCACCTCAAACTCAACACTGTTCCCGTCCTTCGTCCTTACAGCTGTGCGCGCTCTTTTGTACATTGCCATCACTACTCTGATCAACCATTCCTCCACTCCTAACTTCCTCAATGCCCATGTCAATACTTCGTGTGGAACCCTATCGAATGCTTTCTCCAGATCAACAAACCCAAAAAACAACTTCTTCCTCTTCTCCATGTACTTCTCCTGCAACTGCCTCACAATAAAGAGCGCGTCTGTCGTTCCTCTTCCTGGCATAAATCCAAACTGCATTTCGTCGATTTTCACCTTCTTCCTTATCCTCCTCTCCAACACCCTTTCCAATACCTTCATTCCATGCTCCAATAACTTTATCGCTCGGTACAAGCCACACTCCAGTGGGTCACCTTTCCCCTTGTATAGAGGGACGAGGGTACTCAGTTCCCAATCAACTGGAATGCGGCCTTCTTTCACCGCCAGATTACAGATCTCTGTCATTCTCTTCACACCCCAACTTCCTGCTGCCTTCAACATATCTCCCACAACTCCCGTCGGCCCTCCTGCTTTTCTACTCTTCATTGCTTTTATCGCTTCCTCAACTGCCTTCTCAGTTATCTTCTCTGCCGGTCCTAAAACTGGGTTACTCTCTATGTTGCCATCCCATTCATTCTCTGTATTCAACAGCATTTCCATATATCTTTTCCATCTTCCTTTAATTCCATCTGGGTCCACAACGATTTGTCCCACTTCATCCTTCAAGCAACTCACCCCCATCACATCACACCTCTCTTTCGCTATCTGCTTTGCAATCCTGAATACCGCTCTCTGACCCTCTTCTGAATCCAAGCGTTCTCCGAACATTTTCCTACATGCCTCCTGCGCCTTTGCTACCTCTTTCTTTGCAGCCTTCTTGGCTGCCTTATAACTTTCATGCTCTGCTTTTTCTGCTCCCGTACCCTTCGCCTTCTGCCACTCCTTGAACTTCTTCTTCTTCTCGTCAATCCCCTTTCCAACTTCATCATCCCACCACCATGTTTCCGAGTACCTCGGTGGTCCTTTTGTCCATCCACATACCTCACCAACGGCTCCCAACAGACTATCTTTCATTGACATCCAACCACTTTCAAGCTCAACCACATCATCCTCTACCCTACTCAGCCTCTCTTTTAATGCCTCCCTTACTGTCACCTCTTTCAACCTCCACACCTTCATTCTCGGTTGGTACTTCACCCGCCGAGCTCTCCTCGCACCTTTCACCCTTATGTCGCAGACAACCAAGTGGTGCTGTGAAACAGCCTCCTCCCCCGGGATCACCTTTGTGTCCCGGAGGTGCTCCCTATCTCGCCTAAGCACCATCAGGTAGTCAACGGTTGTCGTCGACCCACCTGACGTGTATGTAACAAGCTTATTATCCTCTTTCTGGAACTGAGTATTACAAATCAACAAATCAGCTCCATCAGCAAACTCCAAAATCCTTTCACCTTCTCCATTTCTCACACCATATCCGTAACCCCCATGAACTCCCTCAAAACCGTCCATACTCCTTCCCACATGTCCATTTAGGTCTCCTCCGACCACAACAACTTCCTCATCTTTCACGTTTTCCATCAGCTTCTCTATCGCACACCAGAACTTGTCCTTCTCTTCATCGCTCTGACCAACCTGCGGAGCATATCCCGAGATGACGTTCACCAAGAGCTTTCCAATCATCATTTTCACCATCATCAACCTATCACTCACTCTAGAGTCTAGTCACACTCACCACACTGTCTACAAACTCCTCAGAAAACAGGACACCAACACCATTCACGCCCTCCGGGCACCCTTGCCACACAAACTTGTATTTCTGTCCCTGCCTACCCTTCACCATTCTCACACCACTTCCCTTCCATCTCGTCTCTTGCACACAACATATGTCCACTCTTCTTCTGACCAATACTTCCACCACTTCTCCTGATTTCCCTGTCATTGTCCCGACATTCCATGTCCCAAACCTCAGAAACCGATCTCCACTTCGGGCTGCACCCTGCCCATATGTAGTTGTAATTGTTATGGTTCTCTTTTTGAGGCAATGTTTTTATGGCCGGATGCCCTTCCTGACGCCAACCCTCTTAGTCACCTCCTACGACACGCAGGGATACGGTGTACCTATTCTAAACCAGGGTACACACCGTGTATATATATATATACCTATATATATATATATCTGTGCAGCGTCTGTCCTGTCCTGTGTTGTCTTGTGTTGTCTTGTCATTGAAATACTTTCTCAAACTTTTGTGAAATCGTACCAAACATCTGGTGTGCACATATCTCTCCCGTCGGAATGTCCTAAGGGTATATTTTTTGAAAAAATTTCCAATTTTTTTATTTTTATTTTTGGAATTGTTTTTTGAAAGAAAGAAAATTCACCTTCAATTGTTTATAAATCACGTATATTACAAATACATTTGTGCAAAATAATTGTTTCAATTATGATTGGTTTAAACGATGACAAAACGGCAACTCGGGTACAGTCATTTATCTATATATCTACACGTCTGGGCAGTGTCTGTGTTGTCACTTAACGACTCCCTCAAACTTTTGTTTCCGTGGTTGTGAAGTGTTTTTAATAACGTTGTGGTGGTTTTGAATTACGTGGTGGTGAGGTGTTTTGAATTAGTTGGTGATGAGGTGTTTGGAATTACTTGGTGGTGAGGTGTTTTTAAATGACGTGGTGGTGAGGTGTTTTTAATTTAGTGGCTGAGGTGTTTTTATTACGTGTTTTATGGCTGTGAGGTGTTTTTATTATGTGTTTTATGGCTGTGAGGTGTTTTTATTACGTGTTTTATGGCTGTGAGGTGTTTTTATTACGTGTTTTATGGCTGTGAGGTGTTTTTAATTTCGTGGTGGTGAGGTGTTTTTATTACGTGTTTTATGGCTGTGATGTGTTTTTATTACGTGTTTTATGGCTGTGAGGTGTTTTTATTACGTGTTTTATGGCTGTGAGGTGTTTTTATTATGTGTTTTATGGCTGTGAGGTGTTTTTATTACGTGTTTTATGGCTGTGAGGTGTTTTTATTACGTGTTTTATGGCTGTGAGGTGTTTTTAATTTTGTGGTGGTGAGGTGTTTTTAATTTCGTGGTGGTGAGGTGTTTTTATTATGTGTTTTATGGCTGTGAGGTGTTTTTTTACGTGTTTTATGGCTGTGAGGTGTTTTTATTACGTGTTTTATGGCTGTGAGGTGTTTTTAATTTCGTTGTGGTGAGGTGTTTTTATTACGTGTTTTATGGCTGTGAGGCGTTTTTATTATGTGTTTTATGGCTGTGAGGTGTTTTTATTACGTGTTTTATGGCTGTGAGGTGTTTTTAATTTCGTTGTGGTGAGGCGTTTTTATTACGTGTTTTATGGCTGTGAGGTGTTTTTATTATGTGTTTTATGGCTGTGAGGTGTTTTTAATTTCGTGGTGGTGAGGTGTTTTTAATTTAGTGGCTGTGAGGTGTTTTTATTACGTGTTTTATGGCTGTGAGGTGTTTTTATTACGTGTTTTATGGCTGTGAGGTGTTTTTAATTTCGTGGTGGTGAGGTGTTTTTAATTTAGTGGCTGTGAGGTGTTTTTATTACGTGTTTTATGGCTGTGAGGTGTTTTTATTACGTGTTTTATGGCTGTGAGGTGTTTTTATTACGTGTTTTATGGCTGTGAGGTGTTTTTATTACGTGTTTTATGGCTGTGAGGTGTTTTTAATTTCGTGGTGGTGAGGTGTTTTTATTACGTGTTTCATGGCTGTGAGGTGTTTTTATTACATGTTTTATGGCTGTGAGGTGTTTTTAATTTAGTGGCTGTGAGGTGTTTTTATTACGTGTTTTATGGCTGTGAGGTGTTTTTATTACGTGTTTTATGGCTGTGAGGTGTTTTTATTACGTGTTTTATGGCTGTGAGGTGTTTTTATTACGTGTTTTATGGCTGTGAGGTGTTTTTATTACGTGTTTTATGGCTGTGAGGTGTTTTTATTACGTGTTTTATGGCTGTGAGGTGTTTTTATTACGTGTTTTATGGCTGTGAGGTGTTTTTATTACGTATTTTATGGCTGTGAGGTGTTTTTATTACGTGTTTTATGGCTGTGAGGTGTTTTTATTCCGTGTTTTATGGCTGTGAGGTGTTTTTATTTCGTGTTTTATGGCTGTGAGGTGTTTTTATTACGTGTTTTATGGCTGTGATGTGTTTTTATTACGTGTTTTATGGCTGTGAGGTGTTTTTAATTTCGTGGTGGTGAGGTGTTTTTATTACGTGTTTTATGGCTGTGAGGTGTTTTTATTACGTGTTTTATGGCTGTGAGGTGTTTTTAATTTTGTGGTGGTGAGGTGTTTTTATTACGTGTTTTATGGCTGTGAGGTGTTTTTATTACGTGTTTTATGGCTGTGAGGTGTTTTTATTACGTGTTTTATGGCTGTGAGGTGTTTTTAATTTCGTGGTGTTGAGGTGTTTTTATTACGTGTTTTATGGCTGTGAGGTGTTTTTATTACGTGTTTTATGGCTGTGAGGTGTTTTTATTACGTGTTTCATGGCTGTGAGGTGTTTTTATTACGTGTTTTATGGCTGTGACGTGTTTTTAATTTCGTGGTGGTGAGGTGTTTTTATTATGTGTTTTATGGCTGTGAGGTGTTTTTATTACGTGTTTCATGGCTGGTAGGTGTTTTTATTACGTGTTTCATGGCTGGTAGGTGTTTTTAATTTTGTGGTGGTGAAGTGTTTTTATTACGTGTTTTATGGCTGTGAGGTGTTTTTATTACGTGTTTTATGGCTGTGAGGTGTTTTTATAACGTGTTTTATGGCTGTGAGGTGTTTTTAATTTCGTGGTGGTGAGGTGTTTTTATTACGTGTTTTATGGCTGTGAGGTGTTTTTATTACGTGTTTTATGGCTGTGAGGTGTTTTTATTACGTGTTTTATGGCTGTGAGGTGTTTTTATAACGTGTTTTATGGCTGTGAGGTGTTTTTAATTTCGTGGTGGTGAGGTGTTTTTATTATGTGTTTTATGGCTGTGAGGTGTTTTTATTACGTGTTTTATGGCTGTGAGGTGTTTTTATTACGTGTTTTATGGCTGTGAGGTGTTTTTAATTTCGTTGTGGTGAGGCGTTTTTATTACGTGTTTTATGGCTGTGAGGTGTTTTTATTATGTGTTTTATGGCTGTGAGGTGTTTTTAATTTCGTGGTGGTGAGGTGTTTTTATTACGTGTTTCATGGCTGTGAGGTGTTTTTATTACATGTTTTATGGCTGTGAGGTGTTTTTAATTTAGTGGCTGTGAGGTGTTTTTATTACGTGTTTTATGGCTGTGAGGTGTTTTTATTACGTGTTTTATGGCTGTGAGGTGTTTTTATTACGTGTTTTATGGCTGTGAGGTGTTTTTATTACGTGTTTTATGGCTGTGAGGTGTTTTTATTTTCGTGGTGGTGAGGTGTTTTTATTACGTGTTTCATGGCTGTGAGGTGTTTTTATTACATATTTTATGGCTGTGAGGTGTTTTTAATTTAGTGGCTGTGAGGTGTTTTTATTACGTGTTTTATGGCTGTGAGGTGTTTTTATTACGTGTTTTATGGCTGTGAGGTGTTTTTATTACGTGTTTTATGGCTGTGAGGTGTTTTTATTACGTGTTTTATGGCTGTGAGGTGTTTTTATTACGTGTTTTATGGCTGTGAGGTGTTTTTATTACGTGTTTTATGGCTGTGAGGTGTTTTTATTACATGTTTTATGGCTGTGAGGTGTTTTTATTACGTGTTTTATGGCTGTGAGGTGTTTTTATTATGTGTTTTATGGCTGTGAGGTGTTTTTATTACGTGTTTTATGGCTGTGAGGTGTTTTTATTACGTGTTTTATGGCTGTGAGGTGTTTTTATTACGTGTTTTATGGCTGTGAGGTGTTTTTTATTTCGTGGTGGTGAGGTGTTTTTATTACGTGTTTTATGGCTGTGAGGTGTTTTTATTACGTGTTTTATGACTGTGAGGTGTTTTTAATTTCGTGGTGGTGAGGTGTTTTTATTACGTGTTTTATGGCTGTGAGGTGTTTTTATTACATGTTTTATGGCTGTGAGGTGTTTTTATTACGTGTTTTATGGCTGTGAGGTGTTTTTAATTTCGTGGTGGTGAGGTGTTTTTATTACGTGTTTTATGGCTGTGAGGTGTTTTTATTACGTGTTTTATGGCTGTGAGGTGTTTTTATTACGTGTTTCATGGCTGTGAGGTGTTTTTATTACGTGTTTTATGGCTGTGACGTGTTTTTAATTTCGTGGTGGTGAGGTGTTTTTATTATGTGTTTTATGGCTGTGAGGTGTTTTTATTACGTGTTTCATGGCTGGTAGGTGTTTTTATTACGTGTTTCATGGCTGGTAGGTGTTTTTAATTTTGTGGTGGTGAAGTGTTTTTATTACGTGTTTTATGGCTGTGAGGTGTTTTTATTACGTGTTTTATGGCTGTGAGGTGTTTTTATAACGTGTTTTATGGCTGTGAGGTGTTTTTAATTTCGTGGTGGTGAGGTGTTTTTATTACGTGTTTTATGGCTGTGAGGTGTTTTTATTATGTGTTTTATGGCTGTGAGGTGTTTTTATTACGTGTTTTATGGCTGTGAGGTGTTTTTATTACGTGTTTTATGGCTGTGAGGTGTTTTTATTACGTGTTTTATGGCTGTGAGGTGTTTTTATAACGTGTTTTATGGCTGTGAGGTGTTTTTAATTTCGTGGTGGTGAGGTGTTTTTATTATGTGTTTTATGGCTGTGAGGTGTTTTTATTACGTGTTTTATGGCTGTGAGGTGTTTTTATAACGTGTTTTATGGCTGTGAGGTGTTTTTAATTTCGTTGTGGTGAGGTGTTTTTATTACGTGTTTTATGGCTGTGAGGTGTTTTTATTACGTGTTTTATGGCTGTGAGGTGTTTTTATTACGTGTTTTATGGCTGTGAGGTGTTTTTATTACGTGTTTTATGGCTGTGAGGTGTTTTTATAACGTGTTTTATGGCTGTGAGGTGTTTTTAATTTCGTGGTGGTGAGGTGTTTTTATTACGTGTTTTATGGCTGTGAGGTGTTTTTATTACGTGTTTTATGGCTGTGAGGTGTTTCTATTACGTGTTTTATGACTGTGAGATGTTTTTATAACATGTTTGATGGCTGTGAGGTGTTTTTATTACGTGTTTTATGGCTGTGAGGTGTTTGCAATTTATTGGTGGTGAGGTGTTTTTAATTTTGTGGTGGTGAGGTGTTTTTAATTTTGTGGTGGTGAGGTGTTTTTATTACGTGTTTTATGGATGTGAGGTGTTTTTATTACGTGTTTTATGGCTGTGAGGTGTTTGCAATTTATTGGTGGTGAGGTGTTTTTAATTTTGTGATGGTGAGGTGTTTTTATTACGTGTTTTATGGCTGTGAGGTGTTTGCAATTTATTGGTGGTGAGGTGTTTTTAATTTTGTGGTGGTGAGGTGTTTTTAATTTTGTGATGGTGAGGTGTTTTTATTACGTGTTTTATGGCTGAGGTGTTTTCAATTTCGTGGTGGTGAGGTGTTTTTAATTTCGTGGTGGTGAGGTGTTTTTATTACGTGTTTTATGGCTGTGAGTTGTTTTATATTACTTGGTGGTGAGGTGTTTTGAATTACTTGGTGGTGAGGTGTTTTGAATTACGTGGTGGTGAGGTGTAATCGTCCCAAACTTCAAGTCTTCACCTACCCCTCCCCTATGTATGTGCTGAGGGGTTCTTCTTGAAAAAAAACATTCAACCAAAATCTTCAACCTAAATTGCCTTTTAAAATGTAATATCACAAACACAACAAATACATTTGTGCAAAATAGTTGTTTGTATTATGATTGGTGTAAATCATGACAACACAGCAACTCAGGTGCAGTCATTATCCTCAGCTAAAATAAGCCCGTTCCTCAGTAACGACGCTTGGTGAGGCGAGCGCAGCGAGCCGAGCCAAGCTAGTATATAAACTGTATATATGTATACAGGGTGAGTCAAAATTAGCGCCCGATTTCTGTTTTTTCGGCTGTCAGATTCTTTCTGGGATGTCATGTTGTTAATAATTGTCGGGTATACAACAACAACAACAACAACATGCATTTTAAGGCCATTTTCCCTGCTGGAGCGGGGGTTAGTCTTGCGGTCCCCATGACAATTTCTCCATTTGGCCCTATTTTCTACATCTCTCCTTGTTAACCACCTTGCCCACATTTCTTCTTCCACCGTCCTTAGCCAAGTCTTTCTCGGTCTTCCCCATCCTCTACTTCCTTCTACATTCATTTCCATCACTCTTCTCAACCAGTCACTTTCATCCTTCCTCAACACATGACCAAACCATCTCAACCTGTTCCTCTTCACAGCATCAATCACAGGCTCGATTCCCATCATCTTTCGCAATTCATCATTTGTCTTCCTCTCTCTCAACGATACTCCGCACATCCACCGAACCAATCGCATTTCCACCCTTTCCAGCCTTCGTTGCTGCTCTTCGTTCATTAGCCATGTCTCGCTCCCATAAATCACAACACTTCTCATACATGCAGCATACACCTTTCCCTTCAGCTTCAACGACACTCCCCTCCTCATCAGCAAGCCACTCAGTTCCCGAAACTTCTTCCATGCACATCTCACTCTTGCAACCGTTGCCGAGTCTGATCCACCTTCTCCATTCAGCATGTCTCCGAGGTAGCAAAATGTTTTCACACCTTCCAGCTTCACGCCGTCTCCAAGATCCAACTCAACATTTCCTCCATCTGCAGCTCCCTCTGTGCACACCTTACATTTGAATGTAGCTGCCACATTGGGTAATGACCCTCTCAGACCACTACATTTTTGAAGAACCCACTCAGCACACATTGTACATTGAATGGAGTTCACTCCGACACCCTTCCTGCACACAGCACATGGCCACTTCCCAGTTCTTTCCACCCTGCTAGAGCGGGGGTTAGCCTTGCGGTCCCCATGACAATCTTCTCCATTTTGCCCTATTTTCTGCATCTCTCCTTGTTAACCCCGTTGCCCACATGCTTTACCACTTGCCATCACCTTCGTCTTTCCTATATTCACCTTCAGACCTTTTGTTTCCATACATTCCTTCCACTTGTTCATCTTTTCCTTCAGTCCATCCATACTTTCCGCAATCAACACCAGATCATCTGCATACAACATCTCCCACGGTAAACCCTCCTTTACGTTCTGAGCCAGCACCTCCATCACAGCTACAAATAGTAGTGGACTTAGTACCGACCCCTGATGCACTCCCACCTTCACCTCAAACTCACCACTGTTCCCGTCCTTCGTCCTTACAGCTGTGCGCTCTCTTTTGTACATTGCCATCACTACTCTGATCAACCATTCCTCCACTCCTAACTTCCTCAATGCCCATGTCAATACTTCACGTGGAACCCTATCGAATGCTTTCTCCAGATCAACAAACCCAAGAAACAACTTCTTCCTCTTCTCCATGTACTTCTCCTGCAACTGCCTCACAATAAAGAGCGCGTCTGTCATTTCTCTTCGTGACATAAATCCAAACTGCATTTCGTCGATCTTCACCTTCTTCCTTATCCTCCTCTCCAACACCCTTTCCAATACCTTCATTCCATGCTCCAATAACTTTATCGCTCGGTACAAGCCACACTCCAGATTGTCACCTTTCCCCTTGCATAGAGGGACGAGGGTACTCAGTTCCCAATTCCACTGGAATGCGGCCTTCTTTCACCACCAGATTACAGATCTCTGTCATTCTCTTCACACCCCAACTGCCTGCTGCCTTCAACATGTCTCCCACAACTCCCGTCGGCCCTCCCGCTTTTCTACTCTTCATTGCTTTTATAGCTTCCTCAACTTCCTTCTCAGTTATCTTCTCTGCCGGTCCTAAAACTGGGTTACTCTCTATGTTGCCATCCCATTCATTCTCTGTATTCAACAGCATTTCCATATATCTTTTCCATCTTCCTTTAATTCCATCTGGGTCCAAACTGAGGACATTTGGGTCCTCAGTTTGGCCATGTGGCCAGCTCTAGGAAGAGTCCTGGTTGTTCCAAACTTCTTCCATTTAAGAATTATGGAGGTCACTGTGCTCTTGGGAACCTTCAATGCAGTAGAAAAAATTTTTGTCGGCTTCCCCAGATCTGTGCCTCGACACAATCCTGTCTCTGAGCTCTGCAGGCAGTTCCTTCGACCTCATGGCTTGGTTTTTGCTCTGATGTGCATTTTCAGCTGTGAGACCTTATATAGACAGGTGTGTGCCTTTCCAAATCATGTCCAATCAATTGAATTTACCACAGGTGGACTCCAATCAAGGTGTAGAAACATCTCAAACATGATCAAGAGAAATGGGAGGCACCCAAGCTAAAGTTCAAGTGTCATAGCAAAGGGTATGAATACTTATGTCAATGTGATATTTCAGTTTTTTCTTTTAATAAATTTCCAAAACTTTCTAAAATCCTGTTTTCTCTTTGTCATTATGAGGTATTGAGTGTAGATTGATGGGGGATAAAATGAATTTAAACGATTTCAGCATGAGGCTGCAACATAACAAAATGTGAAAAAAGTGAAGGGGTCGGAATACTTTCTGAATGCACTGTATATACATATATACAGACTTGGCATTTAATATGGAATATTTTTTTTGTGGGGGTGAACTTACTTTTCAAGATGTCTTAGAACCAAAAGTTCATTGGAATTATGTTGAAATTATTATAGATTTTGTTAATGTGACCTTTAAAAGAAACAAAAACCACATTTGACATTTCGAAACAAATAAATTGATCCTTGAAAGTGATGTAAACTGATATCAAACTCAATTCGCGGACAGTACTGTGTTAAACTTCTGTATGTTTTCCAGAAGTATCTCTTTATTTTGCACATTAGCCAAAAATTTTTTTAACAAAAACAAAAGTTAAATCACGACTGGGATTATGGACAGTAAAATTACAGTTCAGTACTTCGTGTAACCCCCACCAGCATTCAGGAGAGCACGTACACGTTGAGGCATGCTGTTCACGAGATTTTCCAAGGTTTGGACAGGAATCGCTTGCCATGCAGTGACAATAGCCTGCTGCAATTCACGCATAAAGGGCGGCTGCTGGTCCAAGTTGTCGATTTGACGCGGTAATTCTTCCCACAAGTTCTCTATCGGATTCATATCCGGGGACATGGTAGGCCACTCCATATGCTCTACACCACGGTCAGCAAGAAAGTGTTGGATCATGCAAACACGATGAGGCCGTGCATTGTCATCTTGGAAGACAAAGTTTACTCGAAAGGCTGCACGAGCAAATGGAAGCAATGTTTCTTCCAGAATGGCCCTGTACTTGAACTGGTTCAGGTTTCCATTCAGAACAACCAGGTCAGTTTTCCCCCTGCATGAAAAGCAGCCCAAACGGTCACCCCACCACAGCCAGCTTGGACTCTTGGCACTATACAATCTTTGTGGTAGGCTTCATGCACTTGTCTGCGTACTCAGACGCGGCCATCTTGACGATAGACCAGAAATCTAGACTCGTCACTGAAGATCATGTGATTCCAGTGTCCTGGCTGCCATTGACAGTGCTCTCTGGCCCACTTCAATCGGCGCTGGCGGTGTTGTCTGGTCAGGCGTAGCTTTCTCAGGGGACGCCTGGCACGATAGCCTGCTTGAACCAGTCGTTGGTTGACTAGCCTTCTGGATACAGGCACATTTGTCAGTTGCTGCCACTCAGCCCTAAGCCGATTAGCTGTCTTGGTATGGCCATTGCGGCCTAACCGGTGCAGCTGGCGATCATCCCTCCTTGTGGTTCTGCGGGGACGTCCTGGCCTCGGTATTGGAGTAGGGACACCCCTCTGAGCATTTCGTTTCAGGATCTTTGACACCTGACCTTGAGTGATGCCATACTGCCGAGCAATAGCACGCTGTTTCATGCCGTAATTTCGTAAAGCCATCACTCCATGACAAACAGCATTGTCGAGTTGACGGACCATCTCCAGAGGAAGCGGCAATAACTTTTGGAGACGTGCAGCAGTTGTTTTCCACTAATACAGAATGCAACAACCCTTATATACCCCATTGTGAAGTCAATCGTCAAATGTACCTGTCCGTACATTTTGCCACGCCACCTGTGATATAATCCTGTTGTTGACTTCTTGCTGCGACAGACAATCAGTGACATGGTTCTTTTAACAAATAAATCACCAAATGTAAAAGAAACTCACCAGATTGATATACTGAGGAAAGAAAGTAAACCCAAGTCAAGAAAAAAAAAATATTCCATATTAAATGCCAAGTCTGTATATACATGATAAATCGAAGCTTTATAATTATAGGCAAGCATCAATGACCTGCTAGACATCGTTTTTTGGTTGTTTGTTTACAGACGCATTTCCAGTTTTTAATGTAAATGTTCATTGAGGTTTTATTTCACAGTTTACAGTTATATAAATTACAATTTTCAAATGCGAAATATCTATTGAGGTTTCTTTTTTAACAGACAATTTTACATTTTTTACGTATATTTAAATTTACGGTTGCTTTTTCTTTTTTCCTTTATGGACAATATTGTCATGTTTATTTCACTGTTTACAGTTATAGAAATTACCATTTTCAAATGCTAATTGTTGATTGAGGTTTTTTTATGGAAGCATTTCCGTTTTTTAATGGAAATTTTCATTGAGGTATTTATTTCACAGTTTAGTTATAGAAATTACAATTTTCAAATGCTAGATGTTGATTGAGGTTTTTTACGGACGCATTTATGGTTTTTTTATGTAAATATTATTTTATGGATGTTTTCCGATTGTTCTGTGACTTGTCCCGGTGTATCAGCTTTGATGTCCGAATTATGCCAAATTTCAGCTTTATACGAAACCTGGAAGTTACTGAACAATATCAGTCAGTCAATCACTCAGTCAGTACGCAGTGGTCAGTGTGTTTAGTTGCTAGAAAGAGAGATATATATATATATTGTTGCTGATATGAGGATTGTGTTTTTTTTTATTGTGTTGTATTGTATAGTAAATTGTTGTAAATATCACCCTCTGTAAAATGTAATGATTCCTTGTAAATACCTCTGTAGTGTGAAGGTTCAAAGGGCGTCTCGGTACTTATTCCATAAACACCACATTGCAGGACACGATAAAACCCTTGTTCAGTAGCTTATATCTTATTATATGTCTTAGGGTAAGGCTGTGTCTCCCATTAATTTAAATACTCCATTGCACCAAGTGAAATAAGAGTAGACCCCCTTTCATTTCATTTCAATGCCCAACTGCATTTTGGGCGGTTTTCTTCAACCACCATTGGCCACGAGGCAGGGTTGGGAAAGAAGGGCGTGTCTCCACCTCGTCATAGAGGGGAGGAGTGAGCCAGCCCCGAACAACCAACCGAGCACGAGGGGTTTGGTTTGAGAGGGCGGAGGAAGAGCGTTTGGGGGAGGTTCGAAAAGGTTGAGGGGCGGGGCCTATATAACCCGCCGCGGGGGTGTCCCTGTCCCCCGAGGAGATGCGCTTTTACTGAGACAAGGAGATGAGTCTGAAAAGAGAGGTCCATGACAAGAGCTGAGTTGATCATCAGGGGTGGTCAGTGGTTGCGTTGAGTGGTTGCGTTGGAGAAAGAGTGGTTGGACAAAAGAAAGAGAGAGGAGAGAACCCGTCACGCCAGACCCCCCACCAGCGCGTCGGCTCCGACCGTGATCCGACCCGTGATCCGACCCGTGATCCGACCCGTGATCCCGCGCACACGACAGGATCGGTGGCATCAGCGGCCGTCGAGGTCCAGCCCGATGTCCCGTGCGGGATCAAGCTCCAGCCAGCTACGTGCCGTCCTCCCCCTCCAGCCACACACCTCCTTCCAGCCAATTCCTATCATCATTCCCCGTGTGAGTCCTCTTTGTTTGTTCTGTCCTGGGTAGTAACTAAGTCTGTATAAGCTAGTAATTTTCACTGTGTCACCTGCGTCTCATGTCCCCTGTAAATAATCGTGACTGCTCTTTTTGCTTATGTGTGTAGATAATAATAAACCCAGTTACTCTTCTGTACGTCTTCTTCCTCTTTGCATTCGGTCGCTTTAGGGTTTTTCCAGATTGAGTAGCTGTGGCGCGATACGGCCAACGTTTGGGTAAATCGGGTGAATCGGGGAAGAACAGTTCGGCCGCGGTTATACCTCCGCTCGGTAAAAATAACATCCTAATCCGCGGACCGTAACAATATTGTTGTGGATATGAGGATTGTGTTTTTTTTGTTTTTATTGATTTATTCTGGACCCTCCTGCCTCCAGTCTGTGTATAAAGGTCAAAGGTCGTTCCGTAGTTATTTCATAAACAATCACGTTAGCCAATCATAGATTTCCTCCTTGTTGACAGTTATTTCCTTATTCTGTGTAGTAGGGTAAGGCCTTGTCTTCCATTAATTGACACTTCATTGCACCGAATTCAAATAGATAGATCCCCTTTCATTCCCAAAGCCCCATTCACAAAGCCTCGATTGCCAACTGCATTCGCCGCCATTGCCATGTGCTCCATGTTCTGTTTGAACAGGAGGGGCGGGGTCGCCGGGAAGAGGCAAGCCCAGGGCGCGCCACGAGGGGCGGGGCTGTTCATCCCCATGCCCAAATAAGGGAACAAGCCCGTAGCTCACCACGAGGGGCGCGCCGTTCGGCGCCATGTCCAAATAAGGAGGCAAGCCCGTGGCATTGCCATATAAGGTCAAAGAGCACGGGGGGAGGGCAGTACCGAAACCGAGGAGGGCGTGTCACACCGGCGCTTGAGGATGAGATATGCGTGCGAAGATCGCGCAACGGCAGATGAGTCCGGAACAAGCACACGACGTCCCCACGGCAGCACGGAGAGCGAACCATTGAGCAAGACTGAGAGAGAGAAACGTGAGGGAGTGCCTGCATTGCGGCAATAGGCCGATACCCTCTAGGCCCTATTGCCGGTCGGTGAGACGCGAGGCTGTGTTTGCCAGGTTTTCGCCTCGACCCCAAAGCGTGGATCGGAGCGCGCGCTTGGAGCCGGACCTCGACGCCTACCATCTGCCTGGACCCTCCTCTGCTGTCCCAAACCATCCATTCCATCCTTCTTGTGTACGTGAGTTTGTTTTGTTTGTCTTGTCCCTGGGTTAAGTAAGGCTGTAATAGGTAAGCTAGAGTTTTCACTGTGTCCTTCTGGTCCGTCCCTCTTTCTGCTTTATTTTCTTATCTTTCCTTCTTCCTTGGTTATTTTGGTCCTGTAAATAGTAATAAATAATAGTAGCATTTCAAACCATTTTGCCTTCGTCTTCCTCTTCTTCACATCCGTGTCGCCTTTGTCTTTTCCACATTGAATATCTGTGGCGCGATTTTGGCCAACGTTCAGGAATCGGGTTAGTCGGGGTAACTGTTCGGGTGCGGCGGCCATCCGCTCGGCCAATTAACATCCTAGCCGCGTCCGTAACAATTGGTGCCAGGAGCGAGAACGGACCTTAAGCGCTTCGGGCGCTCAAATTACGAGTGGGCCGAAATTTGTTTTATAAAATCTTAAATTGAACATCGTGCCATGGATAGTCAAGGCGGCGGGATGCCGGTGGGGGCATTAGAAGAGGTGTTAGGGGTAACCCAGGATCAGAGGGAAGAAATGGAGGAGAGAAATAAGGAGGTGGTTGAGGAGGTATCAGGCGCACAAAATGGCGCCCTCGCGCACATGGTTGTTGCAGCACCAAATTTAGCCGCGCCCATGGTCGCGGCAGCCGAGCCCGAGATGCCAATGAATTTGGACCTGTTTATGAAACAGATGATGGCCTTAATGGTAAAAACAGACGACAATTTCAAAGGGATGGAAAACAGGATGGGAGGCCAAATGAGGGACGAAGCGAGGGCTAATAGTGAGCAAATGAGGGACGAAGCGAGGGCTAATAGTGAGCGAATGAGGAACGAAGCAAGGGCTGATAGTGAGCAAATGAGGAATGAAGCGAGGGCTGATAGTGAGCGATTGAGGGGCCAAATGGGAGCAATGAGGGACAAAGCGAGGGGTACCGGTGAACGGTTAGACAACGGGATAAAAGAGGTAAAGAATGGGTTAACGGGGCTAGAAGATAGGATGGAAGGCAGATTGCGGGAAGTAGGGGAGCAATCCGCCCGGGAAATCAAATGGATGGGGAACCAGATAGAGGAGGTGAAAATCGGGTTAGAAGGTAAACTGGATGCTCAGAGGGATGAATTGGGACAGATGAGGGCGGCATCTACGAAAGAGATGGAGCAGATGGGGGAGGAAATACGACGAGGTGTAAGCGAGGAAGTCTCGGGGGTACGCGAGGAGGTAAAGCAAGGTGAGAAGCGTATGGAGAAAGAGGTGAGGAATAATACGGCTAGGTTACAAGGGGGCATAGAGGACCTGATGCAGGAGGTGGAACAGCTGACGGTGGGACAGACGGAGTTAGTGGAGCAGGTACAAAAGAACACTGCAGTACTAGGAGGGTTAAAGGCGACACAAAAAGAACTAAAAAACGACTTGATAGCGACGAAGAGGGAATGTCAGATGGTATGTGAGGGACTGACAACGAGGTTGGACGAGGTGACAGAAGCAATGGAGACGAAGGACCGGGAGGTGAGGACGCACATAGAAACGGTTAAGGTGGCGTTAGAGGAAGAGATAGAGGAGACACACCGGGAAATAAAAGAGGTGAAGCAGAAATTAGAGGAAGTGGAAGAGGAGGTGAGTGAAATTAAGAAGAGACAGAGGGAAACTAAAAGGGAGATAAAGGAGGAAGTAATGGAATATGTGCAAGGTCGGTGCTCAAATCATGATGGTGTGCTTGCTAACCAAATAAAGAGTTTGCAGGTGGCAAAGGAGGTGCGACGACGAGGTGCCAAGGTGAGTGGCGATATATTCGGAAATGTATATGGTGTGAGGGGATCTTCAGTCGGCTTGGGGGTTGGTTCGGACCCGGGTGTTCGTGAGAGGCCGCTGGTGAAGTGTGTGACAGGTACGGAGTGTGAAGGAGGAGGTGTGTGAGAATGTCCAACTCTGGGGTGTGTGAGGAAAAAGTGCGCACCGAGGAGTGAGTGTGCTGTCGAGAGTGAGTTGGTCGTAGCGTGGGTGCGAGGGGGCACATGGAAGCGCGGGATGGGGAGTGTTACAGAGGATGTAATGAGAGTGCACACCTGTGGTCAGTGTTACAGAGGATGTAACGGAAGCATGCACACCTGTGGTGAGTGTTACGGAGGGTGTAACGGGAGAGTGTGCGCAAAAGGATGCGCGAAAAAGGTGTGTAACGGACGGGTGCATGAGGAAAGAGTGCGCTGTCAAGAGTGAGGGTGAATGTGCGACCGAGAGAGGTGATAAAAGTAGTGAGAGTGACACGGAGCGTGAGTTGGTTGTGGCAGGTGAGAGAGGATGTACACCTGGAATGGAAGGAAGCACACCTGAGATGGTAGAGCGCGTGTGGGAATGCACACTGGAGTTGGTAGTGAGGCACGTGATTGGGTGTGCAAGTGAGAGCACACCTGTGGTTGTCACAGAGGAGGTGACCGAGGAGGGGGCGCGAAGAGGTGTGTTGGTGAGGTGTGCGAACGACGAGTGTGTGCAAAGGTGTGCGGTGGTCAGGTGTGTGACCAAGTCTGTGAGCGGAATGAGTGTACCTGGGTGTGTAAGGGAAGGTGCAATGACAAAGAGCATGGGAACGCCTGGATGTATGAGCAAGGAACCGGTTGCGGGGTGTAAGCATGCAAGTGGAGCATCGACGCTAACCAGGTTAGCGGTTAGAGCGACGTATAGCCGAAGCGGGCCCTCGGTGCGTGCCGGGCAGCTTTGCGTGCCGCAGGGATCCGCGGGGATTGTGACCGCGGTGGTTTCGAAAGAACCGCCGTGCGGGATCCACGCCGGGCCGCGCTTTGAACGGCCGTGTCCGTGCTCCACTAAGCGGAGCGGGCGGCCCGGTAGGAAGGGTCGTCACGACAACCCTTTGTGGTTGAGGCGTTCCGGCAGGGCGAGATCGGGCCATTGGACGGCTCTGTGCCGAGATGGTGCGTGGTATCTCGGCCCGGTTAAACCTCCTTCCCTGCACCGAGTGCTGGACAGATCCAGCCGCCGGCACCAAGAAACCCGCATTCATTGCTCGGCTTTACGAACACGGGCTTTAGAGATGAATTGGCACACCGAGAGGCACTAGTGAGTAGACTGTGATGATGAGGATAGTGTTTTGGAACCCGAAATTAGAAAAACAAAATTTGATGATTGGCAAAGGATTGGCAGAGTGATGATTGGTAATGGTAGAGTGATTGGTAGTGATTGGCTGGAATTTGGTGTGCAAAATTGGTAGTGGAAGAGGCCCGATGTGGTGGGATGGCAACTCTGCTATCTCTCACAGCGGGGGCAAAGGAGCACTAGTCTTATGGGGGTTGGCAGTGAAAACTAGCCCGGGAGGGTTAGGATAATGATAGGGATCTAGAGAAGATGACAATAGGTAACGTTAAGATTAGGTAGTGACAATGATACCGGTAGTGGGGACGCAGGTAGATTAGTTTGGATGATAATGACGTGGTATGTGCTTAGTTTAAAGGGAAGACGGGGAGCACTAAGTTAGCAGGGCAACCGGTAGTGCAGATGATGCCGTGTGTGTGGTTAAAAGGTGTGATTGCACAGGTGTGCAACTACAGGTGAATGGAGAACAGGTGTATGGAATAAATGGTCTGGAGTATAGGGAGTATTGGAATGGATGGTCGTGGAGTGAGTATGGTGGAAACTGTGGAGTGGAGTGGATGGTACGAAGGTGTGGATGGGGGAAAGGAGGATGGACCCCATCACGAATACCTGGGGAGGGTAGTGTAAGAGTTAGGTAGAGGGTACAGGTAAATTGTGGTTGGATATTGGCATCCGTGGTGCGGGTAGTTTCACAGGAGTGTTGTGATTGGTGCATGAGTAAAGTGGAATTGGGTGGGCGTGTGGCTGAATTCGTAGTTATGATCATGGCGCACCATAGTTTCCCCACCTGGTGTCCGGAGTAACCAATTCCCTTGGGGTTCCAACTGCATGCCGGTCCGAATCCCTTGGGAGTTATGCTCGGAACGATGCCAGTTGAAGGCCATGGTCCTTGACCATGACATTACGTCACCAACTCCCTCGGAGCTTCAGCTGCATGCGGCTGCAGTTCCTTGGGGGTTGTGGTAGTTGCGTGACCATTTGTAGTTATGGGCACTCCGCCACTGTTAGAATGTCGGCCAGGTGAGGCCGCAGGTGGGCTCTGGGAGCCGGTAGAGTTGTTGTGGATGGGGCCCGAGGATCCGGAGGACGGACCCGGGTAGCCCAGTGCCAGAGGGCACCGAGGGGTGAGAGAGCCAGGAGGGGCCTTCCCCAGTTAGGGTAGTTGTGTAGTTGTGAGTGGGGCCTGAGGATCCTAGGAGGACCCAGGTAGCCCAATGCCAAGGAGGGCAGTAGAGTGGGGTAAGGGAGCCAGAGGGCCTTCCCCAGTTTAGGAAAGGAGCTAGGCCAGCTCAGGTGGCGACGTTCAGTGGCGGAGGTGCGCAGGTAAGTAAGACCTGCTAGGGGAGCCACACGACTCAGCCCCGAGATTGTGCAAGGGCACAGGGAGTTGCATCGGGGGAGTGAGACCCCAAATTGAGAAGCACCACAGTTTGGTCAATGGGAATTGGTTTTTAGAACCCATAGTGTAAGTTGGCCAATGGATTGGCAGGGAAGACCCTGGGTAGTGTAAAGTGTATTAAAGTCATTTAGCAAGTAGTTAGGATGGAGATCTCCTTGCACCATCTGCATCCACTCACCTGGGGTAACGATGGTACTCCACACCATGCCATGGTTTGTTGGTTTTTATTATTTTGATGCAAATGTTTGGAATGTGAGACGCATCATGACGTGGGTGTGACATTGTGCTGATGTTCCATCTCTTCCTCCTTATGAGGATTGATGATGAATTGGGTGATGGCAAATTTTGGTTAGAGGGATTGTGGTGACGAATTTGGTATAGGAGAGATATGGGGAGACGTGACAGTAGTGACAAATTTGTAAATGTGTAGATGTTGTAAATATGGGGTAAGGGCAAGGGTAGAGTAGGTGACAGGGGGGGTGACGTACGGTAGGGACGAGCTTTTCTCCGCTCCGTCTCCATACGCACCTCGCCTTGCATTGCCTTGTTTGATGTGTACCCTTGAGACCTTACCCCTTGCTCATCTGTCTTTTCCCCCCTTTGTCTCCCACATGAGGACTGTGCGCCACTGGGCGCCGAGGGGAGCGTGCGTGAGTCCACCATTGGGCGCCCGAAACTCTCGCAACCACAGCTGTCTGCATCGATGCACCACCTTATGGACCACATGTCTGTGGCTGAGCACCACTTATGGACCCCATGGGTTGGGGCATGGCCCCTCTGCTGGAACTGGCCATGAAGGCCCGAGATCTTGCTGGCGGACCTTGGTCACAGGGCACCTATGCCCCACAGGTGAACCACACAATAGTCGGCCCTGTGGGCCATAAATAAATAAAGATGGACACGTTTATGCACTTTTATTGCAAATAGGCCGCCAGCAAAGAAGATGACAACATCAGGAAAATAACAATAGCCAGCAGAGGGAGCCGAAGAGCAAGACACCACCAAGGGTTTGTTTAGTTATTTTTATTATTGAACTGCAATGACTGTGCACCGATTGGTGCTTGAGGGTGTATTGGTGCGTTCTGGGTGCTTTCATGGTGCATCGATGCAGGGCAGACTGTCTCCCCCCCAAAAGAACGATCACAGGTCCTGGGTTGCGTTTGGTAAATAAAGTAGAGTCATTGTAAATAATGCGCCCCCACCGAAAGTGTTTAGTTTGAAGACCATTCCGCAATTCGGTTAGCTGTGGCCGTGAATCTGTTAGGCAGGGTGCAATGGAGCAGCGGGACATATTTATCTATGTTTTAAAACTGTCACACTCAGGGTCAGGTTAAATGTAGAGGGAACTACACCTACGTGCCACACTAAAAGTAAGGGTAAGAGGCCCGGGACGTGCCTAAGAGGAGGAGGGTGCAGTGTTGTGGATATGAGGATTGTGTTTTTTTTGTTTTTATTGCTTTATTCTGGACCCTCCTGCCTCCAGTCTGTGTTTAAAGGTCAAAGGTCATTCCGTAGTTATTTCATAAACAATCACGTTGGCCAATCGTAGATTTCCTCCTTGTTGACAGTTATTTCCTTATTCTGTGTAGCAGGGTAAGGCCTTGTCTTCCATTAATTGACACTCCATTGCACCGAATTCAAATAGATAGATCCCCTTTCATTCCTAAAGCCCCATTCACAAAGCCTCGATTGCCAACTGCATTCGCCGCTATTGCCATGTGCTCCGTGCTCTGTTTGAACAGGAGGGGCGGGGTCGCCGGGAAGAGGCAAGCCCAGGGCGCGCCACGAGGGGCGGGGCTGTTCAGCCCCATGCCCATATAAGGGAACAAGCCCGTAGCTCGCCACGAGGGGCGCGCCGTTCGGCGCCATGTCCAAATAAGGAGGCAAGCCCGTGGCATTGCCATATAAGGTCACAGAGCACGGGGGGAGGGCGGTACCGAAACTGAGGAGGGCGTGTCACACCGGCGCTTGAGGATGAGATATGCGTGCGACGATCGCGCAACGGCAGATGAGTCCGGAACAAGCACACGACGTCCCCACGGCAGCACGGAGAGCGAACCATTGAGCAAGACTGAGAGAGAGAAACGTGAGGGAGTGCCTGTATTGCGGCAATAGGCCGATACCCTCTAGGCCCTATTGCCGGTCGGTGTGACGCGAGGCTGTGTTTGCCGGGTTTTCGCCTCGACCCCAAAGCGTGGATCGGAGCGCGCGCTTTGAGCCGGACCTCGACGCCTACCATCTGCCTGGACCCTCCTCTGCTGTCCCAAACCATCCATTCCATCCTTCTTGTGTACGTGAGTTTGTTTTGTTTGTCTTGTCCCTGGGTTAAGTAAGGCTGTAATAGGTAAGCTAGAGTTTTCACTGTGTCCTTCTGGTCCGTCCCTCTTTCTGCTTTATTTTTTTATCTTTCCTTCTTCCTTGGTTATTTTGGTCCTGTAAATAGTAATAAATAATAGTAGCATTTCAAACCTTTTTGCCTTCGTCTTCCTCTTCTTCACATCCGTGTCGCCTTTGTCTTTTCCACATTGAATATCTGTGGCGCGATTTTGGCCAACGTTCAGGAATCGGGTTAGTCGGGGTAACTGTTCAGGTGCGGCGGCCATCCGCTCGGCCAATCAACATCCTAGCCGCGTCCGTAACAATATATATATATATATATATATATATTTATATATATATATATATATATATATATATATATAGATTGTCAAATAAAAGATTTTGTCAAATTTGAGGTTGTCAAACTATATATTGAACAATGAAAAGTTTGTTTCACCCTGGGTGGAAGTCCATTGTACCTTTGTTTACCTGCGCTTCATAATTTGTTCAATGGAGTGGAGATGTCATATCGAAAGTTCAATCACACCTTTTATTGTTTAGAAAGCGTGGTTAATGTAGATTTTTGCACGCAACAACAATTCTCGACTTCGTGGTGCTAATCCGGTTGTTCATTTTCACGTGCAGATTACCTTTGCTCCAGCAGTATCGATCCCAGGGCCTGGGCGACAACAAGCTCAAAGGCCATGTGTTCGGATCAGTTTTTACGACGGCCACCAGCACGGTCAAAGGGCTGTCCGTGCGTAAATCTCCAGGAATTACGGACGAAGGCGCGAATCAAACAAAAGCTGCCGGTGTTCTCCTTTGGCAGGCTCCAAGATGGACGCGCTGCCTCGAATATACATTGAGAAGGAAGGAAGACACAACGTGCGTAATAATTCAACACCCTTGTAAACAAAGCAATGAGGATGGACTTTGCTTGTACTCGGTGCATTGTAGGTTTCCAAACGTAGTGTGTGTAATGTCCTCGAGTATTGGACTATGTGCTAAATAAACACTGCGGGCCCCACTTTGCAGCACACTCATCGACTTTGGCCCTTTGAACGTATTGAACACTGAAGTCACAGAAACACCTCGTTTATATTTGGAGCTCATGACTGTTCGCCGAGTTGCTCTTCTCTATTGATTTGAACTTGATATATATGAGGGGCATATCAAATTTTATATGAACTAGATACTTGTAGTCCAAGATAGATCTTCATGGTCACACGTAGATCTCTTAAGATATAAAAACAATGTTGACCTGTCTTGAACTATTGAGAGTAATAGAACATCGTCGAACACCCCATGTATAAAGTGTTTGTAATTATTTTTACAACGAAATGAAATTGAAAACAAATATAAGTGCATTTTTTTTCATCCGTCCTTTAAAAAAGCCATTGATAAATATGAACTTCACAAACCTGAAATATCATTTGTTCAGAGACTTTGTTAAAGTAAACACAGAGAGATAACTTGTAAATCAGAATGGCACAATAACGTGCTCTTATAGTTCATGAGCCAGACCAGATTTGACGCGCAAAAAGAGTGGCAACACACCTAGTACCTGGAATGTCTAAAAAAACAAAAAATCGCACTCGTTTCCGAAGGTTAAGGTTGTTTGGCATTTTGAATATGAAATAGGCAAAGCCCAGAAACCATCGAAATCCTTTAGAATTACCATTTAGAACCCACTATAATTACCCTTGAGAACCCCTAAAAATTACCCTTTAGAACCCATTAGAATTATCCTTTAGAATGACCCTTTCGATCCCTTTAAAATTACCCTTTACAATTACCTTTGATAACATAAACCTTTATAATTATCCCTTAGAACCCTTTATAATTACCATTTAGAACCATTTAGAATTACTCTCTATAATTACCCTTTAGAACCCTTTGGAATTATCCCTTAGAACCCTTTATAATTACCCTTTAGAACCATTTAGAATTACCCTTTATAATTACCCTTTATAACACTTTAGAATTACCCTTTAGAATTACCCTTTAAAATTACCCTTTAAAATTACCCTTTACAATTACCCTTTGTAACATAAACCTTTAGAATTATCCCTTAGAACCCTTTATAATTACCCTTTAGAACCATTTAGAACTACCCTTTATAATTACCCTTTAGAACCCTTTAGAATTACCCTTTATAATTACCCTTTAAAATTTTACACCCTTTACAATTACCTTTCATAACATACCCCTTTAGAATTATCCCTTAGAACCCTTTATAATTACCCTTTAGAACCATTTAGAATTACTCTTTACAATTACCTTTTAGAACCCTTTAGAATTACCCTTTATAACCCTTTAGAATTAGCCTTTCCAACCCTTTAGAATTACCCTTTATAATTACCCTTTATAATTACCCTTTAAAATTACCCTTTGGATCCATTTAGAATTACCCGTTATAATAACCCTTCAGAACTTTTTAGAATTACCCTTTATAATTACCCTTTATAATTACTCTTTATAATTAACCTTTTTTTTTTTTTTTGTATACAAGATCGAGGCTCGTGAAAGAGCTAACATTAATCACACAAAAAGTCAAACCGACACACAAAACACAAAAAATAAGGGGAGCGGCAGACAAGATGGGGAGAGAGGGGGAAGGACACAAACACAACATTTGAGAGCAGGGACAACGGGAGAAATGTGGGAGGGCGAGGGCTTTGGGGGAGGTGGGAGAGGTATAAAACATGAACACTGCAAGGACTTCCAGGAAAGAAGTTGGAATTTCCAAAAAGTGGATCTGGGGTGAAATTTGCGGGGGTAGAAAACATCAAGGTTTTGGATGGGGGAAGATAAGAGATGGTGGTGAACAGCTGTTTTAAAGACATGGAGGGAGGAGTGGGATTGAAGAGAGTGAGGGAGTTTGTTCCAGAGGCGGGAGAAAAGGGGAATGAAAGAGTGAAGGTGAGCAGGGAGCCAAGATTTTGGCAGTTTAACCATAAGAGGGTTGCTGGCAGATCTTGTGCGACCTGGAGGAATATTTGGGGGACAGAGCACAGAGAGAGCTGGGGGAGCAAGGCCGGAGAGGAGTCGGTAGCAGACAGAAAGACCACCAACCTGCCTGCGGTGAGTGAGTGAAAGGCCCTCGGAGTTAACTTCATTGCAGGAGATTCCAATGATTCTGAAAGCTTTGGTTTAGGTGAAGCCGAGTTAGGTGTGAGGCAGGAGCACCAGCCCAGAGAGGAGCAAGAAAGTATTCCATTGAGCTGCGGATGAAAGCCTTGTATGTGGTGAGGAGCTCAGGTGTGCCAAGGAAGGACTTCACACGACGGAGGATGCCCCGTCCGAGACTGGCTTTGGAGGCCAGCTTGGAAATGTGGTTTTCCCAAGAAAGATCATGGCAGATAGTGAGACCCAAAAGCTTGAGTGACAGAACTTCTTGGAGAGGCTTTGTTGAGAAAGTAGATGGGAGGGTTTTCCAGTCGGTCCTTTCGGAGAGACATTGTAAGAGTGTACGATTTGTCAGGATTGAAAGACATGTTCCACTTGTTTGACCAGTCTGTGATTTTTTTCCAGGTCTGCAGAGAGTGAGGAGGCTGCAGACTGCCGATCTGAGGGATGAGGAATGGAGCGGCAGATAGTGGAGTCATCAGCAAAGTGATAGAGAGGCTTTTCCAGAGAGTCGGAGAGATCATTGATGAAGACCAGAAATAGCACAGGGCCCAGAACACTACCTTGGGGAACTCCAGCCAGAACAGGAAGGGGAGATGAGAGAAATCTATTCAGGGCCACATGTTGCCTTCGACCAGAGAGGAAGTCCACAAGCCATGAGTGGAGGTTTCCATGGATACCATAGGAGGAGAGTTTGGTGAGCAGAGCTGGGTGCCAGACCGTATCGAAGGCACGTGATATGTCAAGTGAGACAGCTCTGATTTCCTGTTTGGCATTGAGGACCTCCATCCATTGTTGAGACAGCAGAAGCAACATGTCCAGAGTAGAATGACCTGGTCTGAATCCAAATTGATGATCAGAGATCAAGCCATTGGAGAAGAGGAAGGATTTGATATCCGAAGAAATGATGGAATCCATGACTTTGCTGATAATTGGAAGTATGCTGATTGGTCTGTAGTTGCAAGGATCTGTTTTTGCACCTTTTTGTGTAAAGCGGTAATGTTTGCTGATTTCCAAGATGCTGGCAGATGACCTTGAGCAAAAGAGAGGGTGAAAAAAAACAGAGAGAGGGTGAGATAGAGCGGCAGAGCAGGATTTTAGGACCCGTGGGCTGATGCCGTCTGGTCCAGTTGCAGAATCAGAGTCGAGGTTTGACAAAAACTTCTCCACCTTATCAGGAGAGAAGGACACAGAGTCCAGGAGCAGTTGCGTTCGACTGGGAAAGGTGGGAACAGGGAGAGATGGGTTTGGGACACAAGATTTTGAGGCAAACACAGAGTTGAGGCATTCAGCTTTGTCACGTGCGGTGTCGACTGTGTAGCCATTTGAGTTAAGGGAGTGGATGGAGGGGGAACAAACACCAGAAACAGATTTGACCAGATGCCACCAGGATTTGGAGGAAGGAGACAGGTTTGAGAGTTCAATCTTGAGTGTGGAGAGATAGTGCTTCCTGGCACTCCTGAGGCTAGACACACACTTGCTTGGTGGAAGGAACTGAGATTGCCTTCAGTTGGATTTGCCTTCCAAGAGGCAAAGGCAAGTTGTTTCAGGGCAACTGCCTCACCACAAGATTCAGTGTACCATGGACGGGAGGAAGGGTAAGACAACTGAAGACGAGATGGGATAAATCTGTGCATGAGAGAGAGCAGTTTGCTTTGGAAGAATTCCCAGGAAGAATTTATGTCAGAGGCAGTAGAGATGGGAGACCAGTCCAGATGATTGATGGCTGCTTGCAGACCGTGCCAGTCAGCCTGAGTGAAATGCCAGACTCGTCGGTGCTGAGGAGGCTCTCTGAGAATGGCCAGAGAGATGTCCACTTTAACAAGCACATGATCAGAAGAACCGATTGGAGCAGAAGAAGAGCAGCAGACATTTGCAGGGAAGTTAGTCAAAACCAAATCCAGAAGAGAAGATACTCCATTGCCTGAGATCCGGGTCGGGAAATTGACAGATTGTGTCAGTCCCAATGAGTCGCAGAAGTCCTTTGCTGAGGTGCCATGGCTGGTGAGAGATGAACCCACACCCAGCCAGCTGGCATGATGACAGTTGAAGTCACCACATATGAGGAAGAGAGAGTTTGGATGAGTTGATAGAAGTTGGTCCATGTTGTCCGACAGCGAAATGTAAATGGAGTCATCACTGTTTGGAGGACGGTACAGAACGCATATGAACAAAAGGTGGGAGCGGAGAGGAAGCCGTAGCCAGAGGTACTCCTGGGGGTGGGGTGGAGAGAGGGCAGTGCAAGGAGAGTGAGGAGGAGAGTTTTTGATAAAGGTAGCCACCCCACCACCAGGACGAGGCTCAGGTCTATCATACCGGAGGAGGGAGTAACCAGGAAGAGATATTAAGGAATCAGAGACATCTTGAAGGAGGAAAGTTTCTGTTAAGCAGATCAAGTCTGGATTGTCAGAAGCAACCTGAATGGAGAGATCAATCAAGTTCTGAGCGAAGGCCCCGGATGTTTGAGGTCCATACCGTTAATGAGGAGAGAGGGGGAGCATCGGGTGCAGGACAGGGGAGGGGAGGGGTACGGTCAGATGAAGGATGAGAGGGGGAGGTCGGAAGAGCAGTTGATAGTGTTGCAGATATTACAGAAGAGTTACAAAAAAGGGAAGGATGAGGAGGACGAAAGGTTTGATGGTTATGGGATGAGGCACAGTGAGGGGTTGTTTGAGGGGGGGCAGAGGCAGGCCAAAGATTGGGGGAGGTGGAGGTATGAGATAGAAGGGAGACGAAGTGGGGAGGAGGCAGCTTTGAGAAGGAGGTAGGAGGAGGGAGAATTTGGGAGAGATGGTTGGGGGGTAGATATGAAGGGGAGGGGTTGGGGGGGGGGAGATTTGGAGGGGAGGGGCAAGGGGGACGTTTAGAAAGTGGATGATTAATGAAAGATGAACATTTATAACAAATTGGGTTTATTGTGATTTTCAAGTTCGTGATCCGTTTAAGAACGATGGAGGAGGGGTGGAATGAATGAGAATGTAGAGCATGTAGTGAGAAATAATTGTAAGAGATTGAATATTTTTTTGAAATGGAATGAGTTGAAGAGGAAATTGAAAGGAGCCTTTTAAATAGGAAGAAAAACAGCATGTTGTAATAAACCACTGAATAAAACATTCCAGGGGAAATTTTAAACATATTTAAACAGAACAGCGAAGAACAATCTTATATTCACAAAAATACCAATGGGGAGAGGGCCTTGATGGATCCTTTATAATTACCCTTTAGAATTACCCTTTATAATTACCCTTCAGAACTTTTTAGAATTACCCTTTATAATTACCCTTTATAATTACGAGTCACTTGAACAGGGCAAAAGGTGCAAGGCAAGGGGACAATGGGGGCAGGGCAAGACAGCGCACGTGGGCAGAGGCAAAAGCACACGAGGAGAAAGGGAAATTGTTTTTTTTGTTTTAGTTTTTGTTTTTTTGGGTGGGGTGGGTGGGGGGTACAACGTTAGACAAAGAGTACATGTTTGGTGAAGTTTGGGGGAGAAGGGAAAATCAAAAACCAAGCAAAACAGCAAAGGAAGGAACAACCTTCGAAGGGGGAGCCTGAGGCTGCAAGGCCTCGCTCGCCACGCGGAAAACAAACGATTAATTTATGAAAGATAAACACCGAGAAACTTCCAAGAGGCACACTATAAGTTCACACACCGAAAGATAAATACAGTTTCGACAAAATACAATTGTGAACAGATTTAACTTTGAAAACGTGGAAACTTTGAAACTTTGAAAACGGAGTGGGACAGCGCACATGGACAGAGGCGCACGATGGACAATCTTTATAACCCTTTAAAATTACCCTTTAGAATTACCCTTTAGAATTACCTTTTATAACCCTTCAGAATTACCCTTTGGAATTACCCTTTAGAATTACCCTTTAAAATTACCCTTTATAACCCTTTAGAATTACCCTTTAGAATTACCCTTTATAATTACCCTTTAGAATTACCCTTTATAATTACTCCTTAGAATTACCCTTCAGAATTACCCTTTAGAATTACCCTTTATAATTACCCTCTATAACCCTTTAGAATTACCCTTAGAATTACCCTTTATAACCCCTTAGAATTACCCTTTAGAATTACCCTTCAGAATTACCCTTTGGAATTACCCTTTAGAATTACCCTTTGGAATTACCCTTTAGAATTACTCTTTAAAATTACCCTTTACAATTAATTACCTTTTGTAACATAACCCTTTATAATTATCCCTTAGAACCCTTTATAATTACCCTTTAGAACCATTTAGAATTACCCTTTATAATTACCCTTTATAACCCTTTAGAATTACCCTTTATAACCCTTTCGAATTACCCTTTCCAACCCTTTAGAATTACCCTTTATAATTACCCTTTAGATCCATTTAGAATTACCCTTTATAATTACCCTTCAGAACTTTTTAGAATTACCCTTTAGAATTACCCTTTATAATTACCCTTTATAATTACCCTTTATAATTACCCTTTATAATTACCCTTTATAACCCTTTAGAATTGCCCTTTATAACTTTTTAGAATTACCCTTTGGAATTACCCATTAGAATTACCCTTTAGAATTACCCGTTAGAATTACCCTTTAGAATTACCCTTTAGATTTACCCGTTCGAATTACCCTTTATAACCCTTTAGAATTACCCTTTAGAATTACCCTTTATAATTACCCTTCAGAATTACCCTTTGGAATTACCCTTTATAATTACCCTTTATAACCCTTTGGAATTACCCTTTCGAATTACCCTTTAGAATTACCTTTTGTAACCCTTCAGAATTACCCTTTAGAATTACCGGTTAGAATTACCCTTTATAACCCTTTAGAATTACCCTTTATAATTACCCTTTAGAATTACCCTTTATAACCCTTTAGAATTACCCTTTAGAATTACCCTTTATAATTACAATTTAGAATTACCCTTTATAATTACTCTTTAGAATTACCCTTCAGAATTACCTTTTAGAATTACCCTTTATTACTTTTTAGAATTACCCTTTAGAATTACCCTTTATAATTACCCTTTCGAATTACCCTTTATAATTACTCTTTAGAATTACCCTTCAGAATTACCCTTTATAATTACCCTTTATAATTACCCTTTATAACCCTTTAGAATTACCCTTTATAATTACCCTTTAGAATTACCCTTTATAACCCCTTAGAATTACCCTTTAGAATTACCCTTTAGAACCCTTTTGAATCCTCTAGAATTACACTTTGAACCCATTAGAATTAAACACGCTGGATTAGAAAGGTTCTTCTTCATTTTTTGTCAGATGGGAGGAAGGACTTAGCCAAATATTAAGCGTTTTCGCCACTTTAAAATGTGATGGATGTCTGGGATCGACAGCTAAACATCTTTTTGGTGGCCATTTTCCAAGATGGCAGCCTATTTGTATTATATCTCAGAAAGTTGGTGTTCATTATGGAATTTGGCACATTATAATGCATGCTATATAAACTATATTTAACTACAACTCAGGATGATTGAGAAAATAGGTCAGAAAAGCAAAACCAAAGCCAAACATGTGAAAAACTACAACCGTGCATGTATGTGCACGTGCAAATCACGACTCACTCACGTGTATGTGCGACGTGTGTGTGTGTGTGTGTGTGTGTGTGTGTGTCTTTGTCATCACGCTACACCTACAGTTCTGGGCCGAATACATCTAGACATGCGAGAGGATCAGCATTACCACAATTAGTGTATAGGGTGTTTTTTTCTTTGCCAGTGGACTTGTGGAGGCAGTATGGTGGGAGGATGCAAATTCTTTATGTAAATGTGTATCGTGTAGCTAGCTGTACAGTATGTATGGTAGCGGTATGGCTGTACCCACAGAGCGGTATGGCTGTACCCACAGAGACTCCCCATGAAGCTCATTAATTAAAAAGCCACTGGAAACATGAAGCACTAGTGCTGATTACCACGACTGGAAAGAGACACAGAACGGGCAAGGCCGACAGCCGCGCCCCGAAGAGCCGTGATTGGGCGAGGAATTTGATTCGCACAAGCCCGGGTAAGATGGGACTTGCTGGTAGGAGCAGAGATGGACTACAAAGAGGTGGCACACGCTGATTGGTGAAGCAGGCACAGATGACGTCAGAGCCTGGGTGATAAAAGAACGCTCTAGCGGACATTTTCTCGCTTGCTTCCTTATCATACTGGATGTCAAAGTGGATGGTCGTGCTTGCTCTCTGCATGGGGAAGCTCATCGTGGGCGGTCATGTTCCGGGACCTTGCTGGCGGTCGTGCAGAGGCAGAGCTGCGGACCGAGGGCTGCGGTTTCACACGCGAGGACGACGAAGACAGGCCCGGCTGGAGGAGCGAGCTACACGACTGCTCGTTTGCTTCGCGTGGGAGGCTTACTATACATCATGCCCACGAGAGCGGCCTAGTGAACGAGGACGTACTGAGGCCTGCTTCCCGCCAAGGCAGAAGCCGCGTCCGGATTGCATGCGCGGGGCCTGACAATTCCTGGCGAGAAACATCAGCTGATTTGAACTTCGTCCTCTACTAAATAACACGTTTTATTTTCCAGTTATTTTATCCCATCGTCTGTTTTTGCGTCTGTTTGTGGGGACGTCCCGTTTAGGATTTTAGTTTTATTTATCGTGCATTTTCTTTGTTGCCGGCATTTTATTAAATAAACCTGTTTATTTTTGTACATTTTAATTCCGTTTCGTGTGAGTTTATATATTACAGGTTTGAGGTCTGCCGGTGGGATCGTGAAGGTAAGCTCCGGGTTCCCCCATCCCTCTTGCTCCCCCACACATATTCTCCGCTGTATTTTTGGTTGAACGCCTCGGTATAACAGCTTGTTCGGCTATCCGTTCCTTGGAAAGATTTTAATTACCAGGAACGAGACATTTGGTGTCAGGAGTAAGAACTAGTGGACACTCAGTGTGTGAACTAGTGGACACACATGTTGAACCTAGTGGACACTCAGTGTCTGAAGATTGCGAGTTTGACACCCACTGGGTGCAAATTGCGCCCAGCATTCAGATTTTAAAAATTTCATCATACCAGGGTGTCCAAATTCTATAGTAAATTGGTGTAGGAAGTGCAACATGGAGTTTTTCGAAAAATTTAAATTGATTTTGTTTTTATGAGGTAAAAATACGCAGGCGGGAGAACTGCTTTTTCACAGCGGATGGCGGAAGCGAGTGAGATGGCCAAGTGGGTTGCGATTCCGAAGAGGATGGAAGCAGGCCGGAGATAGAGGGGTTTGAGAATAGATTTGGAACCTTCCGTGTTCATGAGCGATCGAACGAAGAAGCAGGTCCGATGGATTTCCAGGCCATATGCAAATTGATAGAGGGAATATACAAACGATTGGAAAGTAATATAAAGAGAGAATTGGGGGCTCAATTGGATGCCTGTCATGAACAAATTTAAATGGGGAATGTTTATTAACTGAAAAAGACCTGGAAGGTTATCGGGCTGGTGTGGACGTCACAATGCACCAGCAGGGGGCAGAATTTGGATTTGTGCAGTGCCAGGGCGGTGGTTCAAAGCAACAGGGGGTAAAAACATTGGAGGTCCGTGTAACGGAACTGGACTGGGTAGTTGTGGATGAAGACCTGTCGGAGCCAGAATTGATTGGGGATGATGATGAGAATGAATTGAAACCGGCTGGAGGCCTTGAACAGTATCACCGGGGAGGACATTCATCAAGTCCAAGAGAGTCTGGGAGATGAGGTGAGTCGGTCCGTTGATGAGATTAAAGTGACCGAGGGGACCCTCACCACGAACCACAATTGGGTTCAAGAGGCTCCGAAATTGAATACCCAGTTGGGGGGGTGTTTTGGCCGCGAGCTGGATTCGGACATGGAAGAGTGGGGTGATAGAGTCTTGGAAAAACTTGTCCCCATAGTGAATTTGGAGCAGCTGCGGGGAAGTGCAGAACAACCCGAGGAAGGGGTTGTTATCTGCAGCTGCGGTTATTTGGCACACGAGGCCCAAATTTTTAAAAGGAAATGTAAAATCAAATTTAAATGGGAATTCGATTTGGCACAGCCTTGGTGGGAGTTGGTCCCCAGGTTGTGGGATTTGGACCGGGAGAGGTCATTGGGGTCAGCCTGGTGCAAAGGTTGCCCCTTTCAAAATTGGTTTATGCCAGCCAGCTGGGGGCGAGATTTGTACGTGTGGTCCGACCATTGGTGTCATGGTACGGCCTGGGCCCCACGAAGGTCTGGTGGAGTGTGACGTCCCTTGTCCATCGGGGCGCCGCCAGAGGGGCGTGTCTCAGGCCAGCAGGGTCACCGGACCCTGGTGGGGGTTAAGACCTCCTGGTGGGTCTGAGGTGGTTTCTCACAGGCACCTGCTATGGTGTATAATGAGGACCACTAGGGGGAGGTGTTGTGGGCCGTGCTTTGGTGGCGGCACAACGGACGGCCAACATGGGCCTGATGTGGTGACCACCCGGGCATGCGGCCTGAAAGCCTCTCCCTGAGACTCTGGGACAGCCAGAATGTGGTGACCTGCCATGCTGTGCTGGTCTATGGACGCGGGTCGCACCGCATGGACAGGTATGATATAGCCCACAGGACAACCATTGGAGCATCTGTGGAACATGATGGTGTGACAGTTGTTACAGATTCGTCACTTCCGTTGTGGTGGTTTGCATCCACTGTAAATATTTCTGATTCCATATACTATTATTGCTTTCAAAAGGTTTATTGTCCATGCGCTGTTTTCCAAAGGTAAAAAAGTTAATGTTAAAAGAAACAGGAAACCGGATCAGGAACCGGAGGACGAAGAGAAAGAGGGCAGAGCGAAGGAGTCGGACAAGAAAGCCGAGTTGCTCCGCGTTCTGAAGCGAACGTTGGCGAGCCAGTGTCACTAGCGAACTTTCGGGTTTCCGGGAAAGGGATTCCTACGACAGAGTTGTCATCGCTGTGACTGGTCAACCTGCGTGTCAGGTTTTGCGATCGATTCAGGAGAAAATCATCGCCGTGCCGTGCGCCACGAGACTGGGTCGTCGGCCATTTTGACTCACGCAGGACTTGTGCTTCACTTGCGGTTTCGTCTCTCTTCGACCATCCCCACCGCATTCAGACGTCGATCTGGGGCGTGTGTGTGACGTGGCTTTTTGAAGGTTAATTCGTCCATACCCGAGGGTGTGATCTCTCAGTCGCCTGTAGGGCGCCTTTGGATTTCCCAGGCACCTTGAGGGCGCCTTTGTGCAGCTTCGGCTGTGTGACTGTATTTGCCATCCGCACGGGATTCTGGTTCCCGATTGGACCTCATTCTGGCGATCGCTGGAGCGAATCAATTTCGTCTCGAAGCCGGGCATAAGAGACATTGGGGAATGTTCGTGATTCACTCACTTGGAGCACAGTGAGTTAAATATTACAAAACTGATGGTACCATCATAGGACATATTGATTGTACTTTTGAATACTATTATTGTTGTACTGTTATTCTTGTGTGATCTTAATACAATATTTATTTGTGAATAACAATTGGGGTGGCTTCTCCCTCGATCTTTGACATACAGAATAACACATTTTTCTGCCGCAACTCCTCTCGGGGCTCGGAGGTACACCGTGACCAGGGGGTCGGGGAGGAGCACGTAACAGAAATTGGGGGCTCGTCCAATTGGCTCGGGGGCTCGAAATTGGGTCTTCGTCCGGGATTAAATTCCCTGATAACATTTCGTCCGGGATAGAATGCTCTCTAACATTCTCAGAATTCCCAAATTTTGAATTTTTCTAACATTCCCAAATTGTTCAAAAAATTTGGAAATTTTTGTGTGAAGGTTAATAGGTGCTAACTAATAGTCACCATGGTGTTTGACGCAGAAAAGTTTGCGGCGTCCCCTAATGAGGCACAGTTCCTAGCGTTAAAAAGATCGGAACTCTTGAGATTGGCCAAACATTTTAACGTCCGAGCTCATATGAAGAAAGCAGAGATGCAGACATTGGTGGTAGAATCTCTGGTTGGACAGGGAACATGGACAGAGGTAGCCTTGGATTGGTTACCAGAGGAAAAAGAAAATGTGGAGCTCCGGAAAATGGAGATGCAACTGCAGAGCCAGGAAAGGTTAAAAGAGTTGGAATGGAAAGCCGAGGAGAGAAGAGCAGAGGAAAGCAGAGCTGAAAGAGAACTCTTGGAAAGAAGAGTAGAACAGGAATGAGAACTCGAGGAAAAAAGAGTAGAACAGGAATGAGAAGCCGAGGAGAGAAGAGCAGAGGAAAGGAGAACTGAAAGGGAACTCGAAGAAAGAAGAGAAAAGGAAAGAGCAGAGGAAAGGAGAGCCGAAAGGGAGTTAAAGGAACGTGACATGGAGTATCAGAAGGAAGTTAAACTCAAGGAGCTGGAATTAAGGGGAGAACGGAGAGAAGTCGTATGCATGCCGGCTGATTCGACAACTAGTCAGAACACCTGGGATGTGAGAAGGCATGTGAGGCTGGTTCCACCCTTCAATGAAAAGGAGGTAGCCAAGTTTTTAAAAACATTTTGAGAAAGTGGCTCAAATGCTAAAATGGCCTGTGGGGTCCTGGACTATGTTAGTGCAAAATGTTCTGGTGGGTAAAGCTCAAGATATATTTTCGGCTTTACCGATTGACAAATGTACAGATTATGAGGAAGTGAAGAAAGCCATTCTCAAAGCCTATGAATTGGTCCCTGAAGCTTACCTGCAAAAATTCCGGAATGCCAGGAAGAGGGAGAGTGAGACCCATGTGGAGTTTGCCAGAATGAAGGAAACCATGTTTGATCGGTGGTGTGATTCGAAAGGGATTGGGAAAGACTTCGAATTGTTGCGACAATTGATCTTGGTGGGGGAATTCAAACAGTGTGTCCACGAGGACATTAAAGTACATCTGGAGGAAAAGAAGGTACCAGAGTTGTATGAGGCAACAACCGTGGCAGATGACTATGCCTTGACACACAGGATGGGGTTCCACAAACCTAACTTCCCGCCTAGAGTTCACCAGGGGAGTTATGGTACATCTAGTGCGGAGAACGAATATTCATGGGGGCGGCCTAGAGATGACTATGAGGACAACTCTGATACCGCGACTTTTAGGGATCAGAAGACTACAGTTCCAAGACAGACTTATCTTCTGGGGGGCTTGAGGCAGACCACGAGTTTTCCCGCCGGGCCTACTTGCGCTTTTTGCAAGAAACCTGGACATTTGATGTCCCAATGTTATGCCCTGGAAAGGAAAAATCAGGAGCGGAGTCAGATTAGTACAACTCCGAATGCATTGGCAAATGCGAGAAATCGTCCTTGGAGGACAGTGCCCTGTGAAGGTTCCTATGCCAAAGTTGCGACATCACAGAATGACTTTGCTCAGGAGGGTTACAAACCTTTTATTTCAGAGGGGTTTGTGTCACTGAATGGAGACTTGACTAACCAGAGACCTGTTAGGAGTTAGGGTATTGAGGGACACAGGAGCACATCAATCTTTAATGCTGGAAGCCATTTTGCCATTGTCAGAGAAGACGGCAACTGGTGTGAGTGTTCTTTTACAGGGGGTTGGTGGCTGGGTTAAAGCCCCACTTCATGTCATCCATTTGAAGTCTGATTTGGTGTCAGGACCGGTCACCGTAGGGTTACAAGCCACTCTAGCTGTAGAGGGAATATTTTTTGTTATCAGGAATGATTTGGCCGATGGTCAAGTTTCTGGTAACCCGATGTTTGTTGAAAAGCCTTGCATGGAAAATAACACTGCACAGTTAGAGCAGAAGAATCCGGGTATCTTTCCATCCTGTGCCGCGACTCGTGCTATGGGTAGGAAGCGCTCTGAAGAGAAGAGGAAGGTACTGACGTCATGCTTTGCACAGGCACGTCTTGTCAAGTACCCAAAAACTAAGTGTCAGCACACACAAGTCATGGATGGAGGCAATGTTGGCAAGCTCTTTGTAGGTGGACTGAACTTCAAAACAAGGGAAGTGGTTCTGGACTCTGTCTTCGGCCAATATGGACCACTCTTGGAAGTGCGGCTGATAAAATACAGGGAGACGCAAAAGTCAAGAGGGTTTGGCTTTGTCACGTTTGAAAACACAAAGGATGCCAAAGATGCAGAAAAGGATTTGAATGGCAAGGATTTGGATGTTCGGACCTTAACAGTAGAGAAGGCAGGCCATGGGCATCGAAGGGGCTACGGAGGAAGAAAACGGGGAGGTAGTTTCAGGGGTGGCCATGGCTCCCGGGGTGGGAGTAGTAGTTTTGGTGGTGGCCGCAGTCGAGATTACTATGGAGGCTCCCAGAGTTACGGCAGCTCCCGATGGGATGATTATCAGGGTAGTGGCCGAGAAGGAGACCGCTATTCCCGTGACTACAGCGACAAGTGCTCCAACCATGATTATTATGAAAGTTAGGAAGAGTTTGAAGCACTGAATGCTGCGGAGCAGCCGAGCCAAGATTCCTACACAGATTAACTGTGAACTCCACGTTCCTAAAGGCGTCCATGTAGTGGATACTTCCAGGCCTCACCACCCAACCACCATGAAACCTGGCTCTCAGCTCGGCCTCCCTAAAAAGTGCTGTAGGTTTGCTTGACTTTGGATTTTTGATCACAACCCCTTAACCTTCATTCAAAAAATGAAAAAATCAAAAAAATCACAGGTTGAGGAGATGGAGTTTGGCTTTGCAGGAGTTCGGCTTAGAGATTGAGCATGTAAAGGGCAGGGCGAATGTCGTTGCTGATGCTTTGTCCAGAGTGAACTAACTTTGGAAATCTCTGTGGGTTGTTTGAAGTTTTGTTGCTTTATTTTTGGGAAATATTGATTATCGTGGCTCACGGGAATTGATGATTTGGGTGTGAGTTTACTCATGTTTGTTTGGGAGAGTTTTGCCTACAAAGAAAGTTTTCACTATGTTCAAACTTTCTTTCTTGAGGGGGGGAAGTGTTACGGATTCGTCACTTCCGTTGTGGTGGTTTGCATCCACTGTAAATATTTCTGATTCCATATACTATTATTGCTTTCAAAAGGTTTATTGTCCATGAGCTGTTTTCCAAAGGTAAAAAAGTTAATGTTAAAAGAAACAGGAAACCGGATCGGGAACCGGAGGACGAAGAGAAAGAGGGTGGAGCGAAGGAGTCGGACAAGAAAGCCGAGTTGCTCCGGGTTCTGAAGCGAACGATGGCGAGCCAGAGTCACTAGCGAACTTTCGGGTTTCCGGGAAAGGGATTCCTATGACAGAGTTGTCATCGCTGTGACCGGTCAACCTGCGTGTCAGGTTTTGCGATCGATTCAGGAGAAAATCATCGCCGTGCCGTGCGCCACGAGACCGGGTCGTCGGCCATTTTGACTCACGCAGGACTTGTGCTACGCTCGCGGTTTCGTCTCTTTTTGACCATCTCCACCGCATTCAGACGTCGATCTGGGGCGTGTGTGTGACATGGCTTTTTGAAGGTTAATTCGTCCATACCCGAGGGTGTGATCTCTCAGTCGCCTGTCGGGCGCCTTTGGATTTCCCAGATGCCTTGAGGGCGCCTTTGTGCAGCTTCGGCTGTGTGACTGTATTTGCCATCCGCACGGGATTCTGGTCTCGATTGGACCTCGTTCTGGCGATCGCTGGAGCGAATCAATTTCGTCTCGAAGCTGGGAATATGAGACATTGGGGAATGTTCGTGTTTCACTCACTTGGAGCACAGTGAGTTAAATATTACAAAACTGATGGTACCATCATAGGACATATTGATTGTACTTTTGAATACTATTATTGTTGTACTGTTATTCTTGTGTGATCTTAATACAATATTTGTTTGTGAGTAACAATTGGGGTGGCTTCTCCCTCGATCTTTGACATACAGAATGACACATTTTTCTGCCGTGACGCCTCTCGGGGCTCGGAGGTACACCGTGACCAGGGGGTCGGGGAGGAGCACGTAACACAGTGATCTTCCACAGATGATCTGTTATGATTTGTGGACTCTTGGCTTGGGAAGAGAGCCCTGGGATTGTTGATTGGAAATGTGTAACGAGCCGAGCATATGGGCCATGCCCGGCTGGCAGGTGTATGGAGAAATGCCCTTCTTTGGTGAAAATAGTGAAATGTAAAAAAAAAAGAAATTGGCATGGGTAATCTGAGGATTAAATGCAAATTTTAAGGGTGAATTTTGTGTGAGGCAGTGGTGGTCACTGAAACAAGTGACGCCATTATTGATCCAGGTGTGTTGGATCAAAGTGTTGGAGGCTGGGATAAAAATTTATAGAGTCGCAGAACACAGCCTTCAACTGGCTACGGGGGTGACAGCACCAATATTTGGGACACGGGGTTGTGGGGATGTAGTTGGGTAGTCTGGAGGTCAACATGGTGCTATGGGTGTCTGAGGTGTGTGGACCATGTCTTCTGGATGAGTCCCCTGGTGGAGCATGGCTGTCGGCTAGACCTTGGCTTGGTCAAGTGTGGGTGGGCACTGAGGGCTGCATGTGAGTAGACTGGGGGATGTGAAAGGTGCAGGGGACGTGATGAGGATGCCACACACTGCAACTGTTCCCCCCAGGTCCGAGGTTTTGGGAATGATGGAGTTGGCAGCAGATGCTCACCACATTGGCCAGCTGGGGCCAGTGGAGCTGTGTTCCTCGTGGGGGGTGGGGGGGGGGGGAGCGAAGGGTGGATGGTGGGTCGCACCCTTATGGACACTCATGGGCCATGTTGGCGTTTCGGCTGCTCAGCTGGCCCTTGCACGGTAGAGGGGGCGGAGCTGTCATAGCCAAATCTAGTAGTGTAGTAAAGGTCACCGGAGGAGGCGGATCCACATACCTGCCAGTACAGTGGGATAAAAAGGGAAATTTGGTGAAATGTAATAGGCCCAATGGGATAAATTTTGGGATTTTGTAGGGTGGATGGCACTTTTGGACCCGACCAACCTGCAACTGCCTGTATATCAAGGTAAGGTAAGGACTTGATGTGTACTGTCACAGGCTTCAGTACTTACTCATCAATTGGGACATGAGTAATTGGAATAGGGTCAGAGTGGTGGCATGGCCGGTGAGGGGATTGGTGTGTGTGCCACAAAGTGTCTTGTGGGTGGCGTATGTTTATGTGTCCAGGTTTTGTGTTTTTGTGTGGTTGTGCGGTTGGAGATTGAATTGTGGTTGAAATGTGTTTGGAATTGAAATGTGTTTTACAATGTGAATGGGAATTTCACATGTAAGCAGGTCATGGCAGCATCTTTTTGGGTGACATACTTTATTACCCTGCTCTCACAAAGCAAAAATCTGGGTTAAGCAATCGGGTACGTACGTGTGCTGTATGTGTGCCGTGTGCCGTACGTGTGCCGTGTGCCATACGTTTGCCGTGTCTGCATTTTTAAATTGATTTTCTCGGCAACCGTTGGTCCGATTGACACGAAATTTTACCATAGGAGTGCCTCCGCCTGTAGAAATTTTTTTGTTCATAATTATGACGTCATAGGTCACGTGATACAGACGCCATCTTGGAAAAACGTTACACCTTTATATCTGCCAAACTGCTCAATGGGGAAAAAATGGAAACGTGACTCATTGTCAAGTACTCCCCATGGGGAATAATATATGTTGATGATGTCAACGGTGCCTTAATTATGACGTCACAATTGGCCAAGTACAACGCTTGATTCGATCAGTATGAATTTTTTTCTTTGCAATTCTTGGTCCGATTGACACAAAATTTTCATCATAGGAGGGCCTCCTGTAGAATATTTTCTGATGATTATGACGTCATAGGTAACGTGGTACAGGCGCCATCTTTGAAAAACTTTGCACCTCTATATCTCTGAAACCACTCCATGGAAAAAATTGAGACCTGGCTCATTGTCAACTACTCCCCATGGGGAATAAGATATGTTCATTATGACGTCGTTATGACGTAATTATTCGACAAATACAACACTTATCCATCCGATCATTCTTTTTTTTTTTCAGCAACTGTTGGTCTGATAGACACGAAATTTTCACCATAGGAGCACCTCCTCCTTTATAATATTTTAATGATAATCATGACGTCATAGGTCATGTGTTACAGGCGCCATCTTGGAAAAACCGAAACACGTTGCACCTCTACATCTCCAAAACCGCTCTATGGAAAAAATTGAAACGTGGCTCATTGTAAATAACTCCATATGGGGAATAGGTGCTGTTAACGATGACGTCATTGGTGCCATAATTATGACATCATAATTCGACAGGGACAACGCTTAGTCTGAGCAGTTTGAAATTTATTGAGCATGATCTATGCAACAATTATATTAGAGAATATAAATTTATGATGTCATGGCTCACGTGGTATGGCAGCCATATTGGATCAAAAATAAAAGAAACGTTCAAAAACAAAAGAGTTGGCTCACACCAAGTTGACCGCGCAGGGTAAGTATTCTATGAATACCATCTAGTTGGAAATATGTGGTTGAGAATTGAATGGCAGCGGGGGAGGAAATGTTTTGTGGATTTTGAGGGTGGGGAAGGTGTGTGTGTCCGCAGGTATGTATCAAGCTCTGGAGGAGCGGTGACTGCGGCCGCTTCTGCAGTAATTGCCCCCGGCAGCCAGTGGTGCCTGGAAATTGGGAGCCCGTCAGCGGGGGGGGGGGGGCTTTTTGGGCACCCTGCGGTATGGAGAGACCCTCGGTGACCCGTGAGGCTGTGGAGAGACCTCCCTGGTGGGACAACAGCATAAGAAGCTGTTTGTCTGTCAAGGGGCCAAGAGTTAAAGGGGGGGGGGGTGGGATGAGGAAGTCGTGAGTCGGGCAACTTGTTTGTAGACTACGGGCACCACAGCCTAAAGCGCCCCCACCATCTTGCTTGTACGGTACCTCCCCGCTGCCTAGTTGAAATCCACACACATGTGTAATGACATCTATGACATGGTCTAGCAGGGGGGGTGAAATACGTGCTTTGATGATTTTGTGCTTTGATTTATATATTTTTGAAATGTGTGTGAATGGTAATGGGATTCGTGTGAGTGAATGGGGGAGAAATCCACCGAGCCATGTCAATCACCTGTAACACTAGGACAGGGCCCGTGGAAATCTGGGGCACATTGGGATGGCCCCGCAGGTAACGATGGGTATTGTGGCATCCACCGGGGGACGTGGTCTGCAGGAAGGGGTTGTACAAATGTTTTATTGAATTTTGCATCTTTGGTTAAGGTTGTGTTTAAGGTAGTTGTTTTGTGTGTTTTGATATTTTTCTTCCTGCCCCAGGAATTAGGAGCGAGGAATCAGGTTTGTACATATTTTAATTATTGCTTAATGGGGCATAACGTCAAGGAGAATAGGTACAGTGCATTCGGAAAGTATTCAGACCCCTTCACTTTTTTCACATTTTGTTTTGTTGCAGCCTTATGCTGAAATCGTTTAAATTCATTTTTTCCCTCATCAATCTACACTCAATACCCCATAATGACAAAGAGAAAACAGGATTTTAGAAAGTTTTGGAAATTTATTAAAAAGAAAAAACTGAAATATCACATTGACATAAGTATTCAGACCCTTTGCGATGACACTTGAAATTTAGCTCAGGTGCCTCCCATTTCTCTTGATCATCTTTGGGATGTTTCTACACCTTGATTGGAGTCCGCCTGTGGTAAATTCAATTGATTGGACATGATTTGGAAAGGCACACACCTGTCTATGTAAGGTCTCACAGCTGACAATGCATATCAGAGCAAAAACCAAGCCATGAGGTCGAAGGAACTGCCTGCAGAGCTCAGAGACAGGATTGCGTCGAGGCACAGATCTGGGGAAGCCTACAAAAAAATCTCTGCTGCATTGAAGGTTCCCAAGAGCACAGTGGCCTCCATCTATCTATAATTCCAGTAATCTCTGTGTGTTTGTTTGTACGTTTGTACGTTTGTTTGTTTGTCTGTGACCGCTGTTTCTCGACAACCACGGGTCCGATATACTTTAAACTTGCCAGGTATATTGCTGGGGACCCGAGGATGTGCCTTTTCAAGGTTTCATATTAATCGGACAATTACTTACCGAGCTATGTCCAAAAAACGATTCAACCAATCAGAGAGCAGCGAGCTATCGCGTGTGCCGAACGTGGCGGACACACTCTGCCTCGGATGGCACATTTGAGAGCGTATTCATTTATTTCACGTTTGCAAACTATGTTGGCGCTATGTTGGCGTTAAACTATGTTTTAAAACTAATAAAAACCATTTCATGTAAATAGAGGGGGGGGGGGGGATTGTCACTGTAAGTGTACTCGCACGAGCAGATGGCGGAAGTGCCTGACCGCCAAGTGAAGTCCGAGCAACTCGCGGTCGAAGGTACTGTAACGGCGTTCGGGCGGGCGAAGCTGCCGGCTAAAGAACGCCAGCGGTTGCCAAGCTCCGTTTTAAAACTAATTAAAACCCCGGGGGGATTGTCACTGTACTCGCAAGCCGTTCGCCGTTCGCTTTGGCGTTGCGAATGGACCAAAACATTTCATGGACCAAACCATTTCATGTAAAGCGTTCGCCGTTCGCTTTGGCGTTGCGAATGGACCAAAACATTTCATGAACCAAACCATTTCATGTAAATAGAGGGGGGGATATAATTTTAGATATAGATATAGTACGGGCATGCCCTAGTAATTCTTAAATGGAAGAAGTTTGGAACAACCAGGACTCTTCCTAGAGCTGGCCGCCCGGCCAAACTGAGCAATCGGGGGAGAAGGGCCTTGGTAAGAGGTGACCAAGAACCCGATGGTCACTCTGGCTGAGCTCCAGAGATCCTGTGTGGAGATGGGAGAAACTTCCAGAAGGACAACCATCACTGCAACACTCCACCGATCTGGGATTTATGGCAGAATGGCCATACGGAAGCCTTTCCTTAGTGAAAGACACATGAAAGGCCACAGAATCTTGTTTTTCACAGTCTGAGAGTCCTTTTGGTGCTTTTTTGCAAACACGTTTTATTTTCCAGTTATTTTATCCCATCGTCTGTTTTCGAGTCTGTGGGGACGTCCCGTTTGGGATTTTAGTTTTATTTATCGCATATTTTCTTTGTTACCGGCATTTTATTAAATAAACCTGTTTATTTTTGTACATTTTAATTCCGTTTCGTGTGAGTTTATTTATTACAGGTTCGGGGTCTGCCGGTGGGATCGTGAAGGTAAGGCTCCGGTTTCCTCCCTCACTCTTGCTGCCCCACGCGTATTCTCCTCTGTATTTTTGTTTTAATGCCTCGGAGTAACAGCTTGTTCGGCTATCTGTTCCGAACAGATTTTAAAGATTCTGTTCCGGAAACATTTTAATTACCAGGAACGCGACCGCCCCTTTAGGGGTCTACAGGGGGTGGGGGAAGGGGTTGTCCCCCAAAATAGGTATTTGCTTTCTTCTCAGAAACTACACACACAATTTAGATGAAACTTGACCACAACCTTAATCACACATGATGTACCAATGTTTGTTCAAGGCATTAGAAAAATTGGGGTCTTAGGAGGTATATGGGGTTGGGGGAGGAGGGGGCATTGCCCCCCCCAATAGGTATTTTTTTGTTTGTTTGTTTAAAGTCTTATGATTTTGTTAGTATGATTCCACATGCTGCCCTGTCTTCTAGCAGCCATTGAAATTGGTTTAATATACCTTTAGTCTGTGCAGTGTCCTGTTTATTCTACCAGGTGAGCGCCAGACGTGTTGCCCCAATGTATATTTTTCTGTACTATGTTTATATGCCATGGACTTAATAAGTGAACATCGTATACAATTATTGCTCCTGGTTGTGTATGTAAAATCAAAACAATCCTTCCCTCTTTGCTCTCAATTCCTACACTTCAATATTGTCTCTCTTGGATTACAAGAATGACTTCATGATATTTATACCCGACATGAAACAGATTATACCCTAAATTGATTGGACAGTAGATTGGGGTTTAGGACGTCTGTCGGGGCAAGATGAACAATACAAACGGAATCCTCGTTACCTGTGCCTGCTCATTGGGTTTTCTAGTCGTTCCTAAATAGCAGGACGGGTGTGATTAATGGCGAGACCTCAAAACGATCCATCAGGCCTGACGGCCATCAACCTGCTGCGGTGAGATACAGGGACCTCATAACATTTTGGCCAGTCTATCTGTGTCTCTCTTTTCCTCTCTCTCTCTCTCTCTCCCTCTCCCTCTCCCTCTTCCTCTTCCTCTTCCTCTTTCTCTCTTCCTCTCTCTCTCTCTCTTCCTCTCTATACATCTTCCTGTCTCTATCTCTCTCTCTCTCTTCCTGTCTCCCTCTTCCTCTCCATCTCTCTTCCTGTCTCCCTCTTCCTCTCCATCTCTCTTCCTGTCTCCCTCTCTTCCTTTCTATACTTCTTCCTTTCCATACCTCTTCCTCTCTCACTCTTCGTGTCTCTCCCTCTTCCTATCTCTCTTCTTCTTCTTCTTCTTCTTCTTCTTCTCTCTCTCTGTCTCTCTCTCTCTCTCTCTCTCTCTCTCTCTCCCTCTTCATGTCTCTCTCCCTTCCTGTCTATACCTCTTCCTGTCTATACCTCTTCCTGTCTATACCTCTTCCTCTCTCCCTCTGCACCAGTTGCCTGTTGTGTCGCTCAATATATGCTAAACAAGGGCACTGACCGGTATGTACAAGACCGTTTATTCGAGGCACGGATCCACCAGCATATCTCTGACACTGCCAAGAGGGCACTCTCATCTCTGCGACAATCCCCTCCTGCTTACATCATCATCATCCCTTCCCAGCAATCCCTAAACATCCGGCAATTCAACAACAACAACAACAACAACAACCGCAAACTCGGAAATAATCAAGCACGTAAGAAAGAACCCAACAACGCCCCACTCACTTCCTTTGCTAAATTACCAGCCAATATCACAAAAAGCTTTCTCGCTCTTCTTCGTCCCATCTCCCACCTTTACCTTTCTCTTCCTCAGCATTTTATTGGGCTTCGGAAGAAAAACTCTGTACCCGATGTTCTTTCCTTTCTTCTTACCAAAACGAACTTACTGAACGTTCACGTAAAATTCGAGTTGCATCATCACCATGAACTAAGGCAATGCACTCTGTGGGTCTTTATATGGACACGTACCACAAATATCCAGCTTTGCTCTTTAATAAATACATTATTGTCGGTGTAGGTACTCTGACCTATCAAGATGCTCATGATCCTGGGTCGATGTTATGCACCAAGCTTACAAAACCACACAAACTGGGTTTTTTTATGCCTCCGCCGACAAAGTCGCCGGAGGCATTACGTTTTCGGGTTGTCTGTACGTGCGTCCGTCCGTCCGGGCTAAATCTCGTTTTTCTCAGCAACCACATGTCCGATTGAGACGAAACTTTCAGGGTAGGAGTGACACCCATGCAGAATGTTTTTTATGACAATTGTGACGTCATAGGTCACGTAGTATGGCAGCCATCTTGGAATGAAAGCAAAGAATTAAAAAATATTTCATGAAAACTGCTAAATGGAAAAATTTGAAACTTGACACATTGTCAAGTACTGCCAATGGGGACCAAAAGCTTGATAATGATAACATCACAGGTGAAGTGGTATACCAGCCAAAAATGTTTTAATCGAATTCCTTATCCTAAAAATCTGAAATTGCCCTCAAAATCACCCCCATTTTTGGTAGACTGCCGACCAAGGCTAACGAGCTCAACCCACCCGGGTTTGAGATCGGAGTTTTCCTTCACCTAGACAGACTTCCCGCCAAGGCTAACAAGTTCCACCTACCCGGAAAGCCTGGTTTTAAGGCGCCAGACTTCCGCCTTTCACACCTCCACATTTAGTTAAAAACAGGGATCAGCACGAAAAGCCACGCGGTAGGAGTTTGATTAGGAGAGGCTATCTGAGGCGCAGACCATATGCGATATTTTATGGATGAGGAGTTGCTCAGTTCTCCACCACCATCCCGTTCATTCCTAACCCTTTGACCCACCAAACCAGTCACTTGATTGAACCAGTCACTTGATTTTGGTACAATTTCACTTTCAGTAATGACCAGATGTATTAGAGCCCAAGGTGCTTTCCTTATCCCTCAAAAACAATCAACATCCTCCACTGTCATATCCTATCAGAAGGTGATCCCCTCAAACTCCTCAATCTGACCATAAGCCATAATTGAGCATGGATCAAACATATTACAATTAACATGGATGGGGTCGATTTAAAAGGTGAATGGAGCATACTTCAATTAGCCTGGATGGAGTCAATTTTCAAAGGTGGATGGAGCATATTTCCATTAACATGGATGGAGTCAATTTCAAAAGTGATGGAGCATATTTCCATTAGCATTGATGGAGTCCATTAAAAAGGTGGATGGAGCATATTTAAATTAACATGGATGGAGTCCATTTCAAAAGTGATGGAGCATATTTCCATTAGCATTGATGGAGTCCATTTAAAAAGTGGATGGAGCATATTTCAATTAAAATGGATGGAGTTCATTTCAAAGGTGATGGAGCATATTTCCATTAACATTAATGGAGTCCATTTAAAAGGTGGATGGAGCATATTTCAATTAACATGGATGGAGTTCATTTCAAAAGTGATGGAGCATATTTCCATTAGCATTGATGGAGTCCATTAAAAAGGTGGATGGAGCATATTTCAATTAACATGGATGGAGTTCATTTCAAAGGTGATGGAGCATATTTCAATTAACATGGATGGAGTTCATTTCAAAGGCGATGGAGCATATTTCCAATTAGCATGGATGGAGTATATTTGAATTAGCATTGATGGAGTCCATTTAAAAGGTGGATGGGGCATATTTCAATTAACATTGATGGAGTCCATTTAAAAGGTGGATGGAGCATATTTCAATGAACATGGATGGAGTTCATTAAAAAGGTGGATGGAGCATATTTCAATTAACATGGATGGAGTTCATTTCAAAGGCGATGGGGCATATTTCCAATTAGCATGGATGGAGTATATTTCAATTAGCAAGGATGGAGTATATTTCAATTAGCATGGATGAAGTCTATTTAAAAGGTGGATGGAACATATTTCAATTGAATCCCGGTGAAAAAAAACACATTCTCTAGAATACATCTATCTATAATTCCATTAATCTCTGTGTGTATGTGTGTATGTGTGTATGTGTGTATGTGTGTATGTGTGTTTGTATGTTTGTCTGTGACCGCTGTTTCTCGACAACCACGGGTCCGATATACTTTAAACTTGCCAGGTATATTGCTGGGGACCCGAGGATGTGCCTTTTCAAGGTTTGAAATTAATCGGACAAGTACTTACCGAGCTATGGCGATTTAGCCGTTCGCCGTTCGCTTTGGCGTTGCGAATGGACCAAACCATTGCATGTAAATAGAGGGGGGGGGGTTCTGTGGTCGTTGCGAATGGACCAAACCATTTATGTAAATAGAGGGGGGGGGGGGGGTTCTGTGGTCGTTACTGCCACGTGGTTTCAAAGTTTTTTTTTGTTGTTGTTGTTTGCACGCATGTTTTTTTGCACCCACGTACGGGCACGCCCTAGGATGTTTACACACACACACCCCTACACAAATTTTTTTTTTTTTTTTTTTTGGCAAGGAACGGGCACCCACGTACGGGCACGTCCTAGCTTATATATAGTACGGGCATGCCCTAGTTTATATAAACTAGGGCATGCCCGTACTATATCTATATCTAAAATTATATCCCCCCCTCTATTTACATGAAATGGTTTGGTCCATGAAATGTTTTGGTTCATTCGCAACGCCAAAGCGAACGGCGAACGGCTTGCGAGTACAGTGACAATCCCCCCCCCCCCTCTATTTACATGAAATGGTTTTAATTAGTTTTAAAACATAATTTAACGCCAACATAGTTTGCAAACGTGAAATAAATGAATACGCTCTCAAATGTGCCATCCGAGGCAGAGTGTGTTCGCCACGTTCGGCACACGCGATAGCTCGCTGCTCTCTGATTGGTTGAATCGTTTTTTGGACATAGCTCGGTAAGTAATTGTCCGATTAATATGAAACCTTGAAAAGGCACATCCTCGGGTCCCCAGCAATATACCTGGCAAGTTTAAAGTATATCGGACCCGTGGTTGTCGAGAAACAGCGGTCACAGACAAACAAACAAACACACAGAGATTAGTGGAATTATAGATAGACTAGGGCATGCCCGTACTATATCTATATCTAAAATTATATCCCCCCCTCTATTTACATGAAATGGTTTGGTTCATGAAATGTTTTGGTCCATTCGCAACGCCAAAGCGAACGGCGAACGGCTTGCGAGTACAGTGACAATCCCCCCCCCCCCCTCTATTTAGATGAAATGGTTTTTATTAGTTTTAAAACATAGTTTAATGCCAACATAGCGGCAACATAGTTTGCAAACGTGAAATAAATGAATACGCTCTCAAATGTGCCATCCGAGGCAGAGTGTGTTCGCCACGTTCGGCACACGCGATAGCTCGCTGCTCTCTGATTGGTTGAATCGTTTTTTGGACATAGCTCGGTAAGTAATTGTCCGATTAATATGAAACCTTGAAAAGGCACATCCTCGGGTCCCCAGCAATATACCTGGCAAGTTTCAAGTATATCGGACCCGTGGATGTCGAGAAACAGCGGTCACAGACAAACAAACAAACGTACAAACAAACAAACACACAGAGATTACTGGAATTATAGATAGATGCTGAAATAAGAGACACTAAAATGCTTGGAAATGCCCTTGCATTCTTTGCTGTGATATGACCATTTCATCTTGCATTCCCAGGTGGTGAAAGTCTCAATGTTCAAAGTCTCAGTGGTAAAAGTCTCAGTGGTAAAAGTCTCAGTGGTGAAAGTCTCAGTGGTGAAAGTCTCAGTGGTGAAAGTCTCAGTGGTGAAAGTCTCAGTGGTGAAAGTCTCAGTGGTGAAAGTCTCAGTGGTGAAAGTCTCAGTGGTGAAAGTCTCAGTGGTGAAACTCTCAGTGCTGAAAGTCTCAGCAGTAAAAGTCTCAGTGGTGAAAGTCTCAGTGGTGAAAGACTGAGTGGTGAAAGTCTCAGTGGTGAACGTCTCCACGGTGAAAGTCTCAGTGGTGAAAGACGAGTTCGTGAAAATCTCCGTGGTGAAAGTCTTGGTGGTGAAAGTCTCGGTGGTGAAAGTCTAGGTGGTGAAAGTCTAGGTGGTGAAAGTCTAGGTGGTGAAAGTCTCGGTGGTGAAAGTCTCGGTGGTGAAAGTCTCGGTGGTGAAAGTCTCGGTGGTGAAAGTCTCGGTGGTGAAAGTCTAGGTTGTGAATGCCTCAGTGGTGAAAGTATAGGTGTTGAAAGTCTAGTTGGTAAAAGTCTCGGTGGTGAAAGTCGAGATGGTGAATGTCTCAGTGGTGAAAGTCTAGGTGGTAATTGTCTCGGTGGTGAAAGTCTCAGTGGTGAATGTCTCAGTGGTGAAAGTATAGGTGGTGAAAGTCTAGTCGGTAAAAGTCTCGGTGGTGAAAGTCTAGGTGGTGAAAGTCTTGGTGGTGAAAGTCTAGGTGGTGAAAGTGTCGGTGGTGAAAGTCTAGGTGGTGAAATTCTCGGTGGTGAAAGTCTCGGTGGTGAAAGTCTAGGTGGTGAAGGTCTCGGTGGTGAAAGTCTCGGTGGTGAAAGTCTCAGTGGTGAATGTCTCAGTGGTGAAAGACTCAGTGGTGAAAGTCTCAGTGGTGAAAGTCTCAGTGGTGAATGTCTCAGTGGTGAAACTCTCAGTGGTGAAACTCTCAGTGGTGAAAGTCTCAGCAGTAAAAGTCTCAGTGGTGAAAGTCTCAGTGGTGAAAGACTGAGTGGTGAAAGTCTCAGTGGTGAACGTCTCCATGGTGAAAGTCTCAGTGGTGAAAGTCTAGTTCGTGAAAATCTCCGTGGTGAAAGTCTAGGTGGTGAATGTCTCAGTGGTGAATGTCTCAGTGGTGAAAGTCTCAGTGGTGAAAGTCTCAGTGGTGAAACTCTCAGTGGTGAAAGTCTCAGTAGTAAAAGTCTCAGTGGTGAAAGTCTCAGTAGTAAAAGTCTCAGTGGTGAACGTCTCCATGGTGAAAGTCTCAGTGGTGAAAGTCGAGTTCGTGAAAATCTCCGTGGTGAAATTTTCGGTGGTGAAAGTCTCGGTGGGGAAAGCCTAGGTGGTGAAAGTCTAGGTGGTGAAAGTCTCTGTGGTGAAAGTCTCGATGGTGAGTCTCAGTGGTGAAAGTCTCGGTGGTGAAAGTCTCGGTGGTGAAAGTCTCGGTGGTGAAAGTCTCGGTGGTGAAAGTCTCAGTAGTAAAAGTCTAGGTGGTGAAAGTCTCAGTGGTGAAAGTCTCGGTGGTGAAAGTCTCAGTGGTGAAAGTCTAGGTGGTGAAAGTCTAGGTGGTGAAAGTCTTGGTGGTGAAAGTCTCGGTGGTGAAAGTCTCGTTGGTGAAAGTCTCGGTGGTGAAAGTCTCGGTGGTGAAAGTCTCGGTGGTGAAAGTCTCGGTGGTGAAGGTCTCGGTGGTGAAAGTCTTGGTGGTGAAAGTGGAGGTGGTGAATGTCTCAGTGGTGAAAGTATAGGTGGTGAAAGTCTAGTTGGTAAAAGTCTTGGTGGTGAAAGTCCAGGTGGTGAATGTCTCAGTGGTGAAAGTCTACGTGGTGAATGTCTCGGTGGTGAAAGTCTCAGTGGTGAATGTCTCAGTGGTGAAAGTCTAGGTGGTGAAAGTCTCGGTGGTGAAAGTCTCGGTGGTGAAAGACTCAGTGGTGAAAGTCTCAGTGGTGAAAGTCTCGGTGGTGAAAGTCTTGGTGGTGAAAGTCTAGGTGGTGAAAGTCTAGGTGGTGAAAGTCTTGGTGGTGAAAGTCTCCGTGGTGAAAGTCTCGTTGGTGAAAGTCTCGGTGGTGAAAGTCTCGGGGGTGAAAGTCTCGGTGGTGAAAGTCTCGGTGGTGAAGGTCTCGGCGGTGAAAGTCTTGGTGGTGAAAGTGTAGGTGGTGAATGTCTCAGTGGTGAAAGTATAGGTGGTGAAAGTCTAGTTGGTAAAAGTCTCGGTGGTGAAAGTCTCGGTGGTGAAAGTCTCAGTGGTGAATGTCTCAGTGGTGAAAGTCTCAGTGGTGAAAGTCTCGGTGGTGAAAGTCTTGTTGGTGAAAGTCTAGGTGGTGAATGTCTCAGTGGTGAATGTCTCAGTGGTGAAACTCTCAGTGGTGAAAGTCTAGTTCGTGAAAATCTCCATGGTGAAAGTCTAGGTGGTGAATGTCTCAGTGGTGAATGTCTCAGTGGTGAAAGTCTCAGTGGTGAAACTCTCAGTGGGGAAAGTCTCAGCAGTAAAAGTCTCAGGGGTGAAAGTCTCAGTGGTGAAAGACTGAGTGGTGAAAGTCTCAGTGGTGAATGTCTCCGTGGTGAAAGTCTCAGTGGTGAAAGTCGAGTTCGAGAAAATCTCCGTGGTGAAATTTTCGGTGGGGAAAGCCTAGGTGGTGAAAGTCTCGGTGGTGAAAGTCTAGGTGGTGAAAGTCTCGGTGGTGAAAGTCTCAGTGGTAAAAGTCTCGGTGGTGAAAGTCTCAGTGGTGAAAGTCTAGGTGGGGAAAGCCTAGGTGGTGAAAGTCTCGGTGGTGAAAGTCTCGGTGGTGAAAGTCTCAGTGGTAAAAGTCTCGGTGGTGAAAGTCTCAGTGGTAAAAGTCTCGGTGGTGAAAGTCTCAGTGGTGAAAGTCTAGGTGGTGAATGCCTCAGTGGTGAAAGTATAGGTGTTGAAAGTCTAGTTGGTAAAAGTCTTGGTGGTGAAAGTCCAGGTGGTGAATGTCTGAGTGGTGAAAGTCTAGGTGGTGAATGTCTCGGTGGTGAAAGTCTCAGTGGTGAATGTCTCAGTGGTGAAAGTCTAGGTGGTGAAAGTCTCGGTGGTGAAAGTCTCAGTGGTGAAAGTCTCGGTGGTGAAAGTCTCGGTGGTGAAAGTCTAGGTGGTGAAAGTCTAGGTGGTGAAAATCTCGGTGGTGAAAGTCTCAGTGGTAAAAGTCTCGGTGGTGAAAGTCTAGGTGGTGAATGCCTCAGTGGTGAAAGTATAGGTGTTGAAAGTCTAGTTGGTAAAAGTCTCGGTGGTGAAAGTCGAGGTGGTGAATGTCTCAGTGGTGAAAGTCTAGGTGGTGAATGTCTCGGTGGTGAAAGTCTCGGTGGTGAATGTCTCAGTGGTGAAAGTCTAGTTGGTAAAAGTATCGGTGGTGAAAGTCTTGGTGGTGAAAGTCTAGGTGGTGAAAGTGTCGGTGGTGAAAGTCTAGGTGGTGAAAGTCTCGGTGGTGAAAGTCTCAGTGGTGAAAGTCTCGGTGGTGAAAGTCTCGGTGGTGAAAGTCTCGGTGGTGAAAGTCTCATTGGTGAATGACTCAGTGGTGAAAGTCTCAGTGGTGAAAGTCTAGGTGGTGAAAGTCTCGGTGGTGAAAGTCTAGGTGGTGAAAGTCTAGGACTCTAGGTGGTGAATGTCTCAGTGGTGAAAGTATAGGTGGTGAAAGTCTCGGTGATGAAAGTCTCG